>NW_012107919.1:1897425-1929927 GCF_000951045.1 Mandrillus leucophaeus
TTTTTTTGAGACGGAGTCTCACTCTCTAGCCCAGGCTGGGGTGCAGTGGCGTGATCTCTGCTCACTGCAAGCTCCGCCTCCCGGGTTCACACCACTCTCCTGCCTCAGCCTCCCGAGTAGCTGGGACTACAGGCGCCCCACCACGCCCGGCTAGTTTTTTGTATTTTTAGTAGAGATGGGGTTTCACCGTGTTAGCCAGGATGGTCTCCATCTCCTGATCCCGTGATCCGCCCGCCTCGGCCTCCCAAAGTGCTGGGATTACAGGCGTGAGCTACTGCGCCCGGCTTTTGTTTTTGGTTTTGGTTTTTTTTGCTTTTTTTGGTGGGGAGATGGAGTCTTGCGCTGTTGCCCAGGCTGGAGTGCAGTGGTACCATCTCCACTCACTACAACCTCCGCCTCCCAGGTTCAAGTGATTCTTCCACCTCAGCCTCCCAGGTAGCTGAGATTACAGGCACCCCCACCCCCCGCCACTGGCTAATTTTTTGTACTTTTAGTAGAGACAGGGTTTCACCATATTGGCCAGGCTGGTCTTAAACTCCTGGCCTCAGGTGAGCCACGACACCCAACCTTACAAAGTGTCATTTAGATGTAAAAACGCTATACACCCCACAGGACAAGGACGTGTGGCTGTACAGTAGGGTGGAAGAAAGCCTGGAATTGAAATGGAGTCTCAATTTGCCCTCAGCTCTGCCCTCACCTTTTGCATGACCCTGGGCAGGACACTTAGTCTCCATGGGCTTCCATATTCGCATCTGTAAAATGAGGGGTACCGATTGGATGCTTTAAGAAAACCTGTGAGATAAGCATTTCAGAATTCTTCCAATGGTGCTATCCCGGACCAAATGTCCGTTTAAGAAAAGCTATTAATCCCTTATCAATACAATTTATCCTTTGAAGGAGGTATGGCCGTGTGTTTCTAGACAACATCCCGAGGAGTAACTCTATCTGGGGATTCCACTGCCTTTTCAGAGCCCTGCACTGCAGTGTGCGCTGACATGTCCTCTTCAGAGACCCTTCATTGAATTACACCATGATCAGCGGTTAGGACCTTGCGTATTTATTATTCAGGAGGCAGTACACCGCCCTCCGCCCAGCAGAATGCAGGTACTTTATCAGCTAGGATCAGATGGGTTATTGAATTCAGAAAATCTTCATTTTGTATTCAGCTTGCTTCTCCCTGTTCCACTTGATCACGTTCCTCATCGACTGTCAGGGCCCTTGGGGATTTCATGGTGAGAAGCCTCCCAGCGCTGGACGGTGGGTACAATTTCCCTTCTCTTTGTACTTAGGCAAGGCACCCAGGAAAGCAATTATTCCAGAGCCTTACTTTACATTTAGTAGAGATTTTCTTTTTTTTAAGTTCATTTAGGCCAGGCGTAATGGCTCATGCCTGTAATCCCAGCCCTTTGAGAGGCCAAGGTAGGCGGATTGCTTGAGCCCAGGAGTTTGAGACCAGCCTGAGCAACATGGCAAAAACCCCATCTCTAGAAAAAAATACAATAAAAAGTAAGCCAAGTGTGGTGGTGTGCACCTGTGATCTCAGCTCCTCGGGAGGCTAAGGTAGGAGGATTGCTGGAGCCCAGGAGGTCGAGGTTGCAGTGAGCTGTGATTATGCCACTACACTTCATCCTGGGTAACAGAGACCCTGTCTCAAATAATACTACTAATAATAATAAAGTTTATTTAAGGGAAGGTCTCTAGGGATTTGTTGACTAGTCCTAGTTTTCTAGGGGTGCTAAGCGTTTGAGGACAGCTATGAATGTGACCCGACCAGTTTTGAAAAGTCATTGATCGGTTATATTTCTGATTAATGTAACCAGTCACCTTTCTGTAAAGCTGCAGACCAGATCCCAGCTGCTGAAAGAGAGAGAAAGAGACAGTGATACCCCACAGATCTGAATGTCAAGGAAAGCTTGAACTTCTATATTACCCAGAGGAGAAAGACCTTTCTATTTCTGAGAAGGAGGGGAGCTGAGTAGGGAAGGATTTCCATAGAGTTCTGCATTTCCTCTTCATTCTCCCCTACCCCACAAAACAAAAATCTGTTCATGGTTTGCAAGTTTCTGTGGTGGTTCTTACCTATTCCCCAAACTACTTATAAAAGCTTAGGGTTGCTGGGTCCATTTCCTCCCTTATCTTTCCTGCTTTATTCCTGCTATAAAATCACCACACTTAATTCAAACCAGAGTTGTTGGATCTGCCCTGCCCAGCCTCGTTCAGACTTGGTAGTGCTGACTAGCAAGAGCCCAGGCCAGACACATGAGCTTATGACCTCACTGTGGAGGACAGGCAGAGAGCAGAGGGCGGACTAGGGTGGAGAGACAGACCTGGGCTATTAGACCAAAATGCTAACAAGCCTGACCCCAAGAACAATTGCAATGGTAACAGTAACAAGAGCAAAATACCAGCAAACATATATTGAACACTTAGACTTCACCAGGCAAATAAATGTTCAATCCTCACACATAGCATAATGTGAGCAGAACAGCAGGTGAAAAACAACCAGGTATATAAAGTGATAAACCCCACCGCTACCACACTTCCCTAACAAGAGCAGGCACTTCTGGCTGGGCGCAGTGGCTCACGCCTGTAATCCCAGCACTTTGGGAGGCCAAGGCAAGTAGATCACCTGAGGTCAGGAGTTCAAGACCAGCCTGGCCAACATGATGAAACCCCGTCTCTACTAAAAATACAAAAATTAGCTGGGCATGGTGGCAGGTGCCTGTAATCCCAGCTACTCAGGAGGCTGAGGCAGGAGAATTGCTTGAGCCCGGAGGTGGAGGTTGAAGTCAGCTGAGATCGCCCCATTGCACTCCAGCCTAGGCAACAAGACCAAGACTCCGTCTCAAAAAAAAAAAAAAAAAATGAACAGCCACTTCTGTAGTGCTCCCTAGGCACTAGGCACAGTTCTAAGGATTGTACATATTTTAACTCACAACTCTACGAGGCAGTTCCTACTGCTGTTTCTATTTGATAGATGGCACCAAAGCACTGAGAGGTTAAGTAACTTGCCTAAAGCAACACAGGATTGTCTTCAGTCTACTATTGTGTCACTAATTCCATCTTTGTAAATCTTTGACAGGGGTATTTCTCATCTGTAAGACAGGTGTGATGGTACCCCCTTCTACCTCTCTCTCATCATGAGGATTAAAGGGGAAAAAAATAATGAAGTGGGATAGATATTTATAAATTGTCATTCCATATTCAAATGACCTGTGGGGAAGGCCTGTGAGGGATACACAATAATAGTGGAGAACTATTGGGATGAGTGACACAAAGTTTATAGGCCAACATGACAATCTATACAGTATGCCCTGGGATCCTTAATCCTGAGATTTCTATGGGGACAAAGCAGATTGGGGTTACTGAGGCGGGTCCTGACAGTGGAGTTGCAGGGCTCGTTAGAGAGCTGCCTGAAGGCTCTGCTGCCCCTGCCTGGGCCATGCCTCCTTGAGTGACTCTGGGCTGGGGACTCAGGGAGACTGGAGCAGCATGGCCTGTGACTGATTGGGATGTGCTTTGGAGGAACTGGGTGGGTCCGTGTGATTATTAACAACCCCTAGGTAGAGAATATCTCAAGGCCAGGTGCAGTGGCTCATGCCTATAATCCCTAGACTTTGGGACGGTAAGGTAGGTGAATTGCGTGAGCCCAGGAGTTTCAGACCATTGAGACCATTCTGGGCAACATAGCAAGACCCTATCTCTACAGAAAATAAAAAATAAATTAGCCAGATGTGGTGGCGTACGCCTGTAGCCCCAGTTACTCAGGAGGCTGACACAGGACAATTGCCTGAGTCCAGGAGGTTGAAGCTACAGTGAAGCTACAGTGAGCCATGTTTGCACCACTGCACTCCAGCCTGGGCAACAGAGCAAAATCCTTCGTCAAAAAAAGAAAAAAAAGTCATTCCTCAGTCATATTAGCTGCATTTTAAATGCTCGATGATTGTGTGGGTTACTGACTACTGTGTTGGACAGCACAGATACAGAGCATTGTCACACCATTACAGAAAGTTCTAGAGCCTACCTGATTCATCTGAGTATATGATGGCAAGTCTTCTCTTTCCTCGGCTGGGTTCTGTGCCCCTGTCTAGTGTAAAAACTCTCCTCCACCTTCACCTCTTAGAGGCCTCCTGGAGATGTGGTGCTCTGGGTGGCTTTTGATAAGTACCAATCCTAAATGCTGCAGTCACTTTTTCTTCCTTCTCTTTTGCCATTGAGCCACGTCTTCCTGAGCCTCTTGTGACTCTTGGGTCCATTTTCTTTTCATTTTTTCCTCCATGGTGTTCAGAATGGACAAGTCAGAATTCAGAAGTTGGTCTCGAGACCTATCTTCATAACAAGCCCACCTCATCAGACCATAGGCCAGCTGCTGTTTGTACTAACACTTGGGGTCATTTCATGTGTGAGGAATAATGAAGTTGCATTGTATATTCAGAACTTTAAAATTTCTTAAATAAGTTTGTGTTTTACCAGCTAAGCTGCTCAGAAGGCATTTGACTACCATGAGTGGCTCTGTGTCTGGGTGAGCCCTGGTCGGGTAGCAGTCCAGAGCAACTCAAGAAATGTTGGGCTGGAGACAGGGCAAACTCTGTCTCATCCTTGCAGCTGCACAGCCGTGACAGTCCACAAAACAGAATTCACCAGTGAGTTTTTTTAGGATGTCATTTTCCTCTTGGATAGCGTGTGGCTCTCCATCCATCCCCTCCAGAGTGAAAGAGCGAGAGTGTTGAGATAAGAGACTGGGAAAATAGACTTCATGAACCATTTTTCACTTGGGAAAGAAAAAAGTCATTGGCGATTTTGCCTTGAGTGTTTGGAACCTGACACCAACCTCGTTCTCCCCCGAGCCCCCAAATGTCACACTGTACAGGTTGCCGACACCACGTCTCATTAGCGACTTGATTTCACCCCCCCACCCTGCCTCCTTTTCCCAAACAAACCGCCTACAACTGGAAGGTCAGAACCCCGGACAACTTTTTACACAGCCACCATATGGTGTTTGCTTTAGCATGGATCCACAAATGATGTGTTATTCCAGTGGAGGTGCAGAAAATTGTATGACAAAACCGGGTTTGTTTCTGTGCTAGAAACCCAGGGCTGAAATACTGCAGTATTCCTTCAAGACTGACTCAGAAGACGAAAGGGAGCCTTTCCCAGAATTAGGGAGCATTCACCAGGGACCAGAAGCGGGGCGGGGGAAAAGACAACATTGCACTGGTCACTAGTGGCTGGGCCAGTCGGTTTATTTTCTGTCTGTGTTTTATTAAGTTTATGTTTTCCATCTGACTGTTCCTCGTGTGATTTATTTCTGTCTCTAGGTGCTCCCCGCCCCCCAAAAGTAGATGATAAACCGACTGCAGTGTGGACAGCACAGTTGCTGAGACTCTTTGGTTGGATTTTATGCAGGAACAGAAATAGGTGCTGGGCTAGTGCCAGGGTGTTTTGTGAGAACTTAATCCCCACCTAGTGGGTTCTGCACCATTTCGGACTGAATGCTGAGAACTGGCCTGGGTACTGATGCCCGAAAGGAAATGATCAGGAGTTGGGTTTTACTTAAGAAGACATTTGGAATGTCCTTGAGGCCATTGTGGGATTACATTTCTCCCCCTCTATTTTTATGGCTCCTCGGATAAGACTGGTAGAGGAGGGGGAAAAAAATGTATTTAATTTCTGGACAGGCGAGGTGGCTCACGCCTGTAATCCCAGCACTTTGGGAGGCCAAGGTGTGTGGATCACTTGAGCTCAGCAATTCAAGGCCAGCCTGTGCAGCATGACGAAACCCTGTCTCTACAAAAATATAAAAGTTAGCCAGGTGTAGTGGCACGTACCTGTAGTCCCAGCTACTTGGGAGGCTGAGACACAAGAATTGCTTGAAGTTGGGAGGTGGAGGTTGCAGTGAACCGAGATTGTGCCACTACACTCCAGCCTGCACAACAGAGCGAGACCATGTCTCAAAAAAAAAAAAAAGTATTTTTAATTTCTGACTCACTTTTCTAATTTTTACAAAAATAACTTAGAACCACAGAGCAGCTTAGAGGATTTTGAATCCTGAGCACTTTGTCCTTTTTGGTCTGAGGAGATCCCTTCCCTGGACGGACGGACATTCTGCTGAGTGCATTCCTTCCTTTTACTTCCCAAAGTGGAGGAGGGGAAAGGTGAGAAAGTGACATGGATCCTGATAGGGCTCCCGGGCAGGACAATTACTTCAGGCCCTAAGGCTAGAGATCAAGTTTAGGAGAAGATCATGCAATGGAAATAGTTTGGGAGTTTAGAGAGTGACTTTCAGTTTTCTCATCTGTAAATGGCATAAATTTGCTGTTTGCTTGTTGTGAACATTGAATGATATGGTATGTATGGAAGTAATTTGTGCAAAATATGGCTTTATGCCTTTGTTGTCCAGTATAGTACCCACTAACCATATATAGCTATTTACATTTAAATTAAAATAAAATCAGGGCTGGGCATGGTAGCTCGCATCTGTAATCCCAGAGGTGTGAGGCTGGCAGATCACTTGAGGTCAGGAGTTCAAGACCAGCCTGGCCAACATGGTGGAAACCCTGTCTCTATTAAAAATACAAAAATTAGTCAGGTGTAGTCGTGGGTGCCTGTAATTCCAGCTACTCGGGAGACTGAGTCAGGAGAATCTCTTGAACCTGGGAGGTGGATGTTGCAGTGAGCCGAGACAATGCCACTGCACTCCAGCCTAGGTGATAGAGCGAGACTCTGTCTCAAAAAATAAAAAAAGAAAAAGAAAAAGTCAAAGTTTAAAAAAAGTTTCTAATATTCACTGGCCTTATTTTAAGTGCCCAAAAACCACACGTGGCTAGTGGCTACCATATTCAACAGTACCACCATACATGAATGTAAGGAAACAGGTTTTAATAAAAGCTTCCATTGACTGGGCACAGTGGCTGTCAAATCCCAGTACTTTAGGAGGCTGAGGTGGGAGGATCACTTGAGCCCAGGAGTTCGAGACCAGTCTGGGAAATATGGTGAAACTTCCTCTCTACAAAAAAGAAAATACAAAAATTAGCCAGGTGTGGTGGCACAAGTCCCAGCTACTTGGGAGGCTGAGGTGGTAGGATCATTTAAGCCTGGGAGGTCGAGGCTGCACTGAGCTGTGATCACGCCACTGCACTCCAGCCTGGGTGATAAAGTGAGAGTCTGTCTCAAAAAAAAAATCAGAAAGCTTCCCTTATTTCTGGGTGTCAGAAAGAACAGGAGCTTATGAGTTTACAGTCATGCAAGAGATTCTGCAGGAGAAATGGGGGTAATAATACCTTCCTTATAGTGTTGTTGTGAGGATTTAATAAAATAGTGTCTGCGAAGCATTTGACTCAGTATCTGGCCTTGATAAGTGCTCAAATGACTTAAGTCGTTTAAGTCATGACTTATTAAGCTGTGGGTACTGTTACACAGTCCCTGCTACACCACATAGGAAACTACAAATCTACATGGCCAGTGCTCTCACGGTCCCCCCGGGGAGGGACCAGCGAACTTCACTAAGGGAGGATTGGAGCAGGCAACATGGTAGTTTTAAGCCCAAGGGCCAAACAAGGAAGTTTTGTCTTCAGTGCCCTGCATACCAAAGAAAGCTCCCTTCCTTGGGAGAATGAAGAGTTTTGCTCCCTTCCAGCAGGTAATGAAGGAGTAGGGGATGCTGTGTCCAGGCAGGAAGAAGCAGCGACAACTACGGACATTTTGCTTCCTCTGTGGCTCCCTGGTAGGTTCCCCTGAATTATTATCATCATTATTATTATTATTATTATTATTATTATTATTATTATTATTATTATTTTGAGACGGAGTTTCTCTCTATCGCCCAGGCTGGAGTGCAATGGCACGATCTTGGCTCACTGCAACCTCCACCTCCCGGGGTCAAGGGATTCTTCTGCCTCAGCTTCCCGAGTAGCTGGGATTATAGGCACGTGTCACGAGGCCTAGCTAATTTTTGTATTTTTAGTAGAGATGGGGTTTCACTCTGCGGGCCAGGCTGATCTTGAACTCCTGATCTTGTGATCTGCCTGCTTCGGCCTCCCAAAGTGCTGGGATGAATTTAATTAATTTAATGAGTGGGGCCGGCTTCTCAGCACTGTGCAGGTCTGTCTGCAACAGGGCAGGGGCCACAGGAGTTGCCCACATGCACGGTGCTCCCTGTCACTCTGAAGGAAGAAGAGAGAAGAATCCCAGGCCTCTAGTGTGTCTCCTGGCCCAGGTGAGGCCTTTGGGCCTGTGGAGACAGCAAGTGACCCAGGGACAGGTGTGAGATGGGAGAAAGGGGCAGGGATTCTCCCAGGCTCTCCCGTACTTTCCACCTGGAGGAGCTGGGGCTTCCGAAGTGGCGTAGAGCAGCCTTGTCATCATCTGGGAGGAGACCTGAGGAGATCACTTGGACTGGGCCTTTCCCAGGCGGAGATGGGGATTTGCTGGAAAACGGAGGAGGGGACCTGGGGGCTAGCACAAGTAGGTTTTTCCACCAAGGGCAGCTACCAAAGCAGCTCTTCCTCCTGGGGGTGGAGGGGTGGAATCAGGCCTGAGCCACATGCGAGCCAGGTGACAGCCACCTGGGTTGGGCAGGAGAGCCCCAGGTGTCCAGGCTCCCAGGAGGTCCCCCAGCCTCCTCTGGCCCAGCTGGGAGTCCAGTTGGCCCCGGCACTAGGTTAGGGAGGTCTCTGGTGGTTGCACATTATAAAAACCTGTTTGATTAGAAGGTGGAAAATTAGACAGGAGAGGATTATTTGAAGCAAGGGAGCCCCAGAACAGGAGAGCTTCTGAGCCTCAGGAAGGTGCTGGACCAGGACCAGGAGCATCTCTCCCCATCCCCGTCCTGGCCCCGCCCTTCCCCCTATTCTCTCTCCCTGCTTTCCTCTCTTTCAGGCAGGTTGGAGGGTTGGGCGAATGGCACAGGAGATGCCCTAGCACAGGTTAGGAATCTAGTCTTTCTCTTAGGGTCATGCCAGCAGTGGTGGGGAGGTCATGATGTCCACTTGGCACTCTCCCCCTGTGACTGAGGAGGGCTGGTTAAGCAGTGGTCATTATCAGCTGCCAGGATTCTCCAAAGACACCTCTTCCTAAAGGGAAGTCAGCCCCAAGCAAGGGGAGAGATGCGGCCCATCCAAAGAAGGGGCTGATAGGAAGTCAGGGGAGATGCGAGGGTTCAGGAAGAGGCTCATGCATCTGGCCTCCTCGCTGTCCCTCCTGCCAGGGCGTTCCCAGGCATGGAGTCGTGGGGCTCTGGCCAGCGCTGGTGTGGGGGCTCATGCTGTGGCAGGTGACTTCCTTTCAGCTCAGCCTCATGAACCCCTGCAGCCCTGAACTCGGAACCACCATCCGGGCCTTGCCATGAGTTTTGCAGCTTTCACGAAACTTGCCTCTTCCCTCGGGTTGCAAGCCCCTGGGTGGAGGGGATGGGAGTGGAGTGGGGCTGACTTTGGCAGCTTAGATCCCTGAGTGCCCTAAACACGGTGACTCCCAGGATGGGACTGGGTGAGGAAAGTGTCTCCTCCACTGGCTGCAGATTTCCAGGGAGCACAAGAGGAAAACAATACCAGGAACGATTTGGATCTTTTTCTATCGTTCAGTCTCTTGTTTTTTCTAGTCTGCGGTGAATCACTCCACAGGTCATTGTAGATAGCCTCACATTCTGCTTTAGTTGTTTCCTGAGGAACAGTTGTGTCCTCCATTCCATTTTAACTTTCTTTGCTGTAATTCCTTATCTCTGTGTAGTGCTCTGACTTGAAGAACATACTCACCTGTTGCATTGCACCCGGTCCCAGAAAATAAAAGAAAGTTCAGGGGTCTTACTCAAATGCATGTCAGAAAATGAGATAAAGTAAGTAAAGAACCCTCCATGTACTCTCTTATAGCTCAGAGAGTGCGTGGTTTCCCCCAGCACAGCTGACATCCTGCTGGGCATGGCATGGATACCAGTCAACAGTGACCTAGGGGAAGGAGGAGGACAGGGTCCCTTTAACAGAGCTAGCCACCCCAGCATTTCACTGGTGCCGTGTCAGGGGCTGTGCTTCTGGCTGTATTTCTCTGTGTGGTCCCCGTTTGGAGATGAGCCCCGCCTCTTCCCCTGGGGCTCTCACTCAGCCAGAGCACAGTCGGTGTCAGCGCTGTCTGAGCAGGCTCCTTGCCTGTCACTAAGGCGTGATTCACAGCTGAGTGATGCCCTCTGAAGTCAGGGTGCAGAGCCCACGCCCATGGGCAGCCTCACCCGCTCTATTTCGGGGTTGGTTGTCACAGAACCATTCTCCTTGCCTCTGAGCAACCATTCTCCTTGCCTCTGAGCAACCATTCTCCTTGCCTCTGAGAACCATTCTCCTTGCCTCTGAGAGGCTCCTCCCACTTCCCCTTTACGACAGCCAGGCCAGCCCCTATTAAGAAGCCAGGGTGGAAGATTTATCTCTTATCCCACCAGCTTCTACCTGCCAGCTCCATGGGTGTAGCTTGAGAGATCAGCAGGAGGAGTAAATATAGGGGTAAAAACACGTGTTCGATGGCAAACAGACCCGGATGTGAGTCTTGCTTTGCCTTTAGCCGTGCTTCCTTGGGCAAGTTACTTAACCTCTCTGAACCTCGGTTTTCTCATATGTCAAATGGCAATGAGGGTTTCTACTCCGCTAGTTATTCTGAGGATTAAATGGGCAGAAAGTAATTTGCAAACTGCCTTACACACCGGGTAGGATCTCAGTAATGGCAACTTCAACTTTATTAAGGGGAGCAGAGCATTTGTAGCTGCAGAAAGAACTTTGGGGTTGGTGTTGTCTCACCTAATTAGGGAGAGAAACTTAGTCAAGGCTTCTGAGGATTGGCAGGAATTGGTCTGGAGACTAGAATGATGAAGCGGCTTTCTGCCATGTCTATTCACTTTCCACATGCATCACTTCTCTTTCAGGATGAAGTCTTATCTGTTTCTGCAGAAAACTTATCCTAGGGTTTGTTTGAAACATTGTTGCAGTTGGCCAAAACCCTGCCATTTGATGTCAATACATTCCTGTTTTCTCCCATGAGAAACTAAGCTATTTGGGCAAGGAAGGAAGAGATTTCAAGATTCACATTTGTCATCACTTTGCTGAACAGGTATTTCTTGCATATGCACGACAGGCCAGACATTGTCATGGGTGCTGAGGATGATTCCCTGGCCCTACGGATTACAGTCTGGTTGCACTAGAGGACTCTTATGGCCCTTTAAGAAGACCTGGGGAGTCTTCATTTGCCCCTGCCCTTGCACTGAAACCTTCAGTGTCTCCTTATTGCCAGAAGATACAAGGTCCTTAATGCCTAGATACCCTCAGCCTCCACCTACCTTGCCAGCCTTCCCTCCTCTGCGCTGTTAGAACACTCAGCTCTCCAAGACCCCTGTTCTTCTAGTTCCAAGGCAGCGTGTGCTTTTCTGCCTTTGCTCCTCCCTGGAATCCCAACTCCTATCTATCTTTGCCTGAGTTTCCCAGCTCTATCTTCCAGGACCAGCTCAAGGTGTCACCAGGTCCCCAGGGACGCTTTTATAGTCACTGAGCCCCATCGGGGTTAGTCTGCCAGAGCCATGTAGACCACTCTCTACCAGCAAGGTCTCATTTCACAGCCAGGCTGCAAGCTTTGTGAGAACAGGACTGTGATCTGGGATTCTTCAGCCCTCCTGATGTTATAGTGATGGGTGCTGAAGAAATGTTTACTTAGCTAGGCATGGTGGCACACCTGTAGTCCCAGCTACTCAGAAGCTGTGGCAGGAGGATTGCTTGAACCCAGGAGGTCAAGGCTACAGTGAACTATGATTAGATGACACCACTGCACTCCAGCCTGGGCAACAGAGCAAGACTCTAACAACAAAGACAAGACATTTAGTACATTTACTTACCTGGGACAAAGCTCCGAGTTAGATGTTCAAGTGGTGTAGTGGGGTCAAGCTCAAATGACCTTCCCCCTTCTGGAAGGTCATGAAATGACCTGCCAGGTGGCCTGCCGTCTTGTAAACCTTCTAGGCCCTGTAGTATTAGAGGATATTCCCCAAGTTTTTTCTACTATTTGAGAAGCCTTGGTGGGGATATTCCTGTCAAAGCTACTTTACAGTTGTTGCTTTTGTAGAACCTGTAGCCAGCTATGGATATTTTTATGTGAAGTTATTATTTCACCACTTCTTGCCAACTTTTTCATTAACACCTATATCATCCTACACTGACCACAGTTGCAGTTCAGGGCCAGGTTCTGAGGCTTGTCCTTAAAGGCATGAGCTTCAGTCATTGTTTCAGTGGTGGTCCCGTTGGCCCCAGCTCCCCTCAAGGCTGCACATTCACGGGGGTGCAAGTCATGACCACTGGCAAATCCATGTTGTGAGTGTCTTTCATTTTGTTTGTTTGACACAGAGTTTCACACTTGTTGCCCAGGGTGGAGTGTAATGGCATGATCTCGGCTCATCGCAACATCTGTCTCCCAGGTTCAAGCGATTCTCTTGCCTCAGCCTCCTGAGTAGCTGGGATTACAGGCATGCACCACCATGCCCAGCTAATTTTGTATTTTTAGTAGAAACGGGGTTTCTCCATGTTGGTCAGGCTAGTCTTGCATTCCCTACCTCAGGTGATCCCTCTGGCTTGGCTTCCCAAAGTGCTGGGATTACAGGCGTGAGCCACTGTGCCCGGTGCAAGTGTCTTTCTATTTATGCAGTGTGTGATAGTTTTCCTGTGTTTACTAGCATCAGATCCTGACTGCTTCCATAGATTTGGCAGTTGAAATACCCCCAACCTCAATGTGTCCTGCTTTAAAAAGTTGTATGTTTGTGTTCACTTATGAAAACCACACTTGTGAACTAATTTACTTATTTTACATTCTTAAGAAAGCTGAGGGGAGGGTGTTATAACCACATCAAAGGCCCAAACAGTACCTTTGGTTTTCCTCTGAAGGCAGAATCACCTCTGAAATGGATCAGGCTGCAATTCACTTTACTTTCTGCTTTTTAAATTCCTACTTTCAGTAATAGCCTTCCTAGTTTCTAGGAATGTAGAATGGAAATAAAGTCATAATTAAAGGCAGTAAGGAAGTTTGTTTGTTTGTTTGTTTGTTTATTTGTTTTTAAATAGGAAACTGGCAGTTAACCCTTTAAAAAATGAACAGAGGCCAGGTGCAGTGGCTGCTCACACCTAGTACTTTTGGAGGCTGAGATGGGAGGATCACTTGAGGCCAGGAGCTTGAGACCAGCCTGGGCAACAAATGAGATTCCCCCACCTCTACAAAAAAATTTAAAATGTGCTGGGCATGATGGTGCACGCCTGTAGCCCTAGCTACTGGGGAAGCTAAGGTTGGGAGGATCACTTGAGCCCAAAGGCTGCAGTGAGCTATGATTATGCCATTGCACTCCAGCCTGGGTGACAGGGCAAGACCCTGTTTTTCTTAAAAAAAAAAAAAATATATATATATATATGAGATAGATAGATAGATAGATAGATACATACATACATACATACATACATACATACATAGACAGACTGCATGATTGCTACCTGGTGTTCCCTTTGGGTTTTCCCACAGTGGATCCATAAGCTGAGCAAGGACCTTGCCCACCAGGTGTAGCTATTCTTCCTCCCTGTGCTTGTGTAATACACTGAGCATATACATGCCTTCTTCCTCGAGTTAAGACATCAATGCCCAACAGATATGTGTTTTTCTCCTTTATGCCTCTGAACCGATTTCCTCATATACAAAATGGTACCGATAATTGCTTTTCTCATAGAGTTGTTAGGTTTAAATGAAATGGTACATGTGAAGTGCTTAGCAGGGTATGTGGTTTGTAGTCAATGCGCAGTCTGTATCAGCTATTGCTACAATTGGTGGTGTCATTGGTTTGCTAAGATTTCTTGGCCTGCTCTTTGGCCCTACCTGGGCCTTGACTCCTCAATACATGTAGAGATGCTCTTTGACTTAAGATGGGGTTATGTCCAAATAAGCCCATTGTAAATTGAAAATATAAATCAAAATGGATGTATTTATTTATTTATTTATCTATTTATTTATTTATTTATTTTTGAGATGGAGTTTTGCTCTTTGTTGCCTGGGCTGGAGTGCAATGGCACAATCTCTGCTCACCGCAACGTCCGCCTCCTGGGTTCAAGTGATTCTCCTGCCTCAGCCTCCCAAGTAGCTGGGATTACAGGCATTCACCACCACGCCTGGTTATTTTTCTATTTTTTTAGTGGAGATGGGGTTTCTCCATGTTGGTCAGGCTGGTCTCGAACTCCCGACCTCAGGTGATCTGCCCACCTCGGCCTCCCAAAGCGCTGGGATTACAGGCGTGAGCCACCACGCCTGGCCCAAAATGCACTGAATACACCTAACCTGCTGAATATCATAGCTTAGCCTAGCTTACCTTAAACATGCTCAGAACATTTACATTAGCCTACAATTGGACAAGATCATGTAACCCAAAACCTATGTTATAATAAAGTATTGAGTAGCTCATGTAACTTATTGATTACTGAAAGTGAAACACAGAATGGTGGTGTGGGTATTTGAAGTACTGCTGCTACTGAATGTGTATGACTTTCCCACCACTGTAAAATCAAACATCGTAAGTCAGGGACCAGCTGTTTCCAGCATTCCTCCTTCACAGCGTTGGGAGGGGGTGGTGCCGGCATGAGAAGTAAGCTGAGGAACCTGTAGCAGTGGCATCCATGGCTCTACCAGCCAACAGGCCAAGACAGCTGCACACCAGAGGCCTTGGCCCAGCGTAAGAAATGGAACTTCTGGGGGCCGGGTGCAGTGGCTCACGCCTATAATCCCAGCACTTTGGAAGGCCGAGGCAGGTGGATCACCTGAGGTCGGGAGTTCAAGACCAGCCTGACCAACATGGAGAATCCCCATCTCTACTAAAAATAAAAAATTAGCCGGGCGTGGTGGTGCATGCCTGCAATCCCAGCTACTCGGGAGGCTGAGGCAGGAGAATTGCTTGAACCAGGAAGACAGAGATTGTGGTGAGCCAAGATCGTGCCATTGCACTCCAGCCTGGGTGATAAGAGTTAAACTCCATCTCAAAAAAAAAATAAATGGAACTTCTGGCAAAAAGTGATTTGTTGAGCATTCTGAGGCTCAATACAAAGAAACTCAATTGTGTAGGTATGAACTTTGGAAAAAAACACCTAAAGAAGTAAAGTGAGGTTTTCTGTTGTGGTAGGGTTCAAAGCAAGTTGAAATGGTGGTGTTCAAATATCAAGAAAAACGTCTGGGGAGACAAGATTTATCTTTTTTTTTTTTTTTTTTTTTTTTCTCTTTTTGAGATGGAGTTTCCCTCTTGTTGCCTAGGCTGCAGTGCAATGGTGCGATCTCGGCTCACTGCAACCTCCGCCTCCTGGGTTCAAGCGATTCTCCTGCCTCAGCCTCCCAAGTAGTTGGGATTACAGGGGTGCACCACTACACCCAGCTAATTTTGTATTTTTAGCAGAGACAGGGTTTCTCCATGTTGGTCAGGCTGGTCTTGAACTCCCGACCTCAGGTGATCCACCTGCCTCGGCTTCCCAAAGTGCTGGGATTACAGGCAAGAACCACCGCACCCAGCTCAAGATGTGTCATTTTAAAACCAAACAAAAAAAGCCTTTATGTCGAAGTTTGGATAAAAACCTATCCAACCTTGGCTACTTTTGTTGAACTCATTTAGGAAACTCACAGAATTGCCTGACAGGATTTTGTTGTTGCTTTTTTGTTTGGCGGAAGAGTCTCCCTTTGAATTGAATTCTCTTTGAGGAAGAGAGAAAAGGAATGAGAGTGAGGTGTGTCCCGGCTGATCCAGCAGGCCCCACGCCCCTCATATCCTTATAGGGGCTTGTGCCAGGCATTGGCCCAAACGTTTTAGGAGCTGGCAGCAAAGCAAATCCCTGAGTGACAGACATTTGTGGCCCCAGGATGAGGAGGGCCTCTCTCCCCTGCTGGGGCCCATGTGTTTCCATGGCTGCAGCTTCAAGGCCTGGGTTTATTCCTCAGTTTACCGTTTAGTCTAGAACAGCACAGTGACTCCAGATACTTTGGGGACAGCTTTGGATTGGAGCTGGTGAGATGGGCTTTTTACCTGTACTGGTGTGGAGACAGCCCACCAAAGGGCTTCCATTTCACTTTATTGTGAAACACCACGCTTTGGAAGGGACCCCAGAGTACATCAGAGTGTATGAGCCCCAGGAGGAGGCTGTGCCATGGTCAGGAAGGTGGCAGCCCGGTGAGCCACCCAGACACCAGCTCCCACTCATCTCATGCCTTCCTCACCTCATTTGGATCAAAGGAGAAAAGCAACTCCACAAAAATCAACGCAACTAGAGATCAATTGCTATGCCAGACCCAGTTAGCCTGGTGAATTTCTCAGGTGTCTCCACACCTCAGATAATTGAGAATTAGGCCTCAGAACTTGCACAGCCAAGCACTGCCTGAGGTTGGTCTGCAGTCTGCTTCCATAGAAAGATGCCAGAAGTGGATAACCTGGTCCTGGGTGGTTTGCTGTAGGGGGTGATTTCTTCCATGGGGAAAACCAGAGAATCCACAGCCCTCTGCCTACAAGGAAAGTTCAGTGGGGAGGAGATTGTGCTGGTCCTCAGCTCTCGCCAGGGTGGCAGTGTGGTGAGGTAGGCACACCACAGCAGCCTGGAGAGGAAACGGTGTTGAGCCTGAGCCGTTCTGACCTTGGAAGTTTGGGTTTTAATGTATGTGAAGTAGAGATGAGCCATGTGTCAGAGGCTGTTACCAGCCATTATGATAACAGTAGCCAGCATTTATGGAGGACTTGTGTTCCAGATCCTAAGGCAAGTGCTTTATGGGGATTTATTCATTTAGTGTTTAAAACAATCTTTTTCTTGTTTTGAAAATTTTTTGAGATAGGGTCTCACTCTGTCATCCAGGCTGGAGTGCAGTGGCGTGATCTCTGCTTACTCCAGCCTTGACTTCCCGGGCTCAGGCAACCCATCCTCTTCAGCCTCCAGAGTAGCTGGGACCACAGGCACACACGACCAAGCCTGGCTAATTTTTGTATTTTTAGTAGAGATGTGGTTCTGCCCTGTAACCCAGGCTGGTCTTGAACTCCTGGGCTCAAGTGATCCACCCTCCTTGGCCTCCCAAAGTGCTGGGATTACAACAATCTTATAATGGACCCTAGAATTGCAGTTTGATAGATGAGGACATTGAGGCCTAAAGCAGTTAAGCAAAGTGCCCAGAGTCAAACAGCGAGTACAGTGGCGGTCGGGAGAGTGAATATTTAGAACAATCCAGGCCAACAACTCTAAACCCAGCTCTTATTCACCATGGGGAGGAGTAAATAAAACTAAATGAAATGATCTTCATAAAAGGCTTAATACAGGCAAGTAAGTGCTCACTCAGTTACAATGAGATATCCCCGTTTTCTGTGTATTTTATTGTCCTGCATTTTGTGCTAGGGGCCCTGATGTGGATTATTCCAGTCACATGCTAAAAATGTGCAGGGTTTTCAGTCTCTTTGTGTTGCGGTGAAACTGCTGCGGATCTGCTTTTCCCACTGCCGGTCAGCCTGGGCCTGCTTCCATTTTCACTTTGAGTTTTCAAAGGTCAGGGGAGTCCTGATAGATTGCCCTCTTATCTGCTAAGTGTTTTAGAGTGGCTTATTCATTTAACAACTGAAAGCGATTTTTTTTTTTTTTTTTTTTTTTTTTTAAGAAGAAACAATTACACATCTCCAGATGTCAGCATCTCCCTCCCAGGGCAGGTTTGGCCTGCTGAGTCCAGGCTGGCTGTTAAGAGAACAGGCGGGCCCAGGGCTAGCGCAGGGCCCGGCTCGGGACAGGCACTGAAAGAAACAGTGGTTTGTGAATTTCAGCAGGGGAGCTGTTTTGCAGTTCTGGAACTCAGAGCCAAAGCTTCCAATTCCTATCCTTTCTCCAGACAGGTCCCCTGCTCTTCCAGAGCACTGAGGGATCTTGGCCACAGTCAGGTGGCGCTTTCCCAGACAACTTTTTTTATAAGCCTGTGGAATGCCCTCTGCTGAGTCACCACGCTGATACCCAGGGCTGGGGTGTGTCTGTGAAGAACCCTGCTCTAGACATTCAGGGCCCGGTCCTGGGTCTGGGTGGGTGTCTGACCTTAGGTCTAACCATAGGCTTCGAGCTTTTATCTTTCACTGAGTCTGTGCCAAGCACATTCCGTAAATGATCTCACTGACTTTTCAAGAAAGCTAAGAGAATCAGTATTGTTGTTCCCATTTTCACAGATAAATCTGTAAAATCACATAAGACTAGGACATATTTCCTAGGATTATCCTTGCGGATCAAAGTTGATATCAAATGGATGTCGGGAGCAAGGGTGCTTGCAGCGTCCATGATTTCTGTTGTTGGAGGAAGGGCAGGATTATGGATGAGGAACGTGGGGTTTAGTAGGGTTAAGTGATTTGCCAGAGGCTGGGTGTGGTGGCTCATGCCTGTAATCCCAGCTACTTGGGAGGCTGAGGCAGGACAATCACTTGAACCCGGGAGGCGGAGTTCAAGTGAGCTAAGATCATGCCACTGCACTCCAGGCTGGGTGACAGAGTGAGACTCCATATATATATGTGTGTGTGTGTGTATGTATATGTGTGTGTGTGTATATATACGTGTGTGTGTGTGTATATATTTGCCAGAGTTTTATATATATATTAGCCAGAGGTCAACAGGCTAGTCTTTAGTCCTTGGGCAGAAGCAAGATTTGAAATGGGTTGTGTGTTCTCACACCTCTCTTCCCTGGTCAGTGTAAAGAACCCTCTCCCCACCTACAGTGTTCTTAAGAAGCCACGGTTATCTTGGGTGTGATGCTCTTTGGAAGCTAGAAAGTTCCACCAGCAAGCATTTCCTCCTGGAGTCCTCAGCCTCCTTATCAGGCTCCCAGATGCAGACTGTCAGTGGGGTGGGCAGGGCTGTGGAGGGGAGAGATCCTGTCACAAGAGACACCCAACTTCCTCCCAGCTTTGGTTTACCACAGGCCTGGCCTGAGGTGAAGTCCTCATTAGGTTACCTCCCGCCTAGCTGTAACTGGGTAAGTTGTTGGGCTTCTCTAAGGTTCAGCTTCCTGTTCTGGAAAATGAAGACAAGGATTGCGCCTGTCCTGTAGAGACTTTGAGGATTAGCTGAGGCAATGCCCGCATGAGCCATTTAGCTTGATGCCACATAAGTGCCCAGGAGACATTATCCCATGGTGATTAGTTAGATCTGTCACACACCCTTATGACCAGGAAGACCCCACCTGGTCATTCTTTTCCCCACAGTCCTCTTCTCCCCTAGGACACCAATGCCTCTTCTTCCCTCAGAGTTATTGCAGTTACAATTATTCCAGAACTTTCTCACAGCATTCCTACCTCTCCCACCTCCCTCCATCCCCGGGCAAAAATGCTGTGGTGCAGCAGCCACTCAGCTCTGTGGGGTGGTGCGTGCAGGGGGGCATGACAAGCATGAGGTAAGTGCTGGATCACCATCCTCCCTGCCCCTCCTGCGGCTATGTGTCAGACACTGTGTGCCAAGCTCCCTTCAGCCACTATCTCACGTAAAGCTCAGACCCCACGATTTCCGCAGTCCTAGAGTAGTCTGGGTGTCCTCGTGGTGAGAACTGGCTGTCCTCCTGGGCCCTTGCTCCCACCCTCCTGACTTCTTGGTTCAGTGATATTTCTTAGATCAGGAGGGTGTGGCTAGGTCTGACTCAGGGGTGACCCAGAGGCACTTCACAGATCTGCGGCAGAAGGCGTCATCGCAAGCATGAGTGAATCCTGACTTTATTTATAAAAGGCAAAAGTCCACTCTTCTGTGCAGTTGTTGTGGGGCCCCAGAAGTGAGGGGAACTCCAGAGCATCGTTGAGGTGGGAGGTGGAGAGAGATTTCCAATGCAGGGCCTGGGCCGTCTCCTCGCAGCTTCTGCATTTTGCTGCTTTCATTTGTTGAAGCAAACAAGGGGCCGGGAGGCTCAATCAACCTGTGTAACTTTCACAGACTCCTCAGCAGAGTCAACCTGTTCCCAGTAGCCTTTGGGGTCTGTGGCCTGTTTCTGACTTAAACTCAGCCTTAGATTCTAAATTCTTGACATGGTTCAGCAATGGTGAAGGGGGGAAAACATTTACATGAAAAGGTAACCAATTTTACATTCTATCTAAAGATGAATACAAGATGGGGATTATCTTTTTAACTTTTGAAAACAGTTGAGATGGGGGTCTCACCATCTTGCCCAGGCTGGTCTTGATTTCCTGGGCTCAAGCGATCCTCCTGCCTCGTCTTCCCAAAGTGCTGTGATTACAGGCGTGAGCCATCATGGCCAGCCAGTCTTTTAATAATAATAATAATAAAGTATCAGCATTGGAGCTCTGGATGTGGGAAATACAAAACAGTCCTGCTGGGTCATCACCTCACACCTGGACTCTTGGGAGAGCTACCCTGTGGATCATTACATCTTTTCAATTCCTTCCACTCCTCAATTTCCTCACCCCATTTGTGGTACTCGAGTAGCAGAGATGTCCTCTGACTGGAAATCCAGAGGAGGAGGCAGGCACCCCGGACTATCCCTGGCTAAATGTCACCTCCTCTCCCCACCCCCTTTCCCGGTTCTCCAGATACACATGGGGTTGTTTAACGACATTCTCCTTTTCCCTCTTCTCGGCCTTGGAAGCAGTGATATTAACTCACTCAGTCCTCACAACTTTCCATGCAGGAGATTACTGTAATCTGTCATTCCCACTGTACAGATGAGGAAACTGAGGCAAAATAAATTATTTGCCCAAAGCCGCACAGTAACTGCTAGAGCTGGGACAGGGACTCAAACCACCATGCCCTAATGCAACTCAAACAGAAAAAGGGCAGCTTGACTAAAAAGTCTCCTGTTTCCTCTCTCCCTTGCCCTAAAAACCCTGTGAACTCAGCCTCTGAAGATTTCAGCCCTTCTCTCAGGTGTGAGAATTTGACAAAAGAGGAAGAAACATAACCTAAAAAGGGGGGAGGGCCAGGCACGCTGGCTCACACCTGTAATCCCAGCACTTTAGGAAGCCAAGGCGGGCAGATCATCTGAGGTCAGGAGTTCGAGACCAGCCTGGCCAACATGATGAAACCCCCTCTCCACTAAAAATTTAAAAAATTAGCTGGGTGTGATGGCGGATGCCTGTAATCCCATCTATTCAGGAGGCTGAGGCGGGAGAATCACTTGAACCTGGGAGGTAGAGGTTGCGGTGAGCCGAGATCACACCACTGCACTTCAGCCTGGGTAACAGAGTAAGACCCCATCTCAAAAAAACTGGGGAGGAGAATGAAGATTTCAGCCCAAGTGCTCAGGAGCAGGGGCCTCTGATAGAACTGGGCACTGGAGGTGAGCCACCCAGATGTCAATTATTAGGAGATCCACTCTGTTTCTGGCTTTCCCAGTGCTGACGAGTGGGATCCTTGTCAGGCAGCAGGGCAGCACTGAAGGAAGCCAAGCCCTTTCTTGGGGGCCTTACTCAGTGAGTGAAGCCATAGCTTGTGCAGTGGCCGGGTGGATCGCGCGAGGCTCCCTGGAATTGCAGCCTCCAGCTTTGAGCTGCTCCTGCTGGCAGCTTCACCGCCGGCCGATGGAGTCGGCTCATCAAATGGAAAAGTTTCGGAGACTGTGGGAAGGAGGGCATTCTTTGCGAGCTCTCTTGGCTTCACGCTTTAAAGAGGGCAGTGGGGGAAACCCACACACAACCTTTTTCTTCTCATCCGTTCTCAGAAACCCAGGGGGAAAAAAATGGGCTGAATGAGTAGCAGTTGTGGTTATGATGATTTTCATATGAATTGTCAAATCTTCTGTGTCCATTAACTATCCTTTGTGGTGAGGAAATCAATTGTGGAACTGAAATAAGAAACTCCACCTGACTATTAAGTGATAATTCAGTCCCCAGCCTCTTGGCTCTTTATCCAGTATTTAGGGGGAAAAATGCCTCTGTGGAAACAGATGCCTTGCTTTTTTTTGGGAAGACAGTCCATTTGAATGAACTAGAATGTTTTCCTGCCAGGAGTGGGTCTCCAGTGGATCCTTGTCAAGAGGTGGGGGAGGGGCAGAGTGACAGCAGCAGTTGGCCCCCTAAATGTCAGTGTTCCCTGTAGATTCTTGTCAAAGGGCTTACCTCGCACTGTGGTACAAGTCAGGGCTACAGAGAAAGGCCTGCCTTGCAGTCTGTTTGCCTAGCTGTGTCTTGCTTGCAGAAAGCCCCGGGTAGGGGTAGAAAAAAGGCAGAGACAGGCCAGGCGGTGACTCAGACCTGTAATCCCAGAACTTTGGGAGGCTGAGATGGGAAGATCACTTGAGCTCAGGAGTTTGAGACCAGTCCGGGCAACAGAGCAAGACCTCACCTCTACTAAAAATACAAAAATAGCCGGGGCATGGTGGCACATGTCCCAGCTACTCAGGAGGCTGAGGTAGGAGGATTGCTTGAGCCCAGGAGTTCAAGGTGAACCATGCTCATAATACCACTGCACTCCAGCATGGGGTCCCTGTCTCCAAAAACAAATAAAAAATTTTTTAAAAGGCAGCAGCATCAGCGAAGCCTTGGTTGGCTCAGCCTCAGGGTGGACCGCATTATCCATCCCTGACAAGCTCAGAGGTGGGCACACAAACCCAGGTGCTACGTAAAGGCCAAGACAGTGAATCATCCACTCAGAGCCCACTTCACCTCCCACCCCTGGTCCTTATTAGGGGTTGTCGTCCCACAGACACTTACTGGGTACCTCCTGGGTCCCAGGCAGTCCTGGCTCTCATGGAGCTTCTAGTCCAGCAGGGAAAACAGATGTCAGAGATTACAAAAAGAATGTGGGCTGGGCGTGGTGGCTCATGCCTGTAATCCCAGCACTTTGGGAGGCCGACACGGGCAGATTATGAGGTTAGGAGATCAAGACTACCCTGGCTAACATGGTGAAACCCCATCTCTACTAAAAATACAAAAAATTAGCCGGGTGTGGCAGCACATACCTGTAGTCCCAGCTACTCAGGAGGCAGGAGAGTTGCTTGAACCCAGGAGGCAGAGGTTGCAGTGAGCCGAGATCGCACCACTGCACTCCAGCCTGGGCGACAGAACGAGACTCCGTCTCAAAAAAAAAAAAAAAAAGAAAAAAAAAGAAATGTGATGATTAATGGGATCAAACACAAGGAAAGAATAGTCTTGGGAAAGAGCGAGGCTTGAATCCCAGCTCAGGCTGTGAGCTCAGGCCAATCACTCTGCTTCCATGTCTTGGTTTCATCATTTATAAAGTGGCTGTTGCAAGACTTAATGGCTCATGTATGTTGAGTACTTGGCGCGTGGCAGGTACTGGATTGGTATTTTTCAAATGCACATGAATAAGTCATGGCACATCTCCATTCAACAAATATTTATTGAGCACCTGCTGTATCCCAGGTACTGTGCTAGATACTAAGAATACAGCAATGAATAAAACAGACAAAAGCCCTGCCCTCATGGAGATTACATACTATTTGGGAAGACAGCCAATAAAATAGAATGAATCATATATTTGATGATTAGTAATATGGAGAAGTTATTGCAGACTTCTGATTAGGGAGAGCTGGAAGTGGGCAAATACAGGTCAGAGATTTGGGAAAAGCCCTAAAGGTCGTGAGGGACCTAACCATGCAGATGTCGGGGGAAAGGAACACTTCAGGAAAAGTAACAATAAGTTCAAAGGCCCTGTGGCTAGCGTGTTTGGAACAGCAAAGAGGCAGCTAGTGTGGTGTAGCCAGAGAGCCTGGGAGTATAGGAGATAATATAGGGCTTGGAAGCTCGTTTAAAGATTTTTTTAAATTTATTTAATTTTGTGGGTATATCGCAGGTATATTTATTTATGAGGTACATGAGATATTTTGATACAGGCATACAATGAATAATCACACATCAGGGCAAATGGGGTATCAATTTAAAGACTTAAGAGTGTGGTCCAGGGTGGAGGTGGGTGGCCTAGCGTTTTGTTTGTTTTTGAGTGGAGTTTCGCTCTTATTGCCCAGGCTGGAGTGCAATGGTGCAATCTCGGCCCACTGCAACTTCCACCTCCCACCTCCCAGGTTCAAGCAATTCTCCTGCCTCAGCCTCTTGAGTAGCTGGGATAACAGGCACCCGCCACCACACCCAGCTAATTTTTGTATTTTTAGTAGAGACAGGGTTTCACCATGTTAGTCAGGCTGGTCTCAAACTCCTGACCTCAGGTGATCGGCCCGCTTCGGCCTCCCAAAGAGCTCTCCAAAGGGTTCACAGGAGTGAGCCTGGCCTTTAGTGGGTTCTTACTGAAGCCAGACTGAACTGGGAAATGTCCAGATTCATACAAATAATGATTCGGAAAGTGAGACTACCCTTTAAGAAGACCATATTCTGATCATAATCATAAATCTGACAAATTAATTTATGGAGATAACAGGAAAACAATTTGAAATCAGAATATCCAGGGAAGGCCAGGCACAATAGCTCACACCTGAAATCCCAGCACTTTGGGAGGCTGAGGCAGGAGAATCACTTGAACTTGGGAGGTGGAGGTTGCAGTGAGCTGAGATGGCGCCACTGCACTCCAGCCTGGGCAACAGAGCGAGACTGTCTTAAAAAAAAAAGAAAAAAGAATATCCAGGAAAATCGCGAGGACACAGCTGTGGTAATCAGTTTGAAAGCCCCCAGTATGGAATGTTTACTGTGTATCTTGTAGCATATTAGCATATTTAATCTTCATAACAACCTGATAGAGGTGGGTACTGTGGGCTCCATTTTACAGATGAGAAAACCTCAACACACACAGAGGGGTTTGGTAACTTGTCCAAGATGATCCAGAGGTACATGTTCTGTCCCCAAAGCCTCTACTCTTGGCCACGACTCCATAAAATACTTGTAAACAGCTTCCTTCCCTTGTACAGTTTAAATGATTTTGTCTTTTTGCATACATTCAACTTTCTCATAAACTTGAGGTTCACCAAGGGGAGATTATTATTTCCCCCACAGATAATAGCTGCCAAAATACAGTCCGAATCCCTGAGGGTTCCCAGATGGCCGGGCACACCCAAGCTGCAGAGGCTGTCTGGAATGATTAGGGCAGAGGAAGGTGCTAATCTATCAAGGAACGCAGCTTTGCAGCTGATGTGATTTCGTTTATCTACCCTCCTCGGTTCTTTGTCTCTTTATCCTCCTGTCTCCCTCCCGGCCTGGCTAACAGGCCTGATGTATCGGCATCTCAATCACTTGTGCCTCCCCAGGAGATCAAGGCCTGGCCTTGGGCCCTGAGGCCTCCCGGAGTAAATCAGTAGATTGAGGGGAGGGGAGGGGGTGCCGGGGAGGCCTCAAAAGAGAATGGGGTCCTCTGGCTTCGAGCTACCTAAACTCTGCTGCTTAAAATGCTGCTGTAAGGGAAAACTGGAGGCACAGGGTCCTTCTCCAGCCCTAGAAATAACCTCTCTGAAACCCGTCGAGTGACCCAACCCCAATCAGAAAGAATTTTTTGTCTTAAAAGGTTCATTAAAGAGTCCTGTGTTTTCTGCCCTGTGCCGTCCGGAGGTAGAAGACAAGTGTGAATTCTGTACACTTCCACAACAAGAGCAAAGGAAGGGGAAAATTTCCATATTTTCTCAGCTATTTCAAAACATTTTTTTTACCTTTCATATGAAGTGACTGTTCCAAATGACCTCTTCTTTCCAGAGAAAAAGACTCTATTTTAATACTTTTTCTCCCCACCTCTTTCTCCAGCCCTCTTTTTTCTATTTTTAATCTCCCTCTCCTGACAAGAATTTCCACGGACTTCCCACTTGGCCTCTACCCTTCTCTTCCTTGCAGAGGTGTCCCCACCAGCCTGCGCCCGATGTCAACGATGGCTGTCCCCCCCAGCACCCAGCAGCGTCTCTCCCCGTCTGGCGCCCAGCCTGCTTCTGAGTGTGGGCAGCAGGGAAGCTAGGCGCTGTGCTTGCCCAGACCACACAGCTGTCTCTGTTTAGGGTTTTGCTGCCTGAAAGTTTGTTTCAAGGAGGAACAGGCTCCGCTCTGCCTTCCCAGCTTGGTCTCCTTACCTGGGGCACAAAGACTGTTCAATTAGCTAGTGCTGACCTCCTGCAGCTAATTAGTGCCTCTAGCGTGGATCAGAAAAAGCTCTGCAAAGTGGCAATTAGTGATGGATCGCTTGTTGCTACTTCATAGGAGTGGTGTCAGCAGGATTCATGGCTTGTGGCTTAAAAGCCAGAAGGAGATCCCCAATCAGGTCCTGGATGACTCCGATAGGCAAATCCTCTTAGGAAGGTGGGATCACAGGCACCAATTCCTTTTGATCTCCCCCGCTCCCCTTCCTGTGGGGCTTATTGAACAAAGGCTAATTCAGTATTGGGGATGTAGCAGTTTATTGTGGGGTTCAAGATCCTTGTCATCTCTGATGATAACAGAGAGAACCCTTTTATTGAACTCTTGCTATGTGTCAGGCATTGAGTTTAGTGCTTTATGTGATATGTGCATAACCACTACAGAGAAGAAACCATATACACTTTACAGATGAAGAAACTGAGGTCTAGAGGTTAAGCACTTATCAAGGGTTGTGGTCAGATATTTGGCTGATGGCATTCATTTCTTTTGTAGAAATGTCTTGAGCATCTATGTGGCTGACATTTTTTAGGCAATCCCTGCCATGCAGAGCTTGCATTTTAGAGGGGGTGGGGGCACCAGATACTGAGCAAGTAAGCAAATTAATAAACACAGCAATCTCTGTATAAGTGCTTCAGGGAAACTAAAAGGGCCCTCTTCTGTGGCAGAGCCGGGATTCCCAGTCTCTGAGGTTAAGCAGGAGCAGGTAGCATTACCCTGTAAGCTGGGAGTCGCAACAGGCAATTAGTTACCTGACTGTCCCAGTGCTTGGCATTGCCTGGTAGCCCTGCCTTTTCATAAGGAAAAGATTCTGCACGAAACACTTTGCCTAGGTTTTATGAGAGGCAGAGCCAGAGCTGGCATCCAAGGTGTTCCCACAATGCTGGACTTTGAGGCACAGGAGAGGTTTTATGAGAGGCAGAGCCAAAGCTGGCAACCGAGGTGTTCCCACAATGCTGGGTTTTGAGGCACAGGAGAGAATTGCATGTCTCCTCTGGGCGGTAGAACCAGCCCTGGTGCCTCCCTTGCCCAGCCTCACCCCGGGTGTGAGTAGTTAGTCTTGTTATCAGTGAGAGTAACCCAGGAATCTCCCTAATGGGGAAATCCCAGGTAATTTACCGTGGCTCTGATATTCTGGTTACAGCCTCTGCTCTAGAAAGGCCAGGGAGGGGAGAATCTAAAAGTTCTCCATTTCTCGCTTGAGATGGGATCCCCCCATGCTTTCCTTAGGCCTCCTTGAGTAAGGTGTCTGCAAATAGCTTCTCAGCATGACTTCACCCGGAAGCTCATCTGAGTGACTCACAGCTTGCTTTAGGCACCTCCTCCGGGGAGAAGCTCCTACCCCTGCCCCCACCCCAACAGGGGAGGGGAGGGGAGAAGGGAAAACCCCTAAATGAGCCACGGGGAGAAGGCCTTGCCAGAGCACTGTGGAAAATACCTGCAGCCCAGCTCGGCCCTGTTCAGGTGCCCTGGGACGGATGGTTTCTCTAATCTCCTGAGAGGGATCAAGCTGACAGTTCAAATATGGGGGAGCCATGGCCCTGGAAACTGTGTAGGTCTTAAAAAGAAATATATATCCAAACACACTGACGTGAAAAGATGTCCACAAAATAGAGGATTCAGCATTAGGTGAAAAATAATTTCATTATGATCCTGTTTTTAAAATTCAGTTTGTGATTTTAAAAAATTGATAGGTTAGTACATGTATTTGTACATGTACTATTTGTACTAAAAGCCTATTTGAAGAAAAATTATACTATATTAATAATAATTATCTCTAGAAGGTAGTATTAAAATAAACTTTATTCATTATCCCTTTCTGATTTTTAAAAAATAACCATAATTATCTTTATAATAAGAAAAAAGGTGGGCCAGGTACAGTGGTTCATGCCTATAATCCCAGCACTTTGCAAGGCCAAGGCAGATTGCTTGAGCCCAGGATTTCACGACCAGCCTGAGCAACATGGTGAGACCTCGTCTCTACAAAAAATTTTTAGAAACTTAGCCAAGTGTAGTAGTGAATCCCTATGGTCCCAGCTACTTGGGAGGCTGAGGCAGGAGGATTGCTTGAGCCTAGGAGTTTAACGCTGCAGTGACCTGGGAGGAAGAGGCTGCAGTGAGCCAAGGTCACGCCACTGCACTCCAGCCTGGGCAACAGAGAGACTCTGTCTCAAAAAAAAAAAAAAAAAAAAAAAAATGCTGCATTGAGCCATGATCATGCCACTTCCCTTCTGCCTGGGTAATAGAGCAAGACCCTCTCTCAAAAAGAAAGGGTTGTTTTTTGTTTTGTCTTCAAAAAGATAAAAAGAAAAATCCTCATGCACCAAACCCAGGTGTCCTAATTGTGTCCATATTATTAAATGCCTAACTTCTCAATGATGGACCATTAAATGCAGGAAGTGACTGAGATGGACTTGACATTCACTCAGCAAACTGCTACCTCCCTAGCCACTGGAGGACCAAACCACTGTGACAGAGTGTCTCCCTTCACTGGCGCCCAGCACGATGGAGGGGGTAGTATGTTTTGCAGGGTGTTTGGAGTTTTGGGGGGAGGTTAGGGGGCTTTTTGAGACAGAGTCTCCTTCTGTCACCCAGGCCGGAGTACAGTGGTGTGATCATGACTCACTGCAGCCCTGACCTCACAGGTTCAAAAGATTCTCCCACCTCAGCCTCCCAAGAAGCTGGGACCATTACACCTGGTTGATTTTATTTAATTATTTATTATGGTTTTTGTTTTTTGTTTTTTGTTTTTTTTAAAAACGGAGTTTCACTCTTGTTGCCCAGGCTAGAGTGCAATGGCACGATCTCAGCTCACCGCAACCTCCACCTCCCAGGTTCAAGCGATTCTCCTGCTTCAGCCTCCCAAGTAGCTGAGATTACAGGCATGCGCCACCACGCTCGGCTAATTTTTTTTGTATTTTTTAGTAGAGACGGGGTTTCTCCATGTTGGTCAGGCTGGTCTCGAACTCCCGACCTCAGGTGATCCACCCTCCTTGGCCTCCTGAAGTGCTGCAATTACAGGCATGAGCCACCGTGCCCGGCCTGTTATGTATGTTTTTTTTTTTTTTTAAGAGACAGAGTCCCACTATGTTGCCCAAACTGGTCTCAGTGATCCTCCCACCTTGGCCTCCCAAAGTTCTGAGATTACAAGTGGGAGCCACTATGCCCCCTGACCAACCACCGCCCCCTACCCAAGGCCAAGGGCTCAATAAATACTTTGCAAACAAATGGATATGTAAATGAGTAGATACCAAGTGGTCTGTGAGAGAAGGCTGCAGTCTGTAGTGGGGCTTCAAAAGGGAGAGGTCCCTTACTGGGGATTAGGATAGGCCTCGTGATATGGTGCTTCTGGGATATTCCTTTTCTTTAGGATTTAAATGTCTCATTTAAGAACAATTTTTTTTTTTTTTTTTTTTAAAGGCAGAGTCTCCCTCTGTTGCCCAGGCTGGAGTGCAGTGGTGCAATCTCAGCTCACTGCAGCCTCCGCCTCCCAGGTTCAACTGCTTCTCATGCCTCAGCCTCCCGAGTAGCTGGCACTACGGGCGTGCACCACTATGCCCTGCTAACTTTTTGTATTTTTAGTAGAGATGGGGTTTCACCATGTTGGCCAGGCTGATCTTGAACTCCTGACCTCAAATGATCCACCCTCCTCGGCCTCCCCAAGTGCTGGGATTACAGGCATGAGCCACCACTCCCGGCATAAGAACAATTTTAGATTTACATGAAGGTTGCAAGAGTATTACAGAAACTTTCCAGATACCCCACACTGTTTCCCCTATTAACATTATTAACTAAAGTTCATACTTCTTTAGGATTTCCTTAGTTTTTACCTAATGTCCTTTTTCTGTCTCAGAATCCCATGCCATATTTAGTTGTTATATGTCCTTAGATTCTTCTTGACTGTGACAAGACTTTCTTTGTTCTTGGTGAGCTTGGCAGTTTGGAGGAGAGCTGATCAGATAATTTGCAGAGTGTCTTTCAGTCTAGTGTTTTTCTCATGACTAGTGTGGGGTTATAGGGTTTTTTGGGGGGAAGTCCATGGAGGTAAAATGGCATACTCATCGTATCAAGAATACACACTATCGGCCTGGTGCGGGGCTCACCCGTCTCTACTAAAAATACAAAAAATTAGCTGGGCATGGTGGCATGCACCTGTAATCCCAGTTGCTTGGGAGGCTGAGGCAGGAGAATCGCTTGAACCCAGGAGGCGGAGTTTGCAGTGAACTGAGATCGCGCCATTGCACTCCAGCCTGGGCGACTGAGTGAAACTTCGTCTCAGAAAAAAGAAGAAGAAGAAGAAGAATACACACTATCAACATGACTTGTCACTGATGATGTTAACCTTAACCACCCAATAATGTTTGTCTGCTTTCTCTACTGTCAAGTATTATTCCCCACTCCTGCCCCTCAGGCCATTTCCACACTGTAGTCTTTAGAGTGAAGTCACTGTATACATTCCACAGCTAAGGGATGGGAAGTTATGCTCTACCTCCTGCGGGGGGAGGGGGGCATCTGTTAATAATAGGTTAATTGGAAGATCGATTGGTTTATTCTCCCCTAGTGATTTTTTCAATCATTTAGTATGGATATATGGGTATTTATGTTATACTTTGGGTCATTATGCAATGTTGTGTTATTTATTTTGTTATGCAAGTTGTTCCGGCTTTGCCCATTGAGACCCTTTTCAGTTGGCTCCCATCTCATCATTTTAGGATTCTTTGAGCACTCTTACTTTCTGGTACCACAAGATGCTCCAAGCTCATTTTCTGTATTCCATGCCCCGTTCCTAAAATCAGTTTCTCGAAGGAGCTCTGGTTCCTTTTATTGAAGAATGCTATTAGAATCTAGGATCTGCTGTGTGCGGTGGCTCATGCCTGTAATCCCAGCACTTTGAGAGGCCAAGGTGGGAGGATTGCCTGAAGCCAGGAGTTCAAGACCAGCATAGGCAACAAAGTGAGACCCTGTCTCTACAAAAAAGAAAAAGAAAAAAAGAAACCAGAATCTGGACACTGGATATACTCATTGTTACTGGAGTGTCTGGGACATTCCTTTTGAAAGAAGGTTTTCAGAAACTAGGGAAAGAATGTGCAGATCATACCGAGATTTGATGATGGAAATAAGAGGAAAAGGACTGGAAGAGGCACTCTAAGCCTCTTGTCATATCAACAACTTCAGGCAGACACCATGGAAGGTCCTGTGGTGTCTGCCTGGTGGGAGGGGTATTATAAACGTCAAGTAAATGGCCACAGATGCTTTAGGAAGGGGCCATCAGCATTTAGGGACTGTAAGGGGGCAACTCTCCCCATCGTCAACTTACCAGAACCTTCCCTGTCCACGCCCTTGTTCCAGGTACCATTTTTGAGTCCATCCTGTGTTCCAGGCACTGCCCTAGGCTCTCACGCAACCCTCAGGGCTCCCTGAAAGTTATTGTAGGTATTGTTGGCCCCATCTTACTGCAGAAAGGCTGAGGACTTGTCTGGGTCAGTGACTAACCCCTCATTCAAACCCCTGTACAACCCTCAAATTCTCCCTCACTGAGCTGACTGCCGCTTAGTGTGATTTGGGAACTTGTTAGCTTCAAAATGCAACATTCCCCCTTTGATAGAGATGTGGATGTCAGTGCAGGCAAAGACTGTGGTGTCCCCAAGGTCACCAGTTCCCCTTCTCTGCCTTCTCTGATCTGAGCAGTCATCACAGGGAACCGTAAAGAGGCAGGGTGTGTTCGCATGTGCTTGTGCGAGAGCTCAGTGCGTATGCCTCCTCCCACCCTACAGGCTTTCCGGGAACTTCAACAGAGAACTCTTGCCCATTGCCTGGCAGGTAGCTGTATCCGACTAGGGGCCCTGCTGCTGAGAACTGAACAACAGTGAGCTTCAGAAGAGAGGAATGTGAACATATCTAGAAGAGCCATAGGAAAGTGGCTGGCAAAACTGAAACCAGTGGCAAGAACTGGGTAGACATGTAAATGCCCGTTCCAAAGATAGCTAATGCCATAAGAAAATGCTGTTTGGTGTAATAAGTGAAATGAAACAACACTGTAGGTTTAAAAATAAATAAATTGATACCTGTTTACTTAACAGGTATCAATACTTCTCTCTAAGTGATGGGATTGTGGGTAATTTTTATTTTCTACCTTGCATTTGACTGTATTTTTTATATTTTTCTGTAGAAAACATGCATTAATTATTCTTAAAGTGCTAAAGTAATTTAATGTGAAACTAGTGAGAGAGCTTCATCCTTAAGGGTCATCCTAACTTCGTGTTCAATGTGCTTCCATTTTATATTTTTATGTGCCTCTTCCACGGCCTTTGTGGTTGCACTTCTTTTAAGGAAACCCATTCTAGCATAGAAGTCACTGCCAATTTGGTAGCAAAGAATAAATAATTTCCTTAAAGAGTGATCACTTAATGAGATACCGCTTTCCTTCTTTCTTTTCTTCCCCCCCCCCCCCCCCCCCC
>NW_012107919.1:1932057-1949933 GCF_000951045.1 Mandrillus leucophaeus
TTTTTTTTTTTTTTGAAACGGAGTCTCTCAGGCTGCAGTGCAGTGGTGCCATCTTGGCTCACTGCAACCTCCACCTCCTGGGTTCAAGCGATTCTCCTGCCTCAGGACAGTAGCTGGGACTACAGGCGCACACCACCACACCATGCTAATTTTTATATTTTTAGTAGAGATGGGGTTTCGCCATGTTGGTCAGCCTGGTCACCAACTCCTGACCTGAAGTGATCCACCTGCCTCGGCCTCCCAAAGTGCTGGAATAACAGGTGTGAGCTGCCATACCCAAACCATACCAAACATTTTCTTTTTGGGGTGATGAAAATGTTCTGAAATTAAATAGTGGTTATGGTTTCATAACTCTGATATACTAAAAATAGCAAATGAAATGTTTTAAAAGGGTAAATTTTATAGTATGTGAATTACATCTCATTTTTTAGAAACAGCCTATTTGGACTCATGAACGCTGAGCCCAGTTTCTCTATACTGGAGTTGTGAGGAGCATGGTCCTGCTCTGTGGCCTTGGGCAAGTTGCTTAACTTCTTAGGTTATTGTCCATGTTTTATGGTAAAGTGGTGATACCATCAGGTCACAGAGTCCTTAGGCAGTTTGTACTGACCCTGCCTGGAGTCTGCGCTTGTTCATTGCTCCTTAAGGAGGCAGCTTCCTCATTTGTGTGATGGGATCTTGGTTTTGCTTTCTATTCCCATAGGAGAGCTCCTCTTAAAACATCCCTTCCAGGAAACTGGGCTCTGGATCAAGGAGGGGCAGTGGTGGCCCATCCTGCCAAGTCATTCCCAATGTTTGTTTGAGGCAATAAAAGCCAAATAGGTAGTGGCTTCCTCTTTTTTGCTTTTTTGTGTTTGTTTGTTTGTTTTTGTGGTTTTTGTTTTGTTTTTTTAATATGGACTCTCACTCTTTCACCCGGGGTTGGATAGTAGTGTGATCTCGGCTCACTGCAGTCTCTGCCTCCCAGGCTCAAGCGATCCTCCCACCTCAGCCTCCCAAGCAGCTGGGACTACAGGCGCACACAACACCCAGCTAATTTTTCGTATTTTTGGTAGAGACGGGGTTTCACCATGTTGCCCAGACTGCTCTCAAACTCCTGAGCTCAGGCAATCCACCTGCCTCGGTTTCCCCAAGTGCTGGGATTACAGTGGCTTCTTCTGTAGTGGCTTCTTCTAAAACCTAGAGTTAATTGAAATGTCAGGGGACTTCTAAGCTCAAAGCACTCATGTAACACAGGTTCTTATTTTTCAGATACTTTCTTCTTTCTCCTTTTCTCTGCCCACCCCACCAGCCCTTTCTTTTTATTTTATTTGTTTATTTTTTTTGAGATGGAGTTTCGCTCTTGTTACCCAGGCTAGAGTGCAATGGCACGATCTCCGCTCACCACAACCTCTGCCTCCCAGGTTCAAGCGATTCTCCTGCCTCAGCCTCCTCAGTAGCTGGGATTACAGGCGTGTGCCACCACGCCCGGCTAATTTTGTATTTTTAGTAGAGAAAGAGTTTCTCCATGTTGTTCAGGCTGATCTCGAACTCCTGACCTCAGGTGATCTGCCCACCTTGGCCTCCCAAAGTGCTGGGATTACAGGCATGAGCCACCGCACCCGGCTAGCCCTTTCTTTTTAAGGGAAGGGAAGAGGCAAGCTAGAACCCAAGAGAGTGGGCTCTGCAGTCTGCAAGCCCCAGTGAAGTCTGAGCTGTTGTTTACAGCCGGCGACTTCAGCCATAACAGTGGCGGGGTCTTGCAGCATGACAGTTTAATGCTTAGCTCCCCGGGCCGGCTTTTGGCCCAGGACCAGAGCCAGAGCTGGAGACCAGGCTGACAAGCCCACTCTTTCCCTTTTGCTCTAACGCGTCAGAGCAGTCAGCCTCTGCCCTCTGCCCTCCCTGACGGCCACCTCCTCATTAGCTGAGCAATTGGAGGAGACGGGTGTCACGAATACATTGCTTTTCCTTTAACTTGTAATGCCATCTGAAGTCAGAACTATTATTCTAGTTTGTTTTAATACTGAGAATATCTCAGTATCTCAGTTTTTACTGCATACCTCAAGTTTAGATTTAAAGCTAAAATAAATCCACATTCTCTGAACATGGATTTTTTTTATACTTATTAAGCACCTACCGTGTTCTTGGAACTGTGTGAACTGCAGAGATGATAGCAAGAAGGAAATATGAAGAAAAATACAGTTTTTGCCCTTCCTTAGCCAAAAGCCTCATTAAAAAAGATTACCACTATCTCAAATCATTCCTTCCTCAAGCCTGAGAACTAGAGGAGAGGGGCAGAGTTCAGTGGTGATTAGAGACAGTGGTGCCTTCTGTCTTTTGTGTGCCCAGTATCCAGAAAGGGGTACACTGGACTTGGTGACCCACGCCTGTAATCTCAACACTTTGGGATGCTGAGGTGGGAGGATCGCTTGAGGTTAGGAGTTTGAGACCAGCCTGGGTAGCAGGACAAGACCCCATTGCTATGAAAATTAAAATCAGGCTGGGCATGGTGGCCTGCTCCTATAATCCCAGCAATTTGGGAGGCTGAAGCAAGAGGACTGCTTGAGTCCAGGAGTTGAGTCCAGGGCGATATAGTGAGATCTCATCTCTACAAAAAAAATAAATAAAATTAACTGGGTATGGTGGCATATACTTGTAGTTTTCAGCTACTCAGGAGGCTGAGCCCAGAAGTCAAGGCTGCAGTGAGCAGATTGTGCCAAAGCACTCCAGCTTGGGCAACAGAGCAAGACCCTAACTCAAAATAAACAAAAACAGAAAGAAGGGCATGATCCTCCTAGTCTCTTCTGAACCACTCAGGATGGACACAAACACAGCATACCCTGAAGTTGTACGTGAGGTCCTGGACTCCTGGATTTAAGAGGGTAGTGAACAGGCTGAGACTGGAGCTGGGTTTACAGGGTGTAGACACAGTACCAGAGAATGGAAGCTACAAAAAGACAGAAATAAGGAGAACTTTCTAGTAGTTTTCTTCACCCTCTGGCAGTTGGCTTGAGGGGTGGACAGTCAGTTCTCGCTGGAGGCAACATAATGTTACAGCTCTGATGTAACTGGAGGCATGCTGGCGGTTCAGCAATTTGAGTAATGAGCCTGATGCCAGGGCGCTGGAGATCCCTGTCCTCTGTGCTCCAATCCCCCAGGCCTGCTGCCTGCAAGGCCGAAGCTGCAAAGCCGGGGCGATGGTTCCCAGAGCTAGAGCATGGGCCACCCAGGCAGGAGCAACACCCCATGCAGAGATAGGGTCAGTCTGCTCAAAGCATGAGTGACTGTGTGTGTGGTTGGGAGGGAGGTAGCAGCGGCCTCTGCTTCTAATGATGATTACGGGGCAAATGTAAATGGCATGGGTGGTGCAGGGGAGACTTCAAATCAAGAACTAAGAAAAGGCTTAGGGGAGCAGGAGAGGGGAGAATTTTGGGATATAGGCTTCTTCTCTGTCAACTGTGCTGTGCAGATCCAGGAAAGATCCAGGCCAGCTGTCCTGGAAGGACCGATGGGGCTGCCTCTTTGGGACGCTGCCACCTCCGCTGCAGTCGGGAGGGCTGAGGAAACAGGTTCTGCTGAAACAGGCTGATTCACTGTTTCCACTCGGTCCTCGGCTGTGTTGGTGGGCAGATCACACGCCAGCCTCGTAAACTCACTCTCCGCTTGTCCATGTGACGTTTATAGCCCCACAGGGAGCTGGCTTTTTAATGAGCCTAATTTGAGACTGTAAGTAGGAGTTTGTAAAACAAACAGCGAGGGGCTTTGGGCCAAAGCCCGAAGTTTCAGTTTAAATACACAGGGTCACATTAGGGCTGTGCAGACAGGCCGAGACTCCTCTGTGCCCAGGGCAGCGAGAAGAAGGTGCTCCCCAGGGAAAGGCCCACCCTCCCAGGAGAGCTTGCTGCAGGCTCTGTCGTTCCCCCAGAAACTGCAGAGACTTAGCGGGAGACCTTCCTATTTTGGTTCTTTGTGCAAAGCACTCGAGAGCCCTAGTTTTCCCGTAGGGAGGCAAGGACTCCTTCAGGGTAGGCCTGTGTGCGAGCTCAGGGTTAGAAGTCAGTGCACCAAGGTCTCCAAGTGCCTTTCTGCAAAGCACAGCCCCACATCCAGCCTTAAGAGCCTTCTGGGAGGGGAAGTCTGTTATCCACAGGTACTGCATATGAAACTCAGCATCTCCTGTAGTTTGATTTCATTTTTGAGAGCTGGTTTTCAAATTAAGATTAAGCTGGAGGGTGCCTGTTGTGAGGCCTGTTAAGGTAACCTCTTTCTACAGGGCACCAGGTGGAAGAGGAGGCTCCTCAGTTCCCACTCGGATGCTTTAGGGCTCTGTAAACCAAAAATAAAATTCTAAGGCCCCCCCCCACCCCACCCCAGCCATCTGAATGGACTTCCTCCTCAGCCAGGGCACTCTTAAAATTTAACCTGAAAGACAAGTTCAGGCCATGAATGGAAGTGGGGTTGGACATGCCTCATGATACCTCTCTGGCATTAATACCAACACAGTCCTTAAGTCTGAGAAGAAGCATTTATCATCTATTCTCTTTGAAGCCTGCTACCTGGAGGCTTCATCTGCATGATAAAACTCTGGTCACCACAATCTCTTATGCCACCCAGACATTCCTTTCTATTGATAACCCTTTCAACCAATTGCCAATCAGAAAAATTTCAAATCTACCTATAACCTGGAATCCCCACCCCTCACTTCAAGTTGTCCCACCTTTCCAGACTGAAGCAATGTTGTTGTTGTTTTTGTCTGTTTTTTTGTTTTTTTTGTGTTTTTTTAAGACAGAGTCTCACTCTGTCACCCAGGCCGGAAATGCAATGGCATGATCTTGGCTCACTGCAACCTCCGCCTCCTGGGTTCGAGCTATCCTCCTCGCTCAGCTTCCCAAGTTGCTGGGACTACAGGCGTGCGCCACCACAGCAGGCTAATTTTTGTATTTTTAGTAGAGCTGGGGTTTCATCATGTTGGCCAGGCTGGTCTCAATCTCCTGACCTCAGGTGATCTGCCCGCCTCAGCCTTCCAAAGTGCTAGGATTACAGGTGTGAGCCACTGAGCCTGGCCAAATCAAATACATTAAAAAATAAAAATACATTGGGGCTGAGTGCAGTGGCTCAGGCTGTAATCCCAGCACTTGAGAGGGACCCGGTAGGAGGTAATTGAATCATGGGGGTAACCATCATAGCGAGTGAGTTCTCATGAGATCCGATGGTTTTATAAGAGGCCTTGGTACTCCTCCTTCCTGCTGCCATGTAAAGTACAGCCTTGAGGAAGTGTAAGTCAATTACGCCTCTTTCCTTTATAAATTACCCAGTCTTGGGTATTTCTTCGTAGCAGCGTGAGAACGGACTAATTCTACGCCATCTCAAAAAAAAAAAAAAAAATTAAAAGTACAGATGCCTACTCAAAGGTATAGACGCACATTCAGAAGTCTAATGGTAAAATCGTGATGATTTTTATGTTCCTCTTTTTGCCTGTGAGAATTTTTTTTTTTTTTTTTTTTTTTTTTTGAGACAGAGTTTTGCTCTTGTTGCCCAGGCTGGAGTGCAATAGCACCATCTTGGGTCATCGCAACATCTGCTTCCTGGGTTCAAGCGATTATCCTGTCTTAGCCTCCTGAGTAGCTGGGATTACAGGCATGTACCACCATACCCGGCTAATTTTGTATTTTTAGTAGAGACAGGGTTTCTCCATGTTGGTCAGGCTGGTGTCAAACTCCCGACCTCAGATGATCCACCCACCTTGGCCTCCCAAAGTGCTGCAATTACAGGTGTGAACCACCGTGGGCGGCCTTTGTTTTTGAGATGGAGTCTTCCTTTGTTGCCCAGGCTGGAGTGCAGTGGCGCGATCTCAGCTCAGTGCAACCTCCGCCTCTCCTGTCTCAGCCTCCCAAGTAGATGAGAATACAGGAGTGCGCCACCATGCCCAGCTAATTTTTGTATTTTTAATAGAGACAGGGTTTTGCCATGTTGATCAGGCTATTCTCAAATTCCTGATCTCAGGTGATCCACCCACCTCAGCCTCCCAGAGTGCTGGGATTACAGGCATGAGCCACTGCGCCCAGCCAATTTTTTTAATTAAAGTGAACAGTGAGTGGGTGCGACCCCACAGATTGCCTAGCAGCAGGTGAATGTTCGACCAGAGGATTGCTCCATGACGGGAGCTTTGAGCCCCCATGTTCAAGCTGAAAGAGGGCTAGATTTGCCGTCGCTGCCTCAAGCGCTCAGGGGACTTGGCCAGAGCCACTCTGTTTTCCGTAGTCTGAGGGGCATGGGCACAACCATACAGGCTGACAGTGTATTCTGAGCAGTCATGTCAGCCTGCTCCTTGGAGACTTGGGGAATCACTTCTGTGACTTAAGTCACAGAAAACCTGACCTTTGGGGGCGGAACTGTGCACCTCTCAAGATTCCTATGCTGAAATTCCAACTCCCAGTACCTGAGAGTGTGACTGTATTTGGAGATGAGGTCTTTAAAGAGGTAATGAAGTTAAAGTGTGGTCATGAGGGTAGGCCTTAATTCAGTATGGCCGATGTCCTTTAAGAGGAGATTGGCCAGGCGCAGTGGCTCATCCCAGCACTGTGGGAGGCCAAGGCGGGTGAATCATGAGGCCAAGAGTTCAAGACCAGCCTGGCCAACATGGTGAAACCCCATCTCTACTAAAACTATGCAAAAATTAGCCAGGCATGGTAGCATGTGCTTGTAGTCCCAGCTACTCGGGAGGCTGAGGCAGGAGGATCGCCTGAACCTGGGAGGCAGAGGTTGCAGTGAGCTGAGATCGTGCCACTGCACTTCAGCCTAGGCAACAGAGTGAGACTCCATCTCAAAAAAAAAAAAAAAAAAAAAAAGATTAGGACACAGATAGGCACAGAGAAAGACCATGTGAAGACGTAGACAGAGAACAGGCCACCTACAAGTCAAGGAGGAAGGCCTGGTGAGAAACCCCTGCCAACACCTTGATCTAGAACTTCAGGCCTCTAGAACAGTGAGAAAATAAATGTCTGTTGTTTAAGCCACCCAGTCTGTGGTATTTTGTTATGGCAGCCCTAGCAAATTGATAGACAGTCCAACAGGGGGTTATTTATTTATTTATGCAACAAGAGGTTCAGGGACAGGCAGTGTCCGGTGTCATTTAGCTGCTAGTTGAGACTGCAAGAGTGCCAGGCTCTTTCTGCCTTTTGCTCTGCCATCCTCAGCACGTTGGCTCTGGCCTCACTCCCTGAGAACAGCTTCAGCCGTAGCAGGGTCCTGCCTCCTGGTTACACAGTGGCTGGCGCTGTACCTTCTTCAAACTGTGTCACAGTCGAGGCAATAAGAAAAGCAAAAGCTCTGCCAGCCAGACAGCTGATTATCCTCTTTGATCAGGAGAAGTAGTGTTTTCCAGAAACCCGAAGTTTTGAATTGATGCCTCGTTGTCCAGAACTGTGTGGCACGGCCACAAGAAAGCCTGGGAAGATGTCTACGAGGGCTCCTGGCGTATTGCATGGCCACTCTAGACAGAACAGCATATCAGCCAGGAAGGAGAAGGAATGGAACTGGGTAGGTCACTGAGAGGTCAGCCCAGTTTCAAGTGTCCAGTGATCGTTTTCTTACTTCTTTGCAGGGAAAGATCATAGTGTCCTCCAAGATTCTGGGAGTGACATAGTGACCTCTGACAGGGATGTACCCGTCTGGGAATGAGTGTCCTACTGGGACAATAAATTAGCTTCCTTCCCTATACCTCCTCCCCCTCCTTCAGTCCCTCTGGTATTGCATATTGTTGCTCAGCCATGAGATAGCCAGGGAGTGTTTGCTTCTCATAAAGTCTGTAAAATCCCTTTGGAGTTCTTGGAGTAAATGGGGGCTTTCTGAAACATCCTGTTATTTTTCCTCCCTTGCTGATGATAACAGCACATAGCAGAAGTCCTCTTTTCAGGCTGTCCTTCCAAGTTTCTACTACAGCCATGCATTGCTTAATGACAGGGATAGGCTCCGAGAAATGCATGGGTAGGTGATTTTGTTGTGGGAACATCACAGAGTGTACTTACGCAAGCCTAGATGGTATAGCCTCCTACACACCTAGGCTATATCATATAGCCAAGTGCTCCTGGGCTACAAAGCTGGACAGCAAGTTACTGTACTGAATACTGTAGACAATTGTAACACAGTGGTACATATTTGTGTATCTAAATATAGATAAGGTAATGCATTGCACTATGATCTTATGTTGGCTACAATATCACTAGGTGATAGAATTTCTCTTTTTTGTTTGTTGGTTTGTTTTTGGAGACAGGGTCTTGCTCTGTTGTCCAGGCTGGAGTACAGCGGCGTGATCATGGCTCACTGTAGCCTCAACCTTCTGGGCCCAAGCAATCCTCCCTCCTCAGCCTCCCACAGCTGGGACCACAGCTGCATGCCACCATACCTGGCTAATTTTTAAATTTTGTGTAGAGATAGGGTCTTGCCATGTTGCCCAGGCTGGTTTTGAACTCCTGGACTCAAGCAATCCTCCTGCCTTGGTCTCTCAAAGGGCTAGGATTATAGGTGTGAGCCACCATGCCTGGCTGGTGATAGAATTTTTCAGCTCCATTATAACTTTATGGGACTACCATCTTATATGCCATCTGTCACTAACCAAAATGTCATGCAGCACATGACTACGCCTACTACAGACTCCTCCTCTAGTATTTATCATGGCCTACTTAAACTATTTTTGTACATGTTTTCCCACCGTCCAGATCAGAAAACTGGGTCTTACTCACCTCTGTATTCCTAGCACTAAGCTTGGTGTAATTAGTAGGCATGTGATGAATGTGTGGATAAGTGAATGAATGATGAGAACAGCATGGTAAATTTCCCTAGACAAATAGATCAATGGAACAGAATAGAGAGCCCAGAAATAGACCGACATAAACACAGTCGACTGATCTTGACAAAGGAACAAAGGCAAACAATGGACCAAAGATAGTCTTTTTTTTTTTTTTTTTTTGAGATGGAGTTTCATTCTTGTTGCCCAGGCTGTAGTGCAGTGGCACGATCTCAGTTCACTGCCACCTCCACCTCCCGGGTTCAAGTGATTCTCCTGCCTCAGCCTCCCGAGTAGCTGGGAATACAGGCATGCACCACCACCCCTAGCTAATTTTGTATTTTTAGTAGAGATGGGGTTTCTCCATGTTAGTCAGGCTGATCTCGAACTCCCGACCTCAGGTGATCCACCTGCCTCAGCCTCCCAAAGTGGTGGGATTACAGGCATGAGCCTCTGTGCCCAGCCAAAGATAGTCTTTTTAACAAATGGTGCTAGAACAACCATACATCCATATGCAAAATAATAACAGTAATAATAAATGTAGACACAGACCTTATACCCTTCCCAGAATTAACTCAAATGGATCAGAGACCTAAATGTAAAACACAAAACTGTAAAACTCCTAGAAATAACACGGGAAAAAATCTAGATGATCTTGGGTTTGATGATGACGTTTTAGATATGACACCAGACACCAGAAGCATAATCCAGGAAAGGAAGAATCAATAAGCTGCACTTCATCAAAATTAGTTTCTACTCTGTAGGAGACACTGTCAAGAGACTGAAAAGACAAGCCACAGACTGGGAGAAAATATTTGCAGCAAAAGACTCATCTGATAAAGGACTGCTACCTAAAATAATATGCAAAGAACTTTTAAAACTCAACAATAAGAAAACAACCAACCAATTTAAAAATGAATCAAAGATCTTAACAGACATCTCACCAAAGATGATATGCAAATGGTAACTAAATTTGTGAAAAAGTGTTCAACATCATTTGTCATTAGGGAATTGCAGGTTACGACGATGATATTAGGAGATACCACCACATACCTATTAGAGTGGCCAGAATCCAGAACACTGATACCCCCAAATGCTGGTGAGGATGTGGAACAACAGGAACTCTCATGCATTGCTGGTGGGAACGCAAAATGGTTCGGCCACTTTGGAAGATAATTTGGCAGTTCCTTACTTACTCCTGAGTATATGCTACCAATACAATTTAACAACTGCACTGCTTGGTACTTGCTCAAAGGAGTTAAAAACTTATATCTGCTGGGCACGGTGGCTCATGCCTGTAATCCCAACACTTTGGGAGGCCGGGGTGGGCAGATCATTTCAGGTTTGAGTTCAAGACCAACCTGGCCAACATAGAGAAACCCCGTCTCTGCTAAAAACACAAAAATTAGCTGGGCATGGTGGCAGGTGCCTGTAATGCCAGCTACTCAGGAGGCTGAGGCAGATGAATCGCTTGAACCCGGGAAGCGGAGATTGCAGTGAGCCAGGATCACGCCACTGCACTCCAGCCTGGGTGACAGAGTGAGACTCCATCTGAAAAAACAACAGCAGCAACAAAACAACTTATATCTACACAAAAACCTGTGCACAGTTATTTATAGCAGCTTTATTAAGAATTGCCGAACTTGGAAGCAACCGAGGTGTCCTTCAGTATGTGAATAGATAAATTGTGGTACATCCAGACAATGGAATATTATTAGAGCTAAAAAGAAATGAGCTGATGATGCACGACAGGCAAACCTCAAAATTAGGACTTATCCCAGGAGGGTTCTTGGCTTCATCTAGGAAATAATTCAAGGGTGAGCCAGTGGTGTTAAATAGCTTTTATTGAAGTGGCAGTTTACAGTAGCAGCAAAGGTACTGTATATACCTTGTGGGTCAGGGGTATCCAATAGGCAGTGTGCCCAGAATAGCAGCTTAGAGGCAGTTCCGTACTACTGGTACAGTAATATTTATACCCACTTTTAATTATATGCAAATTAAGGGGTGGTTCATGCAGAAATTTCTAGGATGAGGCTGGTAACTTCCAGGTCATCAGGTCATTGCCATGGAAAGAGGCAGGAACATCTAGGAACATTGTCATGGAAATGGTAAACCAACCATGGCACATTGGTGGGCGTGTCTTAATGGAAAGCTGCTTCTGCCCAGGACCTGTTTTAGCTAGTCCTCAATTTGGTCCGATGTCCAAGCCCTGCCTCTGGAATATCAAACCATGCAGAGATGTGGAGGAAACTTAAATGTATATTTCTTTTCTTTTTTCTTTTTTTTTTTTTCTTTTTGAGATGGAATTTCGCTCTTGTTGCCCAGGCTGGAGTGCAACAGCATGATCTCAGCTCACTGCAACCTCCGCCTCCTGGGTTCAAGTGATTCTCCTGCCTCAGCCTCCTGAGTAGCTGGGATCACAGGCGCCTGCCATGATGCCCGGCTAATTTTTGTACTTTTAGTAGAGATAGGGTTTCACCAGGTTGACCAGGCTGCTCTTGAACACCTGGCCTCAAGTGATCCACCTGGCTCAGCCTCCCAAAGTGCTGGGATTACAGGTGTGAGCCACTGCACCCAGCCTTCAATGTCATTTCTAAGTAAGGGAAGCCAATCGGAAAGGACCATGTATAGTATGATTCCAACTATATGACATTCTTGAAAAGACAAAACCATGGAGACAGTAAAGAGATCAGTGATTGCCAGGGGTTGGGCAGGGAGGGATGAATAGGTGGAGCACAGAGGATTTTCAGAGCAGACTGATACCTGCTCATCATCAACTGAGGTGTCCCTTCTTCCGGGAAGCCTTCCTTGACCACTAAGCCTGGATAGTCTGGCTTGGAAATCCTTAGTTTGGACTCCTTGTGCTGACTGCATCACAGCCCTTTGTATCCAATATTTATTTGGCTGGCATACAGTCTTCCCTCCTCCACTAGACTGCCAACTTCATGAGGGTAGGGACCTTTATTCGCTTTTATATCCCCAGAGTATAGCCGCTTCTGGTGTATTATTCGGTAATCATTACACAGTTGTTGAATAAATGAGTGAATGAATGCAGAATAAATGAGCCATCTGTGGCGAGTAAAGCACTTTTTTTTTTTTTTTTAATCATTACGGACCCTAGTGGCCTTTAAGAAAATAACAGAATCAGTGGCCTTGGGTCCATCCCTCCCTCCTAATAGTGATAATAACTTTTATATAGCATCTGATGGCTCTGTCTTGAAGCTATCAGCCCTGGGATCAGGCTATTAATAAAAATATTTTTGTTTACTATATTCTTTACTGTGTGCCAAGCCTTTTGCTAAGTGCTTATTTACATAACCTATTTTAATGCCCAATCTTGTGAATTAGGAAGTATCATTAGGCCTATTATCCAGAGAAGCAAATTGTGGCTCAGAGAGGTTAAGTAACTAGTCCAGAGTCACACAGTTAGTAAGTGGCAGAGCTGGGTTTTGAACCTCATCACTCTGACTCATGCCCTTAAATTGTCTGAAGAGTCTAATGGTCAATCCCTTTTGGAATTGGAACCAAAGCTGATTGAAGCAGGTTATGTTTATAAGCAGGACTCCAGTGCAGTAAATCTCTGATGAATATTCTCTGATGAATATACTCATGTTCTATTAATAAACATCTTGGCCATCTGCCCTGGGCCTTGTGATGTTTGCATCTTTTCCTTAAACTCTCAAGGAGTGACTTGTGTTTGTGCTCTTTTGATCCCTTTCTTCCTCTGTGAGCTGGCACTGAGAGGCCGCGCCCACTGCCCTCTTTCTCTCCCTGGCAGCACTGATCCCTAGCAGGGGAAGGATGCAGCTCAGCTGTCACTCCCTGCGCCCACTTTGCCTCCTCTCCCTCCCTCACCCCCTGCCCAGCATTGGCAGCAACCAGCCTCCTTTCCCACCAGTGGCGATTCGGCCACTGTAGCTGTGGAATGATCACGCAGGCTCAGAGCAGTAGGTAATGGCAGGGCAGAGCATCAGCAAGATGCCACAGAAAGTCCCACTGGTGACGCAGTGCCTGAGTCATCACCACCTGGGGCCAGGTGAAGGGGCCGGCTGAGAGATACTTGGAATGAGGCATGCAGACAATGTCTCATCTACTGGTTAGCAATTTAGAATGGGTTCTCCCTGAGTTTCTTCCAAAAGCAGTATCCCATCATTTTTTGGTAAAATTTCTGTAAAATAACCAGGTTTTCCTTTCATGTACCTTTTTTTTTTTTTAACCTCTGTGAGCTCATAATGGTTGTAATATTTGTTTTGTTAAAAAGTATGAAGAATAATGGGAGAAGAATCATCTAAAAGTATACCATGCAAAAATAAATTCTAGTCTCTTTATAGGTAACAAGATAATAGCGATAGTTTTGGCTGGGTGCAGTGGCCCACACCTGTAATCCCAGCACTTTGGGAGGCTGAGGTGGGAGAATGGTATGAGCCCAGCAGGTGAAGGTTGCAGTGAGCTGAGATTGCACCACTGCACTCCAGCCTGAGAGACAGAGCAAGAACCTGACTTAAAAAAAATAAATAAATAAAGTGGTATTTTTAACATTCACTTTTTTCTTTATCTAAAAATTTAATTTCAGATAAATGTTACACCATAATTCAAATTATGGGTGTTCCTTTGCTCAGAAGAAACATTTTGTCACCTTCCTCTGCCTCTAATTACATCTCATCCCCTCTCTCATATTTCTGAAAACAGTCATTGTTCCTGTGCCAGTATGCCATATTCATTATAAAAAGTTTAGAAAGCACAGTAGGCCAGAAAGCATTTTTGTGACCCAAAGCGAACCCCTCTTACTTTGGTGGCTGTTGGGAAGAAGGCTGATATTTAGGGTACTGAGTCTACGCCTGCTTCATCTCCATCCTTATTTTCTCCATTTACTCTGTGTGTGTGTGTGTCTGTGTGTGTTGAATGTGCTGCCTTAATAGAAAAGTGGCTCTGTGTTGTCGTTGGCTCACAGGAATTAGTGTGCTCACCCACTGTGGGTCAAGGACAGCATATGACAAAGGACCGTGGTCATGTGGCGGACTGTTCTTTTCAAAGAGGCGGTAGTTCCAAGACTCGTGCTCCCTGGGTCACTAAGTTCTTGATGTGTTACATCAATGCTTTGGAGAGAGGCCACCCAGAATCTCTTAAAAAGTATTCTAAATAACACAGAGATCTTTTTCCACAGGAAAAAGCTTGGTAGCTTGAATGTTAGTTTTCTGCCCCACACTGCCCAATGTTGTGACTATTGCACTGGTTTTTCCAGGGTTCACCTTTAGGTTTAATTTCCTGAAATTGATCTGTTCGGTTATGCTGGCTTTTTTACTCTTTTGCAAAGAGGAGAAATGGCAGTGAACAGACGGCATTTTATTAGGTTTTTGCTTCAAAAAAATTAAACGGCAAGGCAGGATCTCTGCTAGTTTTTTACAGGCACCTAATAGGCATCATCTGGGTCTGTGTCAGAACTGATATTTACCTTAGATGAATCACCAAAATGCCAGTGAGCCAGTATTCCCGGTGGAGATTCCAAATTTGCCACACTTGTGGGGCTGTCTAGTTTTGTTTGTTTTTGAGACTGCGTCTCACTCTGTCGCCCAGGCTGGAGTGGCAGCAATCTCGGCTCACTGCAAGCTCCGCCTCCCTGGTTCAAGTGATTCTCCTGCCTCAGCCTCCTGAGCAGCTGGGACTACAGGCGCCTGCCACCATGCCCAGCTAATTTTTGTATTTTTAGTAGAGATGCAGGATTTCACCATGTTAGCCAGGCTGGTCTCGAACTCCTGACCTCAAGTGATCTACCTGCCTTGGCCTCCCAAAGTGCTGGGCTTACAGGCGTGAGCCACTGTGCCTTGTCAGGGCTGTCGAGTTTTATGGTGGTTCCTCCATCCCTCTAAATTCTCACCCTGCTGGAGCCCCTCTGAGAATTGGAGGAGCCAGCTGGAGGGGAGAGAGGCAGCTCCCACACCAACTCCACAGCAGGTGCACCCCCAGCAGGCCCAAAGGATTCCAAGGGGAAGTGAATCCAGCCCGGTATTCAGGGTGAGGTTTGCTTTGTACCACCCTTTTGTAGGAAAATTGGGGTTGCTGGCCCTGAGCACATCACCCTTTGCCAGCCTTTTATCTCACCCTGGGTTCTGTGGCCACCAGCTTCTTAGGCAGTTGTAAGTATGTGTTATTATTTCACTGTTTAACAGTGAGCTCCTGGGCCCCGGGCCTGACTTCACCAGAAGACCACCTTTTGCCAGTGGTGTTCTGATAACTTAGCCAGAATGAAGTGTTAACTGGAGCATAATTGTTATTTGCTTTTAATTTCCTGACCTTAGAAAAAGAAGGGAAGCACAGTGCTAATGGGTTGGTGAGTGCTGAAGGAAGTGTGCTGTCTCTGAGTTGGCGTGGGGAGAGCCTGGTGTTCTCCTTCTTTAGACTGAGCCAGTGTGGACTCCAGTATCAGAATCCCACCTTTGCCATTTTCTAGCTGTGGACCTCAGTCAAGTGACTCAGCCCATCTAAACTTCAGTGTCCCTCGCTGGCAAATGGAGTTAGTAATAGTACTCTACTGCGAGGGTCTTTTTGGGGTTTCAAATGCTCGTTCATCCAATCCCTGGCAGAAAGGACCTACTCAGTGCATGGTAGTCCATGTCCATTTATTAGCCATGGTTAAAACCTGCTTCTCTGGCTGGGTGCAGTGGCTCTTGCCTGTAATCCCAGTACTTTGGGAGGTCGAGGCAGGTGGATCACTTGAGATCAGGAGTCCGAGACCAGCCTGGCCAACATGGTGAAACCCCGTCTCTACTAAAAATACAAAAATTAGCCAAGCATGGTGGCGGGTGCCTGTAATCCCAGCTACTCGGGAGGCTCAGGCAGGAGAATAACTTCAACCCGGGAGGAGGAGGTTGCGGTGAGCTGAGATTGCGCCACTGCACTCCAGCCTGAATGACGGAGTAAGACCCTGTCTCGATAAATAAAACCTGCTTCTCAAACTCCCCCTTATCTTTCCCTGTCTCCCAGCATTTTCTCCCCATTTGAACTTTTGGGCCTCACAGTATCATGGTCACGTCTTGAGATGGGTTTTGCCCAAGTATTAGGTGATCTTTTGATTTTTTTTTTTTTTTTGAGACAGGGTCTCACTCTGTTACCCAAGCTCTGTCACCCAGGCTGGAGTGCAGTGGCGCAATCTCAACTCACTGCAACCTCTGCCTTACAGGTTCAAGCAATTCCCCTGCCTCAGCCTCATGAGTAGCTGGGATTACAGGCACGTACCACCATCCCAACTAATTTTTGTGTTTTTAGTAGAGACAGGGTTTCACCATGTTGGCCAGGCTGATCGCAAACGCCTGATCTCAGGTGATTCTCCTGCCTTGGCCTCTCAAAGTGCTGGAATTACAGGTGTGAGCCCCCGTGCCTGGCCTGATTATTCCTGATGAATCACTTTACGTGGATGATTGACAGCTCCTGGGGCATATTCCATTCCACTTCAGGTTTTTCCTCTTATTTCCTTCATCTTGCTCTTGTCCCAACACCCATCCCCCCAGCTTGTCTGAACTTAGAATGTCATGTGGAATACTATTCAGTGAAGGGTCTGGGGGCTTTTTTTTTTAAAGAATTGACTGTCCTGGCTGGGATGGTGGCTCACACCTATAATCCCAGCATTTTGGGAAGCTGAGGCGGGCAGATCGCTTCAGCCCAGGAGTTCTAGACCTGCCTGGACAAGATGACAAAACTCCATCTCTCCAAAAAATACAAAAATTGGCTGGACATGGCAATATGCACCTGTACCCCAGCTACTCAGGAGGCAGAGATGGGAGGATTGCTTGAGCCCAGAAGGTTGAGGCTGCAGTGAGCTGTAATCCCATCACTGCACTCCAGCTTGGGTGACAGAATAAAACCCTGTCTCAAAACAAAAAGAAAGAATTGACTGTCCTTACACCCCATTTGGGTCTCCCTGAAAACTATTCATGCTTCAACTTTTCTGCACTTTGTTCTGGCATGACTAATATATAACAACTGGGCGTTAAGTGTACTATATATAAAATTCCCGATCAGAGAATGGAAACACTTAAAAATAAAAAAATTTTAAAAAGGGTTGGCTTATGTGGGCTATTTGGAAACCATTCAGTGGGGCAGTATAATTTTTATTTTCAGAAGCTTATGGATTGCACCCCACCCAAGCTTCCCGCGCGCCTAAGGCTGGCAGAAGACGCCCTGCCAAGTTTCCTTGCAAGGGCAATAAAGAAGTAATCCTCTGCCCTCTGGTTTTCCTTTCAAAGAAACTGGGGACAGGCAGTGGTCTTGGCTGCCTTGGCCATGAGCTTTCCTGAGCCGGGTAGCTGGTGGTCTAGTGGGGCCATTGGTGGCAGGTGCACAGATGGTGCTACACTCACTGTCCCGTTGCCCCAGAAAGAACATTTACAAGTCTGGGGAGAGCACTGGTAATGGTTGCTGAGTTTGGAGGACAGTTACGTTACAGTCTTGGTGGCTTTTTGATGAATGGTCAGAAAAACTTAACTATAAACCTATCCGATTTTACACAGAAAGGACATCTTTTTTTACATTTAAAGTTGTGTGTGTGTGTATGGGGGAAAGTGGTGGTGTCACAGCTCTGGAGGAAATTAAACCACGGGAAATAGTAATAACAAGGTCTCTGTGTTCCCACTGTTGACAATTCACAAGTTAAATGGTGGAATGAGAAGGGATAAAAAGGATTTCAGGGGTGCACTTGAGTGCTGTCGCACACGTAGGGGTCAGAGTTAGAATCCCAGTGCTAGGAGGACTTGAGAAGCCATAGATTCCACCCCCATGGTTTACAGAGAAGGGAATGAAATCCCCATCAATTTGGCCTTTGGCCTAAGCTCTGCTTCTAAAAACCCTTTAGAAGTCTGGCTTGTCATCCCAAAGTGCAGTCCACCAGCTTCTGTCAGCTTGGAAGAGACAGCGCCTCTGCAAGCTGAAACTCAGCTCACTTCCTGGTTGGCAACTGGCAAGAAGGCGGCTTCCCAGTCTTCTGAGAACTGGGTTTCCCTTCTAACTCAGTGGCACCCTCTCTGGGCCCTGGTGAAGAATCACTTAGAAAAGAAGCAGGCTGCTCTCCTCCAGAGTTCCACCCATAGCCCTACCGTTGACCCTACTCCCACCCCTA
>NW_012107919.1:1950881-1977865 GCF_000951045.1 Mandrillus leucophaeus
CTAGAGCAGAGCAGAGTGAAAAGTAGCTTAGAGAAGCGAGGATCAGGTGTGCACAGGGTTCCTAACTCTGCTGATATCCTGGGAGGTGCTGGGAAATTTTCCAGTTTACTGGCAGAATTACTCTCCTCCCTAAATTTCAAAAAGCAGAGAAGGACATTATCTATTCTCTTTCTTTGGGGGGGAAAAAAAGGGGTTTTTTTTGGAGACAGAAGCTCACTCTGTTGCCCAGGCTGGCCTGCAGTGGCACGTTCTCATCACTGTAACCTCCACCAGGTTCAAGCAATTCTCCCTCACCTCAAGCAATTCTCCCTCACCTCAGCCTCCTGAGTAGATGGAATTACAGGTGTGCACCACCATGCCTGGCTAATTTTTGTATTTTTAGTAGAGATGGGGTTTCATCTTGATGGCCAGGCAGGTCTCAAACTCCTGGCCTCAAGTGATTCGCATGTCTCTGCCTCCCAAAGTGCTGGGATTATAGGCCTGAGCCACCACGCCCAGCCAGGATGCTAACTGTTCTTAAAGGATAGTTACATATGCAAAAGAGTTTGGACTTCTTCGTGAGGCTGACAGGGAGTCATTGAAGAGTACAGAGCCAGAGCAAGGTGACCAGAGTAAGGGGTGAGGTAAGCCTGGAGGCAGGGGATGGATGGGGGGCAGGGGAAGATGGGGGCCTGACTGGGGTAGTGGCAGTGGAGGATTTTTGAGATATGTTGGTGGTAAAAGCAGCAAGGCTTGTGGTTGATGAGAAGTGGATGAGAAGGGAGAGAGCTGATTAGGGTGACTCACAGGTCTCTCCTTGGGAAACCGGGTGGCCACGGTGCTGTACTCAGAGTGTTGGAAGAGGAGGTGGAGGCTTGAGGAACAAGATAATGAGTCTGAGATTCAAGAGTTGGGCAACCAGAAAGAGAAAAATTGAGCGATGGAAGATTAGGGCTCTGTGTAGAGATTGAGAAACATCGAGGCTTCAGACAGTCCGCAGCCCACTGGAGTGGAACACTGAGCAGAAATGCTGCTGTTTTAGAAGAGGGAGGCAAAGGATCACTCAGTCATGCTCACTGCTTCACACTCCGAGATTCACTCACGGCCATGGGCACAGGGTGGTGCCTGTGGGTCCCTCCGGGTCCCTCCATGGCTTTTACCGGCTTCCAAAGCGATTGTCCCTATTCCCTCTAATAAAGGAATAAAGGGAAATGTTCCGCACGCTTTCTTCTCCATCATGACAGAAAGGAAGAATTTTTTTTCTAAGGATTTTACTAAATAGAAAAAAATAGATGCCCTTTCCTTTTTTTTTTTTTTTTTTTTAAACTCCTTTTCCCTAGAATGATCTTGCCCTGAGCCCGTTATCCTAGAGCTGGGAATTTGTGTGGGGAAAGAAAGACATCGAGGTGTTAAAAGAACGTAAAGAAAATATTTTCCATCTCTGATGAGAAGTGCGGAGGAATGAGCTGATGTGGGAGAGAGAATTTAGAATTGATGTAGAGAAGACTTTCTTACCGAGCGGATTTGGAAGACAAGCTGTGGAACTGCATTCTGCGAAGATCAGAGGGAGTCCGACAGCTTTTTGTCTGTAGAGTTTCATGGGAGGCCTCTAGGGACCCTTGGCAGGAGGTGTCTGGAGACCCATGAAAGGGAAAGTCCTATTTCTGGGTCTTACTTTGAATTTCCTCCTCTTAAACCTCAGGCCCAAACAAAACCCCTTTCCTCTCCAGTATCCTGGCCACTGCCTAGCTCGAGAAAGGACAAGGTGAGCAAAGTTAGAATGTCATTTATTTCAGCAGCTTGAGAATGAAGAGATTGCAACTCTAGTCCCCATTCCGTTTCTGACCCTCAGTGACCTTGGACAAGCCACTAAACTTTTTCAGGCCTCAGTTTCCTCAGCTGTCAGATGGGTGGAAATCGCACCTCCTGCGGTTCTGGGGTGTTAAATGAGATGATGCATGTAAGTGCCTGGCACATAGTAAGCCCTCAATAGAAGTCAGCTGTGGTTGTTACTGATCACAACTGTCCTTCCTCCCTTGCTGGAAGAACAAATTGCTCTATGAAAAAGGCATTTAAAAGCAAAAGGTACTAGGCAAAAGCTGCGATGCTATCAATTACTATTATTAATAATAGGTTCCTAATTACTTTTGCCACGGTATTAAGTGAAGGCCTCTTTGGGTGGGTGATGACTGGGAAAATGGGAACTACTATTAATGGAGCTGCCAGCTCCTGTTACTAGCTCTATTGACATAATATTTCTCTCTGGGAATCCTTTGACAAATCAGCTGAATTTCCTATTCCCTTACCCTAAGCTCTGTAAATTTGATCCACATGTCTCCAGTGTTGTTTCTGTAGATTAATAATGGAGAAAGGAGGAGGAGTCAGGCCTGCACTGGGCTCTCCCAGCTGTTCGGCAGGGTGGGTTTCGGCCTGTTGTTGGGGTGGTTTTCCCTTCTGTTTTACTTGTTTTAATGCTTATGGCCAGCTCTCCCCAATGTGTTTGGTTACTCAGCTGTCAGCGAGAGTTTCTGCTTTAGGGCCTGGGGCCCTGGCAGGGGGCTGTGGGGAAGAGCCCAATCACGAACTCTTCCTCCTCCTCCAACAGAAACAAAGCTTGGAGGAAGTGCTTTGAAGCAGTGCTTTGCTAAGTCAGCGCTGGATGTGATGAGAGGGGTCGCTGCCATCCAGGAGAGGCAAAGGGAGATGGAGAGGGAGTCTCCACCACATCAGCCAGAAGGAGAGTGGGGAGGCTGGGTCGGGGCAAGGTCGAGCTAGGAGGGCAGGACTGACCATCAGCTGAACCTGCAGAACGGTCAGAGAACCACTGAGGCCCTGGGCTGGAGGAAGACCGCTGTGTGCATTTGCTCAAGAAAGAGAAACACGTGGGGTTCAGCATGAGGCTGTCCATGAGTGAAAAGGGCAGTAATAATACAGCCATATTGTCATATGCACCAGCCACACATAAGGACAGCCACGAGTGAGCTGTAGTGGTGTGTTCACTGGACTCTGAGCTCACACGGGAGTTAGGTATATGCATTGTAGAGCCAGTCCATCCCAGATTTGAATCCTAGCTCTACCGCTTACCTGAGCAATTATTCAAAGTGTCTGAATGGCCATAGCCCAATATCTCAAATGGAAGCCAGTAGTACCCATCTCATAGGGTTTTTTGTTTTTGGTTTTTTGTTTTGAGACACAGTCTCACTCTGTTGCCAGGCTGGAGTGCAATGGTGTGATCTTGGCTCACTGCAAACTCTGCCTCCCAGGTTCTAGCAATGCTCCTGCCTCAGCCTCCCGAATAGCTGGGATTACAGGAGCCTGCCACCACACCTGGCTAATTTTTGTATTTTTAGTAGAGACAGGGTTTCTTCATGTTGGCCAGGCTGGTCTCAAACCCCTGACCTCAAGTGATTCACCCGCCTCAGCCTCCCAAAGTGCTGGGATTACATGCGTGAGCCACCACACCTGGCCCTTATAGGGTTGTTGAAAGAATAAATGAGATAATGTAAATGAAGCCTATGTTCCCAGCACAAAGTAAAAATAATAGCAACAGCACTTGGTAGAGCACGTACTCTGAGCCAGGTATTGGTCCAAGCATTGACCCCCAGTTATTCAGTTAATCCTCATGGCAGCCCTGTGAGCTAGGTACTCTAGTTATCTCTAGTTAACAGATGATGAACTGATGAAGAGTCTAAGTAACCTGACCAAGATCACACCACTGGTTAAGTGATAGCCAGAACTACGAACCCCAACTTCGGCTCCAGAGCCCTGTCTGCTGTACCTGTTGCTGCTGTTGTCCTTGTTACATCACACGTGTTTAGGGACTTCTAACCCAGACTTGGCCACACCCCGGTGCTCTCCTGTTATCTCAAGGAATTTTCAGAGATTTTATCCAAAAATGATTAAATTCCTGTGGACATTTTTCTTTAAAAAAGAAAAAGGGTTTGTGGGTAAGTGTTGGAAAAAGAAGATCTGTCCATCAAAGAAACAGTGGTTACCAAAAGTTGGGAATCCCTATCTAGGTTCTGACTGCAACTAGAATCTCTGTGGCCACATGCTCTTAAGAGCCAACATGTAATTTTAAACCAGCCTGATTTCGCTTTTCTGGTGCTTTCTAAGAAGCCGCATAGTGAGTTGGAGAAATTTACAGGCTGTCACCCTCTGGGATTGATTCTGACAGTTCTGCTCCACTGCTGTTGAAGTGTTAATGAAAAACATTAATTGGACTTGGCCCGTGGCTAGGACACATCCCCTTCTTGAAGTGGAGAAGGCAGCATCCCTTTCAAATGGTTGCTCCCAGCATGGGGAAAGGAGAGGACTCAGGGCGGCACTGCCCTTCAGGAAGTCAGGATGGGCATTTACATCTGACTCGGCCATCCCTGAGCTGCATGAAAACAAAGCCAGGTCTCTTTGTCACCCCAGAACCCTAAGTGTAGCACAATACCTGGGCTGAGTCGGGCACTCTGTAAATATTCAGCGAGTGAGTGAATGAACGCTTGTGTGATCCAGGAGCCCAAGCAGGCCAGTTTCTTGGGTACCTCCAAGAAAGGATGATCTCCACATGCTTCTAACCACAGCTACGAATGAGCTACTTCTCATTCTGGCCCCTATAGCACCGTCCACAGTCAACGTTCCCACGTCCTCAAGGCTCAGAGAGATTTTGCCTGCTGAACCTCTCTGTCAAGAGCAGGGCAGCAGGGCTGAGCCCTGCCCGCAGCAGGCTGGGGCCCACTGAGCTTCCCCTCCTTCCTAAGTGTGACCTGTCTGCCTTCTTTCCCCATAGGTGTCCTCTCCCTCCCCGCGTACTTCAGCCCCTACAACGGCGGGTCCCTGGGCCATGACGAGCGAGCCGACGCCTATGCCCAGCTGGAGCTCCGGACCCTGGAGCAGTCCCTCCTGGCCACCTGCGTGGGCAGCATCTCGGAGCTGAGTAAGTGTCGCCTCAGTATCTAGCTGGATGGTAGAGCAACAGCGAGGCCCCAGGGTTGGGGGAACGCAGGGAGAGCTTGCCCTCTAGGCTCTGGCCTCCTCCTCCTCCTCCAAGCGCCTTGCCTTCCCTGAAAGCTAGATCTTTCTAGGCCAGAGGTTGCAAATACACAAATCTGGATTTCTGGTTTCTCTTTAAAAAACAAAGGATCTAGCAACATGGCACCCCATTCCTGCATAGCAGTGACCCACAGGAGCTAAGTAGCAGCAAAGTGGGTGGCATGTGTTCCCCACTTTGCCACAGACCTGGGTTTCACCCGGGATGGGTGGGGGGGCTGTTTCATTAATTTCACCTGCCTGGCCCCACAGGCTCTGAATTCACAGCTGGTGCTTTTTCTCGAAAGAAAGCACCCGCAAAGCCTCAGTATAATAAAAGGAAGATAACAGCAGAGCGCCTCTGGCTGAAGGCAGGTGTGACCCGGTGGTGTCTCCCAGGACTCAGGGCTCTATGGCACACACTTGGAACTCGATGTGGCTCTTTACCGTTGACAGCTGCTTCCAGGGTGTTAGGGGAAGTGAAATCCGTGCCGGCTCCTGAGCTCCCCCTCTCATTACCCATTTGATTTGAGAAATCTGACTACATCCTCTGCTGCCTTCATTCCCCCTCGCTCTGTTGAGATCACCCAGCGGAGGGCAGTGACACAGCAGGGGTCACGGCACACAGCATGGGCACACCTGGAGTTTCCCTCTGCTCCGGCCTTCTCCATTTGTGATTCCCTCGAATCTTCTGACCCCTGCACAATCAACGGCAACGGCAAACCTCTGTTTCTTCAGGACGCGGCTTTCTCCTTCCCTGCATTCTTCTGCCTCCTCCCCAGACAGGAAATGAAGGTGCCTGGTTCAAGGTCACAGAGCAGAGCTGCAGTAGGGCTGGGAGAGAAAGCAGGATTTCTGACTCCCTGTCTCCTGGTGACATTACAGTAGGCAGGGCCAGGATGTTGTTGCCTGGGTCCCCTGAGGGACCCCACAGGAAGTGGGTTCTGGTGTATGGCTTCATCTCCATCCCTGAGAAGTGTCTCCTGGACAATGGGCTGTCTTGGGCCCTTGCACAGTCATGCTTTGGTGAGTTCTCGTGCCTTGCAAACATTAAGGGACACAGCCCCTAGTCCACTGGAGAGCACCTTGGTTTTACTTTATACTTGAACATTAAGTGAGCGCCTTCTGTGTGCAAGGCACCATTGTGAAGCACCATCTTCACTTTATCTCGTTTGTTCCTCAGAACAACTCAGCAAGGTATGTCCTGATGAGAGAACTGAGGCTTAGAGATGAAAAGTGATTTTCTCCATGTCACACGGATCAGAGCTGGGGGCTTGACTCGACGTGTCTAGGGCTGTTGGCCCCCAGATAAGACTAGCAGCCCAGCCACCGGCTCCTTGGGGCAGCTGAGATCAAGACTGGGGCTGATCCTTTTCCTCTTCTCATGGTGGCCCTATGCCCATTACAACCCCAGCCCAGCCTAAGGGAGGAGCATTCAGAGGCCTCCCCCAGGGAAGGGCTTGACATCATTCTGCCATTACCGTCAGCCAAGGGGCCAAGACCTGTTGGCTCTACCATTTACAATGATCCTGAGTTTTAGTTTGCCCCTTTCACCAACTCCACTGCTACCAACCACGCCCAAGCTGACCATTTATTTTGTTTTGTTTTGTTTTTGAGATGGAGTCTCGCTCTGTCACCCAGGCTGGGGTGTGGTGGCGCAATCTTGGCTCACTGCAACCTTCGCCTCCAGGTTCAAGAAATTCTCCTGCCTCTACCTCCCTAGTAGCCGGGATTATAGGTGTGCACCACCACGCCCAGCTAATTTTTGTATTTTTAGTAGAGACAGGGTTTCACCACGTTGGCCAGGCTGGTCTCGAACTCCTCACCTCAAGTGATTCTCCCGCTTTGGCCTCCCAAAGTGCTAGGATTATAGGCATGAGCCATCGCACCCAGCCCCAAGCTGCCCATTTAAAGCTTAAATTGGGTTGTGTCACTCATCTGCTCAATATCTATTCCCTCTATCCCCCGACAATGGCTTCCCGGCTCACTCGGTAAAATCCAAAATCCTCACTCTGGCCCAGGATCCATATATGATCTGACTTCATCGCTTCATCCTCTTCTCTGTGGACTGCACTCCAGCTGCCTGGCCGCCTGGCTAAGGACCCTCCCACTCCAGAGCCTTCACACTGGCTTTCCCTCTGCCTGCAACACTTTCCCCTTGTGATACCCAAATACATTGGTCCTTCACATTGCCAAGCCTCTGCCCAAATGGCACCTTCTCATTCAGGCCCTCCATGAGTACCACGCTGTCATTCCACTGTCTTCCCTCTTGTGGCTTTGACTTTATTAAAGCACTGATCACCACCTGACATGTACTATATATTTACTTACGAATAGTTTATCATCTCTCTCCTCTGACTGGAAGAGTCAGCTTCATGAGATTGGAAACGTTATCCCCTTTGTCCACGGCTGTATCCTCATTGCTTAGGACAGTACCTGGTACAGAGAACAGTTCCTGAGTATGCATGTACATGTGTTAGGAGGAATGAAGTCTATCCCACCAAATGTTTTCTCCTAAAACTCGCCTAGGATTGGTCCACATCCTGGCCCAGCCACTCCTCAGGGCCAAGGGAAGAAACCTCCTCACAGCATCTTTTCACAGACCAGAGAACAGGCTGTGTCATGTGCCAGGTTGCCCTGTTCCTCCCTCTGAAACCAGGGCTTTTGCTAACCTGCTGTGGAGGAGGGAGGAGACAGAGGTGGAGGCCGATATTGCAATTTTTCTCCCTGAGACTAAAGAACTTAATGAGGCTAGTGATACTTGGCACTGAACCCCTTGGACCTCAGAGTGTTCCCCGGGTTTACATGCATTAACTCCCTGAGCCTCGCCAACATCAGCCTGCCAGATAGGGTGAGAAGTTTCACTCTTGTATGAGATCCAGCTTCACAGGGAGTTTTGGGACTTGTGCTTTTGCTCTGTCCCTCTCTACCCACAAAAATTTTAAAGGGAGAGAATACAAAATAAAACAAAACACTTCTTTTTGAAGGGAGCCAGATGTTCTAGGCCTTATTTTGAAGACGGTGTTGAATTCCAGACTCTCTCCCGCTGTTTTTATTTGATGGCTCATAATGAGAGGTGGAAGGACCAGAGTGAAACCTAGCACCTCTAATCAAGTCTTTCATGGTTAACAAGTGGGGGAGGACTTGTTTTTCCTTGCCTGGGGGGTGTTTCTGGGCTTCAGACTAAGGTTTCATTGAGTGTAGGATCAAATGATCCTCAAGTACAAGGAAGTTTCAGAGGAAGCTCTGAGTCTTCACCGTGCTTAAACCAAGAGACCAGCCCAGCCTGGATCAGGCCTTCTCACACTAGCCATGGTGAAGGACCAGAGATTGTATTCCCCACACTGTGCTGTAGAATGAAACCTTTATAATGTACAATCAAAATAAATGTCTAGAACAAGGAAATAAGATAGGTGAAATGCAAGCCCAATTTTTAAAATTATTTTATTAGCTATACATAAAATTACTGCCAAATTTCTATGTAAGTTTTTAAAAATTCACTCTTCACTTCTGAAATTAACTTGCTGCAAACCAGTAAGTTTGGGGACCTGTCCCGGTTCACAGACCACACTTTTAGTAGCAGCCGTGCGATGGTCAAGAGCATGCGTTTGGGAAGCAGGGACCCCAGTGCAAGTCCTGGCTGACTGACTGACTAGTTATGGCACCGGGACAGGTCATTTCACTCCTGCAAGCTTGCTTCCTTGTCTGTAGAGTAGAAAGACCCTCCCTTACAGGGTGGCTGAAAAAGTTGAAGGAAATTTTGTCTATCTTTTCATGTCTGTCACGAAGCCTAGAAAATATATAGTGGCAGGAAGCAAAAGTCACCCTAGGAGAAGGTTCAAAGCAAGCTGCTTTCTTTGCCCATAAATGGGTTGCCACGCAGTGTAAGTTTTTAGACGTTGTGGTCAGAGTTCTCTGCAGCCATTTGTCTTTCTGGTCTGAGAGAAACTGGCCACAGCAGGGCTTGGATCGAAGAAGCCGGTGACCTCCATCTCCAGCTGCCTTCATGGTTTTCTGAACTTTTGGGTTTTCTCCTTCTGTTTGGACGGGAGATTCCATTTCTTTCTTGATTTTCTTGTCTACATGAAGCAGGAAGTACACTGCCAAAGGGTTCTCCACCAATAACAATAAAACAACAATAAAAATAATTAAAGATAATGACTTCTACCTTGTGGAGCCTGTGAAATGATATTTCAACAAGGTTTCTCTTTGATGCTATCACAGACTCTTTGATTTCTCCTCCTTGTGGTCCTGTGGTTCTGCCAAAAGTTATGACATTTAGACCTGGAGAAACGGGAGCCAGGTTTCAACTTATTAGCAGTCAACGTAGCTGTACAACTGGCTGCTGTGAGGTGGGTTGGCTGGTGGTTGTGATGCCAGTTTCAACCACCCATGGAGCCCAAGGGCAGGGTTGGGATCTGGCATTTCAGGGCGCAGACTCCTCCTGTCCTGGGAAATGTGGGGCAGAGTTTGATGGCAGGCAGTGGTCCTGGAAGGAAGACTGAACAGGAGGCGGCCTGTAGGATAGAGGAAGAATCATAATAAGACATTAATCATAGCAGTGCTATGTTCAGCCCTACCAAGTACTTACTCTGTGCCAAGCATGATGTTAAGTGCTTTACATTTATTGTTTCTTTGAACCCTCAAAATCGGTAGGGTAGATATTATTGTTTCCATTTTACGGATGAGGAAACTGAGGTTCTGATAACTAAGTAAGGGATTTCTCTTTCTCTGTAAGGAATCACCAGGGGTAGGGCTGAAGCTGACCTCCAGGGGAACCTCTCTGAGTTCTCAGGCCTAAGGGAATATGGGCTGGAATGAACAGTAACAGGCCCTGATTTGAGGCCACCTGTGTCTGACTTGAATCAAGCTATCAGTTCACCTGGTGATTTTCAAACCTGAGTGGACATTAGAATCACTGAGGGAACATCTACAAACTAGAGATGCCCAGGTCCAGCGGCAGACCAATGAAATCAGGGTCACAGGGATGGAAACCAGGTGTCAGCAACTCACTGCCCTCTTGGCCCTAGGGTTTGTCAGGAGCACCCAGGCAGCTGAACTGCAACTGTAGGGATGAGCAGTCAAGAGCAGGGAGGAGTGAGGAACCAGGGATGGTGGTGGAGGATGACAAAGAAGACTTTCCTGGTGGGGATCTCAAACTCCAGGGGTGTCATTTGTCCCTGCCTGGAAGCCAAACACCATCACCACGGCTGTCAAGGGAGAATTTAGCAGCTAATGAGCTCAAATCAAGCCTCGGCAGAAGTTGTATTTTAAAAAGAAATGAATGCATAAGGTTAATTCTTCATTCTCCAAATATTTGCTGAGCACCTAGTATGTAACAGACCCTGTGCAGGGCCCTGGGACACAACGGAACAGAACAGCAGATTCCCAGAAGCAGCATGAAGGTTCATTGAATACATGAATGAACTGGTTCTGCCATGCATTTCATGACACTTCACTGGCCAAATTAAAACCTGTTCATTTCTTCCACCTTAGGGTTAGCTGTGCCCACCCGTGGAGGGGCTCTCTCTAAGGAATCACCAGGGGTGAGGCTGAAGCTGACCCCGAAGGAGCCGCTTTTCTTAGAGCGGAGGTGCCTGCAGGTGCCGGGGCTCCTTCAGCCCATCCTTTCTCAGCATTGTGGCCTCACACAATGTTGAGCCGTTTCCTGTCTGGGACTGGTGAGATATTGAAAATACTTGAGTTGGGTAGAAACACACTACAGGATGTGGGGACCTAAGGATCCCACGGACTCCAGCAGGGCAGGCTGCAGCCCAGCTCACAGTGAAGTCCATGGACTTTGGAGTCGAACAGACCTGAATTCAAGTCTAGATGCTACCATTTTCTAGCCATACAGCCATGGCTAGTTAACTCAACCTGCGGGCTCTGAGGTGTCCCTGTGGCCAGGAGAATGAATACATGGGGTCAGGAAATGTTTATCAGATAAGCCTTAAGTTCCTTTTTTTTTTTTTTTTTTTTGAGATGAAGTCTCACTCTGTCACCCAGACTGGAGTGCAGTGGCACGATCTCTGCTCACTGTCACCTCCGCCTCCTGGGTTAAAGCGATTCTCCTGCCTCAGCCTCCTGAGTAGCTGGGGCTACAGGTGCCTGCCACTACACCTGACTATTTTTTGTATTTTAAGTAGAAACAGGGTTTCACTATGTTGGCCAGGCTGGTCTCGAACTCCTGACCTCAAGTGATCCGACCACCTTGGCCTCCCAAAGTGCTGGGATTACAGGCGTGAGACACTGTGCCCGGCCATAAGCCTCAAGTTCTTCATCTGTAAAATGGGAATAATACCTGCTAGCACTGTAAGGATCAAATTAAATCATATTTCTGGGGAATTGCATACTTTGTACATAATGAGTCCTCAACAGGTGATGATGGTGGTTGTAATTGGTGCTGAGTCAGAGGGACCTTCTCTGCTGAAATACTTTGGGTTTTGTACAAGACAGTGCACAGGAGAATTGCCACAGAGCCTGGCCCTGGCTGGTAGAGGCTGGGAAAAGAGACCCAGAGAGATTCCCTCGGTCAAAGATCTGGGGAGAGGCCCATGGGGGTGGCGGAGAGAGTGGAGATGTCGAAAAAGAAACCACATTACCCTAAGTTCTGGAGGAGACAGGCCCTGCCAAGTATTTAATTCAGCAAGAGTGAAATGAAAGGGAAACGAAATTGCTATTGTGCATCTGGGTGACAGTTTCCACCTCCACCTGTTGGCTGCAGGGCAAACAGTAATTGCGCACTAAGGCAAGGGGGAGCGTCAGCCAGGAGCATCCTTGGAAGAATGCGGGCTGTAAACTCAGACTTTGTCTTCTTTTTTCTCTTCCTCCCCTCTGCCCTCCCTGCCCTCTACCAGGTGACTTGGTCTCCCGTGCCATGCACCACATGCAGGGGCGCCACCCCCTGTGCCCGGGCGCCAGCCCCGCCCGCCAGGCCCGCCAGCCGCCACAGCCCATCACTTGGTCCCCCGACGCCCTCCACACGCTCTACTACTTCCTGCGGTGTCCACAGATGGAGTCCATGGAGAACCCCAACCTGGACCCCCCGAGAATGACCCTGAACAATGAACGGTAGGGATCTTCCTTGGGCTGAGCACCTGGTGGGACGTGCGCCCAAATGTGCATTGACCGACTGACTGACACTGACTGACGACTGACCGACAGGGCGAGAAAGGGGCCCTGGAGCTATGCTGTGCCTGTGAGGAGGTGGCCCAGGAATTCCGATGGATGAAGGCCTGCACTGGTGTGCAGTGGGATTTTTTTTTTTTCCCCTGAGCTGATGCAGCCTGGGGCCACTAAGGCTTGGAACCTGTGCTTCAGCCTCTGTGCCCAGTCTGGCGCAAGCTCACTGGGCTCTCTGAAATTCAGCTGCCTTGTTATAAAATTAGATAGTCACACCCACCTAGAAAGGTTAGTACTCTGAGAAAAAGCATGTAGGATGGGGGCTGGGTGGGAACTGGCCCTTGGCCATTGGTAGCTGTCACCTCTTTTCATGACACCTCAAAAGTGATCAAATGATCATTGTTGGCATCATGGTTATGAGGGGTCTTGGGTGTGTTTTGCCCTCATCCATTTGTTTAACAGAAGAGACCATCGTGACCCTGGCAGCTCTCTGATCTCCAGCAGGTTAGTGGTTGGATAGCCCCTGGACCCACGCCTGTGGGCTCCTAGTCAGGTACTTTCACTAGAGGGTCCCAACACTTTCCTAGCTGGGAGCAGGGCTGCAAAGAACAGATGTGCAGGTTGTGTACTGCACAACGGAACCCAGTGAGGAACATGAGTAGGGGATGCACGTGGGGCCACGTCAGCCTGAGGACAGGATACCTTTTCTAATTAGTTTTCTCCAAGGACTGCCTTTTTGAAATTTTCTACCTGGAAAATATGCTTTTTTATAACTTACCCCAAACGTTGTATGTGCTGGCATGAGCCTCACATGGAGGCCACTGCATGGCCACTTAAGGTACGGTCTGTCCATGGGCTCAAGAGTTGTGTTTGAGGGTCCAGGAAGTGGGAAAGGCTTGCCCTTGGTTTGGGAAGCCTATCTGCACACGTTTCACCACACAGTCAGGCCCAGGAAGGGCAGAGCCCATGGGACTTGGTGCCCCACCTGGAGGGAGACAATCCGAGACCTCAATATTGGAAGTCCTGGAGGCTCTGCAGTCCCCTTGCCCGGCTGCCCGCTGTCTTTCGGGGGCGTGGAGTCTCATCAGCTCTATGGTCCACAGCTGGCTCCACAGCCCAGTCTGCTTCCTCAGTGCCCCAGAAAACAAAGGCACTAAGGTGGATTCACTGAGTGTTTACTATGTGCTAGGCACTGGGCTGAGCACTTTGCAGGCGGATGCTCACTTAATCCACACACTACCAAGAAAGAGGTGCTCTTCAAGCCCCTTTACACATGAGAAAGTGGAGGCACGGAGAGACTCACTGGCCCCACCACACAGGCTGTGCTCCTCATAACCACTGCACTGTATCTCCTGTCCCTAAGAGGAATGTAAAACAGCAGTGGCCCAGTACATGCGTAGTAGGACCCCAGTAAATAGTACCATTGCTGTTATCAGTACTAGTATCCTTATGTCATCATTGTTGTATTTCTCTGGGAGCTGGAGGGCGAATGCAAGTCTGAGGAGGGCCACCCTGGGCCTGACACAGAAAGGCAGCTGCAGGTGGAGCCCTGGGCATCCTGAAGGACGCCTTTGGCTTGAGCTGGGGCCAAAGCACAGGCCCTAAGCCCCAGCTGTTCCTGCTTGGCAGAAAAGTGCTGTGGTTGAAGGAGTCAGCGGGGAAGGGAAAGGGCAGGAAGACATCTGGGAAGGAGGAGGTAGGAGGCTTGCTTGCTGTTTGGTAAGGTGCTGGGCTGAGGCCGGGCCACCCATGCAGAGGTGACTGGGAGAAGAGGACAGGAGCCTTCTTCAGGCCTGTTGCCCCGACTGCTGGGCCCTCAGGCTGTCATGGCTATAGGCCCAGGGGCAGGCATTCCTCTGCTGGCGCTTTCCCCCGCCCCCTTGGGCATCTTTGTCATGTGCTGTGGCTTTCCCCCAGGAGGGTTCCCAGCCCCCAGTACTCTAACACACAGAATCCGGGTTTCTTCGTGATCTGAGTTGCACAGCTCTATGTGGTTATAACAGCTGAGCTTGCATGGTAATAGACATACGTGCATGTGTTTAGATAACCACTTATTTAAAAACCACACTATCTGTAGCACAAATAAATTGGTAGCAAAAATATTTTTCCATGAATCATTTCAAATGAATATCAGACACATGGGGAATTGGAACCCCCATTAGAAAAAAAAAGGAACCAAAATTTTTTAAGTTTTGACACGGAAAGGAGGACACCCTAAAAATACCTGGGGGAGCTGACAACCCGACGGCTCGCCGGTGGCCTGACTCCTGTCGCTGAGCAGATCTGCTGCCCTCTGGCTCACTGACAGGGAAGGCCCTGGAGGCTGTGGGGATCCTTCCTGGGAGCACTGAGCTCACAGCATTACTGCAGGCTGGGCTGGGCCAATGTCCCATCAAGGCCCCAGCACCCTGATACCCTCACCAGAGCTCTGGGGAAAACCTCCTGATGCAAATAGTAGCTGGAGTTTGCTAGGGTTCCAGAGTGACAGAGCTTTGCTTTTGTGAGTTTGGGGATGTGCACTGTCTGTCTATCCCTGTCTCTTACTCTACTTCATCCTCTTAAAGCCCCATCCACTGTCCCACCTGGAAGCCTGGGGGACTGAGTTCACCCAACCAGAATTGGACGGAGCCCCTGATTTCAGTGTGGCCATGGTTGTCTGGCTGTAGAGGCTGTCTGGGGATTGGTGGCTCCCTGGGTTTGTTTGGGATTAAGTAACCTCCTCTACTGCCTTACACACATGGGAGAAGGAGCTCAGTTTGGTGACATGGGTTTGGCAGCATGACAGCATTGATGGAACCACTCAAGTCTGTACTCGTATTTCTGCTTTAAAGAAAGGTACCCTGATTCCTTCAATTAGGGGCTATGTCTGACCGCATCCATGCCGACAAAGGGAAGGGATGTGTGTTCATCTCTTTTGTGTGGAGCTCACTGTGGTGTTCCCTGCTAAGCCACCTGCTGCTTCTGCAGTGTTCGGTGGGGACTTCATATCTTTCCGTAAGAGGCCGCCTCCCCAGAGCTCTCTGCTCTGGTCTGGGAGGAGAGACAGCAGGAGGGGACAGAAGCAGCAGGAACTCAGAGTGGCGAGCGGGCAGCTTTGCAGCGAATGAGAAGCCTCTAACCTCCTTTCTTCCACTGCTGCAGTGAGCCTGGTGCATCAAGAAACAGTACAGGCTTTGGGGCAGAGGCCTGGGCTCAGAGCCACACAGGCCCTTCCGTGCCTCAGGCTCCTCACCTATAAAATGGGGCTAAGTAATTCTATCCAGTAGGACAAAGTGAGATAACATACGCCCTTCCTTTAAAGCCCATTTCTACCTACTTCTACGCCCAAAGAACATCAGCAAGTTTGGTGCTGTCATTACCTCCATTTTACAAGTGAGGACAAGAGGGTGCGGGTACCTGGCTGATAAGTGGCGAGGCCAGGATTCAAACCTGAGGTCTCTCTCCTCAAGGCCGTTGCCTTTCCCTGTGCCAGGCTGTGGCTTCCCAGCTGGCTGCCGAGACCTGATCCTACAGCTCTGAGGTGTGCTGGGTGGGCCCTGGCCTTTGGGGCCACCTTCTCTGGGGCCACTCCAGCCCCACCCCCTCGCTATCCTGGGAGAGCTCTGCAGCTGGGGCCTCCCTGCACCCTCCCAGGGCGCCTTTCTCGCTGGCAGCTTTGCATCCCAGGCACCAGCCAGGCACAAGGCAGGGTCTAAAACACAGAATTAGTCACAGCTGCTGCCCTGCAGGGTGTGTCATCACCCAAGATCAAGCTCAGAAAGTGAAAGAGCCTCCTGTCAGGGATCCAGGTTGCCCAGGGAGATCGGGAGCCTCCTTCCTCAGAGGTCTGGAGGAGAATGGACAACCATCTGGTTAGACGTGGCCCTTGCTGGTTGTGCCTGAGGGCAGAGGGATGGGCTAGCTGGAACAGAATCTTTGGCAGAGGGTATACCTCCTTGGCCATCACCCTCCTGGGGAATGAGAGGTCTGGGGCGGTAGGGATAAAGACTACGCAGACATGTAGGAAGGCAGGAGGGCCGCCAGCTGCCAGCGAATTGCTGGAAGGCAGCGTCATCAAGCAGAGGAGACAGAGGGAGACATGCAGTCAGAGGTGCAGAGGGCCTGAGGTCGACAGGAGGTGGCCATTTCTCCGCATCAGAACCTGGGCTGCTGGAGGGCTTGCGGTCCCCCAGGCATCCCTCCAGACTGCATCTACTGTGAGCAGCAGCAAAGCAGCCAGACCCTTGAGGAGTGGCCAGGCAGAGAGGGAATGGCAGAGGGCCACTGGTCCACAGAGCGGTCCGCTGGCTAAGCCTCAGGCCCTGGCCCCTTGCTGCCTCCTCCCCAGCCCTGCACAGCACGTCTCCGCCTCTGTGGAGGGAGGCAGACTCAGAAGGTTTGGAGCCTGCTGGTATCCAGGACACAGAAATAGGAGGCATGTGGGACCCTTCCCAGAGTTCTGATCTGGGGTTGGGCCTAGAAACATCTGGTATCGTGACTTTGTAGCCAGCCAAAATAGCCCCATCTGAGGAGGGCCCTGCTATTCAAAGGTGTGCATTTGAGATCTACCTTGCCACTTTTCATAACCTTCAACCACTCATTTAACCTCTTCAAGGCTCTTAATCATCTGTAAGGTATGAGGACCCAATGAGTTAACATATTTTTTGGGTTTTCTTGGAAACAGGGTCTCGCTCTGTCTCCCAGCCTGGAGTGCTGTGGCACAATCTCAGCTCACTGCCTCCTTGACATCCTGGGCTCAAGCAATCCTCCCACCTCAGCCTCCCAAGTAGCTGGGACCACAGGTGTGCTCCATCACACACTTTGCCTTGGCCTCCCAAAGTACTGGGATCATAACCATGAGCCACTGCACCTGGCCACTACATACTTTTAGAACAAGGCCTAGGACACACTGAGTAGCTATTCTTACGATTATCAACACGATGGTTTTTATCAGGCAGGGTAGCAGCATAGACAGAGTCCAAGTGGCTAGAGGAAGCAAGGTACCCCGGAGAGACGGGCGACGGGGAGGAGCAGAGCAAGGGAACACGGGCACCGTGGTGCAGGACGGAGCACAGAAGTGGATGGACCTTGTGGGCCAAGACACACAGGGCTGAGCTTGTGGCTGAGAAGGTCCTGCCCACAGTGGTCCAGCTATTTGTGACTGGCTGGGTTTTATTTGTCCTCCTTCCCACACTTCCCTTCTTGGGGCCTGAACCCTTCTGAGAATAAGGGCAGCAGAGGGTCCAGATGCTTGATGCTCCTTTCAAGGTCTGCCCTGGAGAAATCTGACATGTAGTTCTGCACCCCCCAGACAGGTTCAGGAGAGACGAGACCGGGGTGCTAATATGACACTAATCTTGCTCTCCAACTTCCATCGAGCTCTTTTTGCTGGGGCTTCCAAGACCTGCTCAGACGCTGAAGCTCTTGTCCAGGTGAGATCCTGGCAGAAGATAAATGTGTGTCCGGCCCAGCTCTTGGCTTCCCTGTTCCATATCAGGCTAGACAGAATTTCAAAGAGCTGGAGCCAGCAAACGTGTCAGAGCTCTGGGTTCCAGCCACTTTGTTGGAAACACATACGTGGGGTTTTTTCTTTTCTTTTCTTTAAGAGACTGGCTCATTCTGTCACCCAGGCTGGAATATAGTGGTGCAGTCATGGCTCATTGCAACCTTGAACTCCTGGGTGCAAGTGATCCTCCCACCTCAGCCTCCTGAGTAGCTGGGACTATAGATGCATGCCACCATGCCACCTGGGGCTTCTGATGGTGACCAAGGGATGGAGGTGGTGCCATGAGCCTCTTGGGTCATCCCAGAAATGTTATCTTGGCTACCTTCTAGGAGGATGACCATGTCAGCTCATCTTCCTGGGCCTCAGTTTCCTCATCAGTAAAATGGTGAAGATAGTAATATGGCTCCTATGGCTAAATGAGATAATACAGTAAAGCACTTAGCTCAATGCCAGGCACATAAAAACTGCTTATTGAATGGTGTCTCCTCCTCATTATAATGGCTGTAAACACATTAGATGGCGTGTTTGACACTCAGAGCAGGATCTTTTTATTGAGGTAGCATGACATTTCCTAAAATGTGATTCTCAAGTGATATCTGGGTCAGTAATACTACTACTAATACAGTTACTAACACTACTACTGATGATATTACTACTAATTAACCACTACCACTATGACTAATAATAATAATATAATTACTAAGATTACTGCTACTACCAGCATTACCACTACTGCTAGTTATAGCAAGCATTATAGAGCATGCATTTACAGATACTGTCTTTTTTTGTGTGTGTGAGCAACATGGCTGTGTATTTCACCTGGGTACAGGCGGACTGAGTCCGAAAAGAGAGTCAGCAAAGGGTGGTGGATTATCATTAGTTCTTATAGGTTTGGGGATAGGCGGTGGAGTTAGGAGCAATGTTTTGCAGGCAGCGGCTAGATCTCACAAAGTACATTCTCAAGGGTGGGGAGAATGACAAAGAACCTTCTTAAGGGTGGGGGAGATTACAAAGTACATTGATCAGTTAAGGTGGGGCAGAAACAAATTACAATGGTGGAATGTCATCAGTTAAAGCTATTTTCACTTCTTTTGTGGATCTTCAGTTGCTTCAGGCCATCTGGATGTATACGTGCAGGTCACTGGGGATATGATGGCTTAGTTTGGGCTCAGAGGCCTGACATTCCTGTCTTCCTCCACTGTAAGAGTTACCCGAAGCTCCGCATCCGTGATGGTCCAGGGGGTTTCCGAGGCGATCGGGCAGCATCAGTCTTCAGCCGCTAAGCCGAGAAGATCTGATTTAAAATTGGTGAGATGTTCCTTGGGCTGGTTGGTCTGAGGACCCAAGGCCGAGGTCGTAGGTGGACCTCTTCGTGGAGTGAGGGTGAGGACAGGGGACTGGTCTCCCAAAGGAGTCCCGCTGACCCGGGTCTTCGGCACCAAATGTCTCACGTGTCCGTGTGAAGAGACCCCGAAACAGGCTTTGTGTGAGCAACATGGCTGTTTATTTCATCCGGGTGCAGGTGGGCTGAGTCTGAAAGGAGAGTCAGCCCAGATACTCTCTTAAGTGCTTGAATTACTAACTCCTATTTCTCCCTGGACTCCTGCGAATCCATGGAGAAGGGCTCTAGGAGAAGGATAACGAGTCTCCAGTATGAGGAGGGAGACAAAAGCAAGATGGAAGTAAACAAATGAGCAAAACCCACCGGACAGTGCAGGAGGAAGCTCAGGTGCATGATGGTACATGAGGTCAGCCCTCAGGCTCTGAAGCCTGCCTGGATTCCAGTCCCAGCCCTGCCACTCACAAGCTGGGCGGCCTCGGGTATGTCATTTACCCTCTGCGTCTTAGTCTCTTCTTTTTTTTTTTTTTTTTTTCCTTGGGAGAGGGGAGCGGGCGGGGGCCGGATGGAGTCACACTCTGGGAGTCACACAGCCTGGGAGTCACCCAGGCTGGAGTGCAGTGGCACGATCTTGACTCACTGCAGCCTCCACCTCCCAGGTTCAAGTGATTCTCCTCCCTCAGCCTCCCGAGTAGCCGAGATTACAGGCACATGCCACCATGCCTGGCTAATTTTTGTTATTTTAGTAGAGACAGGGTTTTGCCATGTTGACCAGGCTGGTCTCGAACTCCTGTCCTCAAGTGATCCGCCTTCCTAGGCCTCCCAAAGTGATGGGATTACAGGCATGAGCCCCTGCGCCCAGCCCAGTCTCTTCTTAATAGGGGATTAATAGTGCCAACTTCATAGGGGTGTTGTGGGGATCAATTGAGTTAATATATGTAAGGCACTTAACATAGTGCCTGGTACACAGTAAGCAGCAGCAGCACATTTAAGAGGATTGTGAGAAGGCTGGAGTAGGTGGGGGACATGTCGGAGCAGACCTGGGATTTTTAACTGGGCCTTAAAGGACAGCCACAGGAGACTGGGAGAGGTAAATGGCATGGGCAGCAAAAGTCACAAAAGGACTTTTGTTGTTTCAGAGCACGAATTTTATAACAGAAATGAATCTACACTTTAAAAACATAAAAATTAGTTGGGTGGTGGTGGTTGTTGAGACGGGGTCTCACTCTGTCACCCAGGCTGGGGTGCAGTGGCGTGATCACAGATTACTGCAATGTCAACCTCCTGGGCTCAGGCAATCCTCCCACCTCCGCCTCCTGAGTAGCTGGGACTATAGGCCCACTCCACCATGCCTGGCTAATTTCTTTATTTTTTGTAGAAACAGGGTTTTGCCATGTCACCCAGACTGGTCTTGAATTCCTGGAGTCAAGGGATCTGCCAGTGTCAGCCTCCCAAAGTGCTGGTGTTATAGGTGTGAGCCACAGTGCCCAGCATTTTTTATTATATATGTTTTTCTTTTCTTTTCTTCTCTTCTCTTCTCTTTTTTCTTCTCTTCTCTTCTCTTTTCTTTTTTTTCTTCTCTTCTCTTCTCTTTTCTTTTTTTTCTTCTCTTCTCCTCTCTTTTTTTTTTTCTTTTCTTCTCTTTTTTCTTCTCTTCTCCTTTTCTTTTCTTTTCTTTTGGCTAGTCAAGTGAAACAGTGGGAGTGGAGAAGGAACAAGGAAATCTGTAACTGGTTGTGATCGATTAATTGTAGAAACCGCTGCACTCAGAGCAGCAGTTGGTTTTTTAAGTCATCACTGATTGTTGTTTATCTAGGCAAATGCTTCAAGGTCAAGCTGGAGGTCAGTGATTTCCCAATGGAGAAAGAAGTGCATCCTCCAAGTGGCTGTGGGATGAGGATCAAACCCCAGCTCTTGTCCTCTGGCTCTATGATCCAAGCAAATCACCTGACCTCTCAGAGTCTGGTTTCCTCCCGCATAAGGTGGAGATCTGAACCGTGCCCGCTTCCTCGAGTGGGGAAATGCCCTGACGCGAGTGAGGTACCACATCGAGGCGCTGCTTTGTTCCATTCCAGATGCAGCAGGGAGAATGTTTCCCTCAGACAGCACTTTACATAAAGAGGACGTGCCCACAGATAGGCCGTGTGTTCAGGCTGAAGAAGTGGGCTCGTTAATCTTTTGCTCAGCTTGCGAAAGTGTTTTCTTATCAAATAATAGAGATGATGGCAGTGCTGGCTTTATGCTCCTGACTTCTGAGTTCCTTAAATACCATTTCAAGATTTGCAATGTTAAGCTCTTTTCTCTCTTTTCCGCTCCCACTTTTTGTGCATTAAATTTCCATCTGTTTACCCAAAATGGAAGTAAATGAAATAAGAATAGCTGTTGGGTGAATTAAGTACTTGTTTCCGTGTATTCCCCAGGCTGGCACATCCACTAGCCTCGGAAGTGACTTGTTCACAGTCTACGGTGCACACAGGGAGCTCCCCCTCCACTGCCAGGAACCCCCCTCACTGTACCCTCTTTTTGTTTCCTTCAGAGCACCTTTCTCTACCTGAAGTCACCTTGCTCATGTCTGTTCCCTCCCCACCCCCCCGGAATGTAAGCGCCCTCCGTCTGCCCTGTTCCTGCTGTGTCCTCAGCACAGTCCCAGGCATGTAGAGTAGGCAGTTAAATATTTTGTTAAGTTAATGAAATAGGTGGTAGAACTAATGGTTGGGTTCTTTGGAGTTTAAAAGGCCATGATATGGGGTCCCGGCTCTGCCATTTACTAGCTGTGTGACTTTGGACAAGTTATGTGATTTGCCAAGTCTCAGTTTCCCTCACTTGAAATAGAAAATGACTTGAAATACTTTCAGAATGTTTTGTGAGGGGTGAATAAGGTATAGCTACATGTTAAGGATGTGGCAGAGACGAAGGTGTTCGTGCATGGCAGCTGCTATTATCACCGTTACCACAAGCCTGTGTGAAGGCCAAAAAGACAAGTTGTGTTCAGTGAACAAGCAATCCAAAAACATTAGTAACAGCAAAAATCATATCTTCTCAACATACATGTCTTCTCTCCTCATCCATTCCTCCCTCCCTCCCTCAGTCCCTGCTCTTCTGTCCATCTTAACTCAGCCCTCACAGTAGCTGGGAGCCAGGTGTGTGAGAAAGATGAGAGGCTTACTTCACACCTGTAATCCTAGCACTTTGGGAGGCCGAGATGGTAGGATCACTTTAGGCTAGGAGTTCAAGACAAGCCTGGGCAAAATAGTGAGACCCCATCTCTACAAAAATAAAAATAAAAATTAGCTGGGCATGGTGGCGCATGCCTGTAGTCCTAGCTACTCAGGAGACTGAGTGGGAGAATCTCTTGAGCCCAGGAGTTGGAGACTGCTGTGAGCTGTGGATCTCACCACTGCACTCAGCCTGGGTGGCAACACCCCATCTCACCAAAAAAAAAAAAAAAAAAAAAAAAAGAAAAGAAGGTATTTAGGAAGACCACACCACAGAGGGCTTGTTAAATGAGGCGCATTTTGGACAGGAACATCTACAAAATTTAGCCTTATCACAACCAAGGAATTCAAAGAACTCTACAAACTGGATTCCATTTACCTATGGGAGCAAAGACGAAGCCACCTATCAGCCACTCTTTAAAGCTGGTGGTGTCCCTGGCCCCACACCTGCTGGTTCAGCCATAGCGCCTATGTAGAATGCGCTGCGGTTGCTGAAGGCTAAACTTGGGAGAGACCTGATCTATCGTTACATGGGCTGGAAGCATCTAGACAAAGTTTTACAGTTTACAGAGCTTGTTTAGTACACGGCTCTCTAACAGGCTCTTACGATAGCTCTTAGAGGAAACTATTACATTCCCATTTATAGCGAGCAGACTGAGGCCTTGAGGAGGTCCGAGGTGTGCCCACCATCACAGCTGGTAAGAGACAGATCTCAGCTCAGGAATGGAGGTCGGTTGTATTAATAATAATGCAGTGAATTCCCATTGCTCAGAGTGGTAAATCCCTTCCCCTCCCAGAAGGGAGAGGGTGAGACCCCGGAACTGGGGACCTCGCTCAGTACCTCCTTTCCCAGAGTGGCGTGGGCAGCTTGCTCTCAGCTACTTGGGGCCTCTTTCTCAGCAGGCTTGCATTGCAGGCTCTGGGAGGCCAGCCTCGGGGTGGGCGTCTGCCCAGCATCCGAGAAGGAGCGAGCCAGGGATTCGGGGCAGGAAGTGTCAGTGCCACATAACAGGGATAGAGACAGGACAGGATCCCGGCCCAGCCTCTGACAAGCACCCCCCAGGGCTGGCTGTTATATGGGACTTCCTGTCCTATTGTTGGACCCACCCGTCCTCACAGAAAAGAAGACTGGGAACTGCCGGCCCGGGGAGCTTCATTCATTTGGAGTGTTTTTGTAACACGGGCAGCAACAATCCCCTTTGTCTGCCGTCTTGCCAGGATTCTCAATGCAGGGAATTCCCAACTCTAAAGGGAATTGATTTTGCTTTCTTAAAGAGGCCTGTTTCCGAGGCGAAGCTGGAGAGCATGCAGACCCCAGGATAGGGGGAGGGCAGGAGCTGGGTGGTATCTGGAGCCAAGCCGGGCCGGTTCCTGACTTGCTCTTACTCGCCTGCCAGGCAGCTCGTGGGATTTCTGTCCTCTTGCAAGACCAGCCACCGTGACAGCTGTCTGTGACTTGCCCCTCCCCACTTTTGCTGCTTTAATATTTGTGGATTTGGGTGGAAAGGGCTCTTAAGGTACCTGGGGTGCACCCCCTGAGGCACTGGGGCCCAGCCTTCTGTTCCCGGCCGAGTTCAGGGCCTGATGAGGCTGTGAGAACAAAAGCTCGAGGTTGGGCAGAGCGGTGGCAGGGACCCCAAGATGAGCATTTCTCCATCACGCCTCCTTCCAGCTTTCCACCCACCAGGGCTCAGAGCATTTCATGCCTGCAGTTTGGTATCCTGAAAGACCCCCAGGGCGGTTTGGGGATTTTTGTTGTTGTTTATAATTGACATATAATAACTGTATGTTTCTGGGCTACAGTGTGATGGTTAAATACATGTATACATTCTATAATGATCAAATTAGGGTCCTCAGCATGTCCGTCGCCTCAAACCTTCATCAGTGCTTTAGAAAAGATCCTCTTTTCTGGCTGTCTTGAAGCATATAATACATTGTTATTAACTATAGTCATCATACTGTGTAAGGGAATACCAGGACTTATTTTTCCAATCTAACTATAACTCTGTACCTGTTGCCCCACATCTCCCCACAGCCCCACCCCAGCCTCCGTGACTACTCAGAATGGTTGGGGTTTTTTAGAGCCAGACTGATAACCATTGGCTAGCTATGTCACCTTGAATATGTGTCCTGGCCTCTCAAAGGCTGTTTCTGCATTTGTAAAATGCAGTATATCTCCCTTGCAGGGTGGCTGTTTCAGAGGTAACTTAGGCAACATGGCCTCGCGCCCACCTGGCACACAGTAGGCCCTCAGCACATCTCAGCAAGGTGGCTTTGCTGCTCGGAAGGCAATGCCAGTTTTCCCTGCAGCTGCCCTTGGGATGTGGACACACAAAGCAGGGTCAGGCCCTTTCCTCCGAGCTTGCACCGTCTCTTCCTGTCTCTCTGGCTGCGCTGGAGTGCACCACCCCTTCATGACCCCCATCCCATCAACAGCTCAGATCAAAACACTGCTTGCCAGTCAAGAATTTCACTCTCATATTGGGCTTCAAGAGCCCTCTTGCCTCTGCTTCTTCCTAGAAGTTTCTAGAAACTCTTCAGCTGACAGTCGGAATTGTTCTTCTTTCTGCCTTAGACTGTGAGAGTTGGGGAAGGTGAGTGCTGTGTGATTACAGTTAGCGAAATCCAAACAGGATTACCTATCCCAAGAGCCTAAACAAAAGTCTCCCATCCCTGGCCCACAGCCCAGCAGACAGGATAAACCTCGGGGTCCTCTCAGGTCTGCCTTGTTGGCAGAGGCCGATGGGTGGTGGCGGGTGGCCTCGGGAGGGAGGTATGTTTGAGCAGGTTGGAGGTCCCCGCCTGTCTGGCTTCCATGTGGTGAAAGAGCTCGTGGTCTCTGGGGAGCCACCACAAACACCGCGCATGGGAGAAGAAAGTGGGTCCCTGGCACATGGCTGCAGTGAGCCCCGTGGGTGGGGCGTGGCCAGTAGGCCTGGGAGCTGCTTCCCAGTGAGGTGGAGAGATGGCGGCTTTCATACTTGCCACCCAAAGGTGTGGGAAGCACTGAGGCACGGGCCTGCTGGACCAGCTGCCTGCCCTTGTGCTGGGGCAGCCATGCTGGGGAGTTCTGGCCTGAGAAATGAGGCAGATGTCCTGGCCCTTGCAGGGCTAGGAGCCCTCCCTGCTGTGTGGGAAAGCGTGGAGGGGTGGAGGCCTGCACGCGGTCTCCGCTGGAATCTGTACCATCTCACCCACATGAGATGCCGCCCTGGAACCAGGCCCGGTTCCCAAGGACAGATGGCTGTGTACCCTCCACCGAGGCTCGGGCACGGTGACATCTGCAGAACCACAGCCACCTTTTCCTATTCCTGGTGACAGCTCCATCCCTACATCCTAGCTGCCTTCCCAGAAGCCGCCTTGGCCCCAGGCTGCCGTGCTTCCCCCAGGACGTTGTTGCATTTGGAACACTCTCCTGTGAAATGGCTGTCTTTTTACTGGGGAAATTATTTCCTTTTTTTTTCTGAAAAGAACTCTTTGCCAATACCCAAGCCAACTCAAGCTTCTAGGAATGAAAGACGAAGCAGTTCCCCCTTTCGTGAGAGTGCTCTGGAGCCCTTCATGAACAGTTTGGGAGGCCGGGCGCGGCGGCTCACGTCTGCGCAACATAGACCTGTCTCTACAAAAACAAAACAAAAAAAAAAGAAAACACTTTTTTAAAGTTAGCCAGGCATGGTGGTTGAGGTGGGAGGATCGCTTAAGCCCAGCAAGCAGGTTGGGGCTGCAGTGACCCTTGATCACACCACTGCACTCCAGCCTAGGCAAGAGGGAGACTCCCCCTGTTTTTTTGTTTGGTTGTTTGTTTAAAAAACAAAACGTCCTAGAGTAACAGCAGCCCCTGAAACCGTGTTAGCAGCTGGAGGACTTTGCCTCCAGGAGTGAGAAATGTGCCTTGTGTTTATAAATTCAAAAGTGGAGTTTCTAACACCGGCTTCTGTGCGAAGAGATGGGGAAACATCGGTGAGCAAAAATGCCTCTGCCTTCAGAGAAGATATGGTCCAGAGGAGAGACCGCACAAAACCATCCCAACCAAGTCATTGCAAATTGGACGAGTGCTGTGCAGGCACCAAGGCAGGGCTGAGTGCTGGAGGGCAGAGGGAGGCCTGCTTCCGAGGGGGTGAGCAGGAGCACTTCCCCCTGCCTGCAGACAGCATGAGCCCGGCAGCAGGCCACCGCGGGCAGTCTCTCTAGCCAAGGGCAGTACGGTGACCATATGTTCTGGTGTGCCCAGCCCAGTTCTAGTTTATACCCGGTAGTCCCAGTGCTGGCGGCAGCTCTCTTTTTCCCTCTCAAAAGTCATCCAGCTGGGCACGGTGGCTCATGCCTGCCATCCCAGCACTTTGGGACGCCAAGGTAGGCAGATGGCTTGAGTCCAGGAGTTCAAGACCAGCCTGGGCAACATGGTGAAACCCCGCCTTACAAAAAAACACAAAAATTAGCCGGGTCTGGTGGCACACACCTGTAGTTCCAGCTACTTGGGAGGATGAGGCAAGAGAATCACATGAGCAGAGGAGGTTGAGGCTACAGTGAGATGTAATTGTGCCACTTCACCTCCAGCCTGGGTGACAGAGCAAGACCCTGACTCAAAGGAAAAAAAAGTCATCCAGTTTGCGTGACAAATTGTGGTTACTGTACCTAATATTCGTCATCCCTAAGATGAAGGAGATGGGTCAGTGCCAGGTGAAGAATCTGAGTGGCTGTGGAATGTCGTCTTCAGAAGCTTAGACTCAGGGACACTGCCCAGGTTCATATCCCAGCTCTGCTCCTTGGCAGGTGCATGACATGGGGCGAGTGACCTCAGCTCTCTGGCCCTCAGTTTCCCCAT
>NW_012107919.1:1977915-1985402 GCF_000951045.1 Mandrillus leucophaeus
CGCATGGGAGAAGAAAGTGGGTCCCTGGCACATGGCTGCAGTGAGCCCCGTGGGTGGGGCGTGGCCAGTAGGCCTGGGAGCTGCTTCCCAGTGAGGTGGAGAGATGGCGGCTTTCATACTTGCCACCCAAAGGTGTGGGAAGCACTGAGGCACGGGCCTGCTGGACCAGCTGCCTGCCCTTGTGCTGGGGCAGCCATGCTGGGGAGTTCTGGCCTGAGAAATGAGGCAGATGTCCTGGCCCTTGCAGGGCTAGGAGCCCTCCCTGCTGTGTGGGAAAGCGTGGAGGGGTGGAGGCCTGCACGCGGTCTCCGCTGGAATCTGTACCATCTCACCCACATGAGATGCCGCCCTGGAACCAGGCCCGGTTCCCAAGGACAGATGGCTGTGTACCCTCCACCGAGGCTCGGGCACGGTGACATCTGCAGAACCACAGCCACCTTTTCCTATTCCTGGTGACAGCTCCATCCCTACATCCTAGCTGCCTTCCCAGAAGCCGCCTTGGCCCCAGGCTGCCGTGCTTCCCCCAGGACGTTGTTGCATTTGGAACACTCTCCTGTGAAATGGCTGTCTTTTTACTGGGGAAATTATTTCCTTTTTTTTTCTGAAAAGAACTCTTTGCCAATACCCAAGCCAACTCAAGCTTCTAGGAATGAAAGACGAAGCAGTTCCCCCTTTCGTGAGAGTGCTCTGGAGCCCTTCATGAACAGTTTGGGAGGCCGGGCGCGGCGGCTCACGTCTGCGCAACATAGACCTGTCTCTACAAAAACAAAACAAAAAAAAAAGAAAACACTTTTTTAAAGTTAGCCAGGCATGGTGGTTGAGGTGGGAGGATCGCTTAAGCCCAGCAAGCAGGTTGGGGCTGCAGTGACCCTTGATCACACCACTGCACTCCAGCCTAGGCAAGAGGGAGACTCCCCCTGTTTTTTTGTTTGGTTGTTTGTTTAAAAAACAAAACGTCCTAGAGTAACAGCAGCCCCTGAAACCGTGTTAGCAGCTGGAGGACTTTGCCTCCAGGAGTGAGAAATGTGCCTTGTGTTTATAAATTCAAAAGTGGAGTTTCTAACACCGGCTTCTGTGCGAAGAGATGGGGAAACATCGGTGAGCAAAAATGCCTCTGCCTTCAGAGAAGATATGGTCCAGAGGAGAGACCGCACAAAACCATCCCAACCAAGTCATTGCAAATTGGACGAGTGCTGTGCAGGCACCAAGGCAGGGCTGAGTGCTGGAGGGCAGAGGGAGGCCTGCTTCCGAGGGGGTGAGCAGGAGCACTTCCCCCTGCCTGCAGACAGCATGAGCCCGGCAGCAGGCCACCGCGGGCAGTCTCTCTAGCCAAGGGCAGTACGGTGACCATATGTTCTGGTGTGCCCAGCCCAGTTCTAGTTTATACCCGGTAGTCCCAGTGCTGGCGGCAGCTCTCTTTTTCCCTCTCAAAAGTCATCCAGCTGGGCACGGTGGCTCATGCCTGCCATCCCAGCACTTTGGGACGCCAAGGTAGGCAGATGGCTTGAGTCCAGGAGTTCAAGACCAGCCTGGGCAACATGGTGAAACCCCGCCTTACAAAGAAACACAAAAATTAGCCGGGTCTGGTGGCACACACCTGTAGTTCCAGCTACTTGGGAGGATGAGGCAAGAGAATCACATGAGCAGAGGAGGTTGAGGCTACAGTGAGATGTAATTGTGCCACTTCACCTCCAGCCTGGGTGACAGAGCAAGACCCTGACTCAAAGGAAAAAAAAGTCATCCAGTTTGCGTGACAAATTGTGGTTACTGTACCTAATATTCGTCATCCCTAAGATGAAGGAGATGGGTCAGTGCCAGGTGAAGAATCTGAGTGGCTGTGGAATGTCGTCTTCAGAAGCTTAGACTCAGGGACACTGCCCAGGTTCATATCCCAGCTCTGCTCCTTGGCAGGTGCATGACATGGGGCGAGTGACCTCAGCTCTCTGGCCCTCAGTTTCCCCATATATAAAATGGGAATAATAATAGTACCTGCTACATCAGGTGGCTCTGAGGAGCAGATAACTCACTAGACGTCCAGGGCACTGTGGCAGCTGCTTAGTAAATGCTCTGGAAATGTTAGCTGTTTGCATTTTTCTATTACTCCTGGAGGCCCTGATTGTCACACGGTGGACCTCCCATCTCACTGCTAACAGAAACCCTCAGGCTCCCGTGGAGACTCTGAAAGGCAACCCCTGGGGAAAGGCAAGGGAAGTCACCCAGAGCTAGTCATGACTTGATTGGCTCTAAATTTCTGTCCCTACGTGTATCTGGGCAAGCTTCATCTAGTGCCTCTAATCTGTACCAGATGAGTTTTAATAGGAAAAGTGTATTCCCCGCCCCCCCGCCGCCCCAGACAGCCCAATGCCCCACCTCCAGCCGAAGTCACCTGGACACAAGTGGAGATTCTCCGTGGGCTCAGCTGTGGTTCAGAGGCAGCCTGGCTGCTGGCGGAGATGAGGCTGGGGGTCCAAAGAGGGAACCATGCCCAACTCTGCCTCCAAGCCGCGCCAAACCATTCTGGTTTACCCAGCAATTCTAGAAAAATAATGAGTCCAAGATGTGAGCTGGACTAGAAATGTTTCTTTTGTGCAGAGTGAAATCTGACTTAGCAGGACAATGTTGGTTTTATCCTACATGGATGTTTTGGCTCGGTGTTAGGCCGTGGTGGCTGTGTGGAAATCTCAGGGAAGCTATGGTGAGGGCCTTGTTGCCGGCCCTGCAGAGCCAGCCCTGACCTTCCCAAAGAAGTCTGTTTGTGGAGCCGTCACTTGCTTAGGAAAAGCTTGGCATCTTTGCAAGTTCCTGACGGTGCCACTTGGCACCCCCAGCCCCAGCCCAGACAAGACAGGGAGGGGCGTGGGAGCAGTGTGTTTCACGGCATGATCCATGAGAAGGGGTGAGTCCAGGTGGATGTGACCCCATTCAACCCCAGTGGTTGGCTCTGACTCCCACTGAAGGTGGGGCAAAGCTAGTGGAAGAATTTAGGGCTGAAGCTGGGAACCAGTGGGGCCACCCTCTCCCTTGATCATCATCTCTGGCCTGTCCTTTCCTGGACTCCGAGGGTGCTTGCAGGTGGGGCGGGTCACAGCTTGCGGGTGATGGGGAGCTCTCTTGGGAGCAAGCTTGTGGCACAGTGTACCTCCCAGCCCTGGGAGCTGGGCCTGCACCCCATAACGTTGTGTGCTCACACCCACCCTGTCTTCCCAGAGTTAAGCTTGGGCCTGGTCTCGAGGCCCTTCTTAGCTTGTGGGTGTGTCCAGGGTCTGCCTGAGTCTTTGTGTCCAGCTCCTCCTGAGTGGATGGAGCAGGGCACAAACCTGCTGGCCTCATATGCTTGGCCTGCCAGGATGGGAGCAGAGACCCGAGACTTGTGCTTGGGGCTCGGGTCATGTGACCTCTGGTTACAGGCCTGTGCCCCATCTGCCAACCTGACTCACTCTGAGGCCCCTGCCCACCCCGAGGAAGAACAGAGCCTGCTTTGAGCTGGAAACTGGAGGGGTTTCCTGTTCCATGTTGTTAAGACACCGCTTATAGGACTGTAATCCCAATAAATCATATGCTTGCTGAGTGCAACAGGGTTTTTTTGTTTTTTTTGTTTTTTGTTTTTTTTCTCCAGGCTACAGGGACCTCTTAAAACCAAGGCCTTGGCCGGGCACGGTGGCTCACGCCCATAATCCCAGCACTTTGGGAGGCCGAGGTGGACTGATCAGGAGGTCAAGAGTTCGAGACCATCCTGGCCAACATGGGGAAACCCCGTCTCTACTAAAAATACAAAAATTTGCTGGGCATGGTGGTGTGTGCCTGTAGTCCCAGCTACTCAGGAGGCTGAGGCAGGAGAATCGATTGCACCTGGGAGGCGGAGGTTGCAGTGAGCCGAGATCGTGCCACCTCACTCCGGCCTGGGTGACAGAGCAAGACTCCGTCTCAAAACAAAGGCCTTAAGAAGTTTATACTCTTTCATGTTTTAAAGGGCAAAAAATAGCTTTCTCAGTCCCAGTTCCATTGAGGGGCCTTAGGCGACCCTTGGATTGAACAGTCAGGCTCACCTGTATGATTAGCTTAAAGGCAGATGAGAGAGACTGTTATGGCACCTGGGTCTAGCATCCCTATTGCAGCTGAACTGGCCGTGTAACCGTGAGCAAGGCACTTGGCCTCTCTGGGTTTCCTTTTCCTCCTCTAGCAATGAGAGGAGGTGGCCAGGGAGTTCGCATGCTCCTCGTGTAAAAAGACCCATTTCCATTGGTCTATTTCATGTGCTCCCCTTTATGTACACAAAGACAAATGCTACCAGAAAGCCACTGACCTTCTTAAGTGGCTTTGTCCATCTCTGGGATTTGTCTGCATGTATGTATGTGACGGTATTTAGGTTAAGGCTTTGGGCTGTTTGCAGCATTTGAGGGGTTGCTGATCCCTTGAAGTAATTCTCTGCTCACCCACCCTTGCCACCACACATGTTCATGACCCAAGGCCTCTGGGTCTGTGTTCCTTGCTGTTGCCCCTTCCCCTTCCCCTGTGTGAGTTTTTTCACTGCCAAGGCCAAGAGGCTGCACTGCCAGAAACAGTTTCCAGCTCACACTCGACATAGTGGTTGCATTTGTTTTCTCTGTTTTATGAGCCGGGATGGAGTGGGTGGTGGGCAGCCTGCTGGCAGACTTTTGCAGGCTTTACATGTTTATACTTGCTATAGGGGGAGGGCAAAGAGTTGGCTGGACTTTCAGAAGGCTGGAGCTGAGGCATTTAATAGAACCGGATCCTAGAGCCCTTTTTGCTATTATACATTTTCTCTGTCAACAGACACTAAACTAGTCATAATAGTTAACATTTATGGAGAAGTTACCATATTCCACATACGGTGCTAAGTATTTTACATACATGCTTCCGGCTGTTTTGTGAGGTGGTCCTATTATTTATACCCATTTTGCTGATGGAACAACTGAGACCAGGAGAGGTGAAGTAACTTGCATAGACCCCACAGCTGAACTCATTGGGAATACACTGGATTCCAACCCAGGCCATCTCCTTCGGGAGTCCTTGCTGTTGGTGACCATGCAATAAGTACAATTACTATCATATGGAGTCTGTGAAATAAAAGCAAAAGGGCTCTCATAATGAAAGGAGTTAAAAACCACGAACTTTAGCAATTTATTCTTTAATACAAAATATGGCCCACAGAGGATGACGATCTGCCCAAGGTTATAGAGTAAGTCCAGTTGTAGCAAAGAAACTAGGACTTTCTCCCAGTGAGGATGCCACAGGGAAGGGTCTAGCACCCTCGGATCCCTTTGCCAGGAACATGCATGCAAGCCATACGCCACTCTAGGACTCACCAGCCTGGGTGCCACCAGGGCGAAATGCCAGCTCCATGCCAGTGCCACCTGCCAGCCCCTAGCAGTGTTGTCCTAGCCATCAGCTGTGGTCTTCCACGGCAACGGTCTTCAAAGTGTGGTCCAGGGACCCCTGAGGTCCCAGGGACTCTTGCCAGGAGTCCACATGGCCAACACTATTTTCATAACAAGAAGTTATTTGCCTTTTCATTCTTGTTTTCTCACAAATATCCAGGAGACTTTTCTAGAAGCTGTGTGGCATCATGATATCATCACTCTGATGGCAATGGGACATGAGCTTATGTGTTCATGTGTTTAACATTTTCCCAGTTTTAATTTCTGATACAGCCAATATCCGTAGAATAACACACATAAACAAAAGCTCTTTGAGGTCCTCAGTAATTTTTTTTTTTTTCTTCGAGACGGAGTTTCACTCTGTCGCCCAGGCTGGAGTGCAGTGGCATGGCGTGATCTCGGCTCACTGCAACCTCCACCTCCTGGGTTCAAGCAATTATCCTGCCTCAGCCTCCTGAGTAGCTGGGACTACAGGTGTGTGCCACCACGCCCAGCTAATTTTTGTATTTTTAGTAGAGATGAGGTTTTGCCAAGTTGGTCTGGCTGGTCTCAAACTCCTGACCTCCAGTGATCTGCCCACCTCAGCCTTCCAAAGTGCTGGGATTACAAGCACGAGCTGCTGTGCCCGACCAATTTTTAAGAGTATATATAGGGTCCTGAAACCAGGGAAAAAATTGACAACCACTACTCTGAGGTATCAGATCCAGCTAAGGAAAAATTCAGCGGGCAGAAAGGCTGAACAAAGAGAGCTTTTTCAGCCCCGATCCAGTCTCCTGGCTCTGGCCCTGCAGATACCTGCATTCGGGCATGGAACGGCCAAGCTCAGCCTATGGGAAACGCAACAAGCAGGAAAAGAGAACTTCTTTGGCATCTTGAGGATAGTGCACACATCAGTCATTCTCAGCCTTGCTCCTTCAGGCCCTTTCACCCGGGAGTTCTGACACAGCCATGCTGTTGCAGATGGGAGTTTTTAGAGGGGTTTTCCAGAACGGCCAGACATGCATGTCCAGCTTGTCTCAGCCTGCCCAGCAGACTCCATGGAATTACCAGGAAGGAAACGGTAGCCTGGAACCCACAGGCCATGGAAGGCATGTTCCTCAGAAAGTCCATGAATTACTTCTCTTTTTACCTTCCCATAGATCCCAGGCCAGGGAGGTGGGTGGGCCAAGGAGAAAGGCCTGAAGGGGTCAGTCCGGGGGCCGGCACAGCCTTGTTTGTACATGTGGACACCAGCCACCTCCCCAGAGGCAGAGGGCTCATCTAGATTTCTGTATATTGAAAGTATTGATCAGTTTTCAATTCAAGAAGCAGAAAGCATTCTAGTTATTATAAGCAGGAGATGATTTAATACAGGGAGTTGGGAGTACACACAATCATTGGAGGAGCTCGTGGAGCAGGGTGTAGGCTGAGCATCCAGGAATGACCAACTAGCCCATTAGGGGAGCTGCTCCCTCTGAGACAGCGCCTGGAACTGTGAGTTTGAACAACACCTCTGGAGCTGCAGTTCAGGAGTAAAGCTGGAATCAAGAAGGCATTGCAGCCAGGCATGGCGGCTCATGCCTGTAATCCCAGCATGTTGGGGGACAAGGTTGGCAGATCACTTGAGCTTCAGAGTTCAAGACCAGCCTGGGCAACATGGTGAAACCCCATCTCTGCTAAAAATACAAAAAATTATTCAGGCATGGTGGTGCATGTCTGTGGTCCCAGCAACTTGGGAGGCTGAGGTGGGAGGTTAAAAAAAAAAAAAAGGCTTTGCTATTGCTTTTATCATTTCACCATCACTACCACTGCCTCTGAAGCCTCAGACAGTTAGAAACTGGACTGGAATGTTCTGTAGGAAAAAAAAAAAAGACCTCAGTTTTCATGACCTGGTTTGCTAGCAAAAACAGACAAAGGGAACACAAAGGTGGCCTCTGCCTCCCATTCACTTACCACATCTCATGCAGCATATCTTACTGATAAAACCTGATTTCCAGAATCCCAGCTGCAAAGGAGTCTGGGAAATGCAGTTTTTAATTTTCCACCTCGCTAGCCAAGATGGTAAACTGAGGGCTAAATGAGCCAATCCCCAGTGTATACCCACCAGGA
>NW_012107919.1:1986277-2004281 GCF_000951045.1 Mandrillus leucophaeus
CCCAGGCTGGAGTGCAGTGGCATGGCGTGATCTCGGCTCACTGCAACCTCCACCTCCTGGGTTCAAGCAATTATCCTGCCTCAGCCTCCTGAGTAGCTGGGACTACAGGTGTGTGCCACCACGCCCAGCTAATTTTTGTATTTTTAGTAGAGATGAGGTTTTGCCAAGTTGGTCTGGCTGGTCTCAAACTCCTGACCTCCAGTGATCTGCCCACCTCAGCCTTCCAAAGTGCTGGGATTACAAGCACGAGCTGCCGTGCCCGACCAATTTTTAAGAGTATATATAGGGTCCTGAAACCAGGGAAAAAATTGACAACCACTACTCTGAGGTATCAGATCCAGCTAAGGAAAAATTCAGCGGGCAGAAAGGCTGAACAAAGAGAGCTTTTTCAGCCCCGATCCAGTCTCCTGGCTCTGGCCCTGCAGATACCTGCATTCGGGCATGGAACGGCCAAGCTCAGCCTATGGGAAACGCAACAAGCAGGAAAAGAGAACTTCTTTGGCATCTTGAGGATAGTGCACACATCAGTCATTCTCAGCCTTGCTCCTTCAGGCCCTTTCACCCGGGAGTTCTGACACAGCCATGCTGTTGCAGATGGGAGTTTTTAGAGGGGTTTTCCAGAACGGCCAGACATGCATGTCCAGCTTGTCTCAGCCTGCCCAGCAGACTCCATGGAATTACCAGGAAGGAAACGGTAGCCTGGAACCCACAGGCCATGGAAGGCATGTTCCTCAGAAAGTCCATGAATTACTTCTCTTTTTACCTTCCCATAGATCCCAGGCCAGGGAGGTGGGTGGGCCAAGGAGAAAGGCCTGAAGGGGTCAGTCCGGGGGCCGGCACAGCCTTGTTTGTACATGTGGACACCAGCCACCTCCCCAGAGGCAGAGGGCTCATCTAGATTTCTGTATATTGAAAGTATTGATCAGTTTTCAATTCAAGAAGCAGAAAGCATTCTAGTTATTATAAGCAGGAGATGATTTAATACAGGGAGTTGGGAGTACACACAATCATTGGAGGAGCTCGTGGAGCAGGGTGTAGGCTGAGCATCCAGGAATGACCAACTAGCCCATTAGGGGAGCTGCTCCCTCTGAGACAGCGCCTGGAACTGTGAGTTTGAACAACACCTCTGGAGCTGCAGTTCAGGAGTAAAGCTGGAATCAAGAAGGCATTGCAGCCAGGCATGGCGGCTCATGCCTGTAATCCCAGCATGTTGGGGGACAAGGTTGGCAGATCACTTGAGCTTCAGAGTTCAAGACCAGCCTGGGCAACATGGTGAAACCCCATCTCTGCTAAAAATACAAAAAATTATTCAGGCATGGTGGTGCATGTCTGTGGTCCCAGCAACTTGGGAGGCTGAGGTGGGAGGTTAAAAAAAAAAAAAAGGCTTTGCTATTGCTTTTATCATTTCACCATCACTACCACTGCCTCTGAAGCCTCAGATAGTTAGAAACTGGACTGGAATGTTCTGTAGGAAAAAAAAAAAAGACCTCAGTTTTCATGACCTGGTTTGCTAGCAAAAACAGACAAAGGGAACACAAAGGTGGCCTCTGCCTCCCATTCACTTACCACATCTCATGCAGCATATCTTACTGATAAAACCTGATTTCCAGAATCCCAGCTGCAAAGGAGTCTGGGAAATGCAGTTTTTAATTTTCCACCTCGCTAGCCAAGATGGTAAACTGAGGGCTAAATGAGCCAATCCCCAGTGTATACCCACCAGGACTATCAATACTGCGTTTTCTCAAGTGCTGAGTTCTAAGGAGCATGAGGCAGGGGGATGAACCAAGATGCCACCTGATTAGACTTCATGATTTCCCGAATTCCCTCTTGGATTTCCCCTAGTGCAGCTAGGAGATGCCCTCTTAGAGATTTAGTAGCCACACGTGGTGCTTTGTCTTGGCCGTTGGCCACAATAGGGAAGAATGGCTGGCAAATCCACAGATTATCTTTTTGTTTACACTTCAGTCTCCAACACTGATGGTTGAAATAAAGGCTTTTCCTGCAATCAGAAGGACTGATATACAGAAGCAGGTCTCTAAGCTTGCCTTCTAGCCCTGTAATATAAGAATTGTGAAATATAAAAATATTTGGGGGGAATTGGGCATTTATGTTTAAGGGAACTCTTATAAACAGAGGGATAATTCATGAAGGGATTGTTGTTTCTTCCTAGACGACACAAGTTCCCCCCATAGAATCCCAGCTTCCTACTCGAATGAGTCAACACTAGGCTCTTGAAAATTATACACCATTCTTTTGTGTCAGAAACATGACTTGGTCCTTAACTGAAAACCTGGGTACACTATAGTAAGTTACTGATGTTCATCCATATTTTAGTCACTCAGCAGACCTTTCTTCTTCTTTTTTTTTTTTTTTTTTTTGAGACGGAGTCTCGCTCTGTCGCCCAGGCTGGAGTGCAGAGTGCGGTGGCCGGATCTCAGCTCACTGCAAGCTCCACCTCCCGGATTTACGCCATTCTCCTGCCTCAGCCACCCGAGTAGCTGGGACTACAGGCGAGCACCACCATGCCCGGCTAATTTTTGTATTTTTAGTAGAGATGGGGTTTTACCATATTGGCCAGACTGGTCTCGAACTCCTGACCTTGTGATCCGCCCACCTCAGCCTACCAAAGTGCTGGGATTACAGGCATGAGCCACTGCACCCAGCCCCCCTTTTTTTTTTGGTGGGGCGAAGAGAATCTGGGAAGGCTTCTGAAGCAGGTGGCATTGGAATGGAATCTTGAAGGATAAATAGGATCTAGACAAGCAGGGGTGAGAGCTGTTCATTCTCATGTGGAGATGGGAGAAGTCAGGGTGGGCTTGAGGTGCATGAGTGCTGGTGGTGTGTCCTGGTGACGGGGGTGAGCCAGGGCGGGAGATAGGGTGAGGTGAAGTTCTGGGAGGCCTTGAGGGCCAGAGATAGCGAGGCTTTACTGGCCTGTGGCCCTCCCCTTCATACGGATTGGTGCGCTTAGTGGACCAGTTAAGTGGCTCAAACCCAGGAATAGTTTTGGAAGTGACAGAACCAGAACATTAGAATACCTTCCCAAAGGAAAGACCTTCAAGATCACTTCTGATTACAGAAAATCCCTGACTTGTGATGGTGCAACTTACAATTTTTCAGCTTTACAGCGGTGTGAAAGCGATATGCATTTAGTAGAAACTACTTAGAGTACCCACACAACCATTCTGTGTTTCACTGTCAGTGCAGGATTCAGTAGTTACACTGATGTTCAACACTATTATAAAATAGGTTTTGGGTTATATAATCTTGCCTAACTGTAGGCTAATGGAGGTGTTCTGAGCATGTTTAAGGTAGGCTGTTCAGTAGGTGAGGTGTATTCAATGCATTTTCGCTGAGGATATTTTCAACTTACAGTGGGTTTATTGGGAAGTAACCCCATCCCAAGTCAAGGAGCATTTACATTTTGTTGGCTAGTTTTTAAAATAAAAGCATTCTTTGCCCTCAAGGAGAGAAACTTTTAGAATTCTGGAGATGACCTGAGCTTTGGGAGACCTGAGATAGGGGTTCCGAGGGCAGCCCAGGATGACTCCCTGGAGGCGGCTTACTTCCTAGCTGAGGAGAGAGAATGGACATCTTTTTCCTGGCCGGAGCACTTAGCGGCATGTCAAGGGGAGAGACCGCAGTGACCACACCAGCCGGACACTCCAAGAGCCCCGAGGGAGCTGGGGTGGCCGGAGGCCTGGCTGCCTGCCCCTGGCTGCCTGCCCGCTCCCTGGCTTAGTTTGAAAGGAAGGACAAGAGTGGCATCGGGAGGGGCTGGGAACAGGCAGGAGCCGAGAGGCTGACTTCTGGGCTGTCATCAGGGAGAACAGCATGAGTGAGGGGCAGGGCTCCAGGGCTGCCTTGTTCCTGTGACAGAGCAGGGAAAGAGCTCCGTCCATTCTGGGCAGAGCAGGTGGGTGTCCCACGAAGTCATGAAGCCACAGGCTGCCATCCGGGCCCCTCCACGGCGGGGAGGTCTGTTGGACGGCGAAGTGGTCTCCTGAGGGGGCTTCAACACGGAGCCTTGCCAGAGCTGGCAGAGGACAGAAACGCGCCCCCGCCGCCCTGACTGAATCTGAGCCGCTGGCCGCGGGCAGGGGCGGGCGCCGCCTGCGCCGCAGTCAGGGCCCAGCACAGGCTGTGCACGTGGCGTCCCCTGGTGGCGCAGAGCGGGCCTCATGCGCGGCGCCCCGGGAGTTTGCAACTCTAAGCCTGCCGCCGCCTCTCCTTGCTTTTGTGGGCTCCTAGTGATTCTCGGACCCGCTAGGACCATTCCTCTCTGTGGGACTTGAGGCCGCTACTCTTCTTCTTTTTTTTTTTTTTTTTTGAGACAGAGTCCCGCTGTGTCGCCCAGGCTGGAGTGCAGTGGCCAGATCTCAGCTCACTGCAAGCTCCACCTCGCGGGTTCACGCCATTCTCCTACCTCAGCCTCCCGAGTAGCTGGGACTACAGGCGCCCGCCTCCACGCCCGGCTAATTTTTTGTATTTTTTAGTAGAGACGGGGTTTCACTGTGTTAGCCAGGATGATCTCGATCTCCTGACCTCGTGATCCGCCCGTCTCGGCCCCCCAAAGTGCTGAGATTACAGGTGAGCCACTGCGCCCCGCGGAGGCCACTACTCTTCCCTGAGCACCAAACTGGGGGCAACCGTGGCCTGGCACAGGAAGTGGTGTCAGCCCACCTCGGCCGAGGTGCCAGGTGAGGAAGCAGTGGTCATTAATGTTGCACAACAGTGTAATATGCGTCGTCCCATTTGGCCTCATGACAGCCTCGATAAGGAGGTATCACATGCGTGTTGCAGATGGAGAAACAGACCCGTGTGTACTTGTCAGAGGGGATGGTGACCTGATGCTGCTGGTGGCAGCCCTGGGTTTGGACCTGGGTCTGTGAGACTCTTAGCTGTGCAGCTTCTCCCCTCTGCAGAGAACACTTGGGGACCCCGACTGAACTCTTTGGAGGGGACAAGGTCCCCAATTCCACACACTGGGGAACCATTCCTTCCCTGGGCCACCTGAGGGCCCTCAGGTTCTGCTAATGGTTCATGACAGAAATTCCTTCTGTGCATTGCAGGTTCAGTCTGGGTCTCTGTGAGCAGAAGGAGTAGGTCCCCTGCAAGGGGTGATCAGCCTTGGTGGCCGCCTGTGAGCATGTGTGTGCTTGAGGGGTCCCCTGCTGCCTTTCAGGGAGCACTCTCCCTAGGCCTGACCCTCTCTCTGCTGCCCTGCAGGGACCCTCACCCCCGGCCTGACCCTCTCTCTGCTGCCCTGCAGGGACCCCCACCCCCCGCCTGACCCTCTGTCTGCTGCCCTGCAGGGACCCTCACCCCCTGCCTGACCCTCTCTCTGCTGCCCCACAGGCCCTTCATGCTGCTGCCACCCCTCATGGAGTGGATGCGCGTGGCCATCACCTACGCAGAGCACCGCCGCAGCCTCACCGTGGACAGCGGCGACATCCGGCAGGCGGCCCGGCTGCTGCTGCCTGGTCTGGACTGTGAACCTCGGCAGCTCAAGTAGGAACCAGGGAGGAGGGAGGACCCCGGCATCCACGTCCTGCCCCCAGCGGCTCCCCTCTGCTGGCTTCTTCCCCAGGTGGCTGGGAGGGGGGCAGAGAGCAGGGGCCGCAGCACATTTGAGCTGCTCTAAGGGTGTCGTCTGCAAAGGCCAAGGCTGAGTATGGGAACAGATCGATTGCAGACCTTTGCTGCCGCCTGGAAACGTCTCCTGCAGCTGCTGGTCTGCTACACAGAGGACACACACATTGGGAATGGGGCAGGAGAGCCCACACATCTGACTCTGGGATACTTGGGGGCTGAGGGGCAGAAGTGGGCCCATTCTTTCCTCTGTTCCTGTCATTGACACCACGTGGAGCCCTTCCTGGGTGCAGGTGCTGAGCCCTTCCTCTTTATGTGTATTATCTTAGTCCTCCTGACAAGTGTAGAGAAGAGGCAATCGTGCCCATCTTACAGATGAAGAAACTGAAGGTCAGAGGGGAACAGTAGCTTGCCCACAGATACTCAGTTAGCGCTTTACTGTGTCCAGATTGGAGCCCAGGTCCATACGGCCTCCAAGCCTGTGCTCCTAATTTCCTTGCCTAAGTGCCTCTCACAGTACACTCATTTGCTGAGGAGCTTTTCTAGGGAAGCTTCCCTGGCCATCCTCGGCCCGTGAGAGCCTTTTATCTACTTTATTTTAAAATTTAAAAAAATATATATATATATTTTTTTGAGACAGAGTTTCGCTCTGTTGCCCAGGCTGGAGTGCAATGGCGTGATCTCAGCTCACTGCAACCTCTGCCTCCCGGGTTCAAGCGATTCTCCTGCCTCAGCCTCCCAAATAGCTGGGCTTATAGGCATGCACCATCACGTCTGGGTAATTTTGTATTTTTAGTAGAGATGGGGTTTTACCATGTTGGTCAGGCTGGTCTCAAACTCCTGACCCCAGGTGATCCACCCACCTCTGCCTCCCAAAGTGCTGGGATTACAGGCATGAGCCACCGCACCTGGCCTTATATCTTTTTTTAACCCTCTGCCCAAACCCAGGTTATGGCCTCCTCTGTCTTCATGCAGAAGGCCCAAACCCCATTCTAGGACATGAACTTTCTACATTTTGGCCCAACCAAGGCTCCAGGCCAAAGCTGCCAACTGGACGTCCGTGATGTGACCCCTATAACACAGGCATTATCTGTGACTTTCCATGTAGGTTGCATTGTTTGCAAATGGGAGTCTATGCCACTCTCTGCCATCTCTTTGGTACTTCTGGGCCTCACCAGGAAGCCTTAAAGAGAGAACACAGAGCTAAACACTAGAACCTGGCCACGGTGACCATTTATAGGCTGAGTGCAGCCTGCTCGACGCAAACAGTATACAACCAAGTGCTATGGCACAAGTCTGGGTGGGAGCTGCTTCCTGCTCGGGGCAGCCCCACAACAGATTGTTTTACATGAGTCTTTGTTTTCTGCCAGTTGAAGCAACGAGGGCTCAGAACACTTACTTACTTACTTATTGATCGATTGATTGATTGAGATGGAGTCTTGCTCTGTTGCCCAGGCTGGAGTGCAGTGGCACAATCTTGGCTCACTGCAACCTCCGCCTCCTGGGTTCAATTGATTCTCCTCCCTCAGCCTCCTGATTAGCTGGGATTACAGGCACATGCTACCATGCCTGGCTAATTTTTGTATTTTGAGTGGAGACGGGGTTTCATCACATTGACCAGGCTAGTCTTAAACTCCTGACCGACCTCAAGTGATTCACCTGCCTTGGCCTCCCAAAGTGCTGGTATTACAGGTGTGAGCCACTGCACCTGGCCCCCAAGCAATTTTTTAATGTACTTATAGAAAAGCAGAAATGTGTGCTCTTCATGTCACAGAACGTGATGGGGACAGTAATTGCTGATCTGATCATAACTCCCTGGCCCTTCTCCCCACCCATCCTCATCCTCACTCTTCATGTAAGCCTCACGCATCTGTGTCACATCATTGAAAGTTGCTGTCTGCATACAGTCACATGCACCTTTGGGTCTCTTCCGGGCAGACCTGAACACTGTTTCAGTTCCTTCCGGAGGCTGGATGCCCGAGCAGCTACTGAAAAATTCAACCAGGACCTGGGTTTCCGCATGCTCAACTGTGGGAGGACGGACCTCATCAACCAAGCCATTGAGGCCTTGGGGCCAGATGGGGTTAACACCATGGATGACCAGGTACGTCCTGAGAGCTCCAGTAAGACAGGCGCGAGGACCAGAGTTGGGGATTCTCAGCTCCCAGCCTTGGCGTCCGCCTCTGTCTTAACCCTGAGACTTGCTCAGCTCTGTGCTTCAAAGAGGCGGGCTACCTCCCCGAACCCTGCCTGCCCCCTGCCTGGTCACATGGAGTGTCAGTCTGGAGACTTCTAGTACCCCTTGGAAAAACTTTGTCATGTGGCTTCCACTTCCCTGGCTGGACAGCTGGCCACTGTTTCAGGTGGTGCAAGGCTAGGAATGAGTTCAGGAGAGTGAGCTTCATCTCCAGCTAGGGACACGGTCGCTAACCGTGTAGCATGGCCTATTGTGGGCCGACTACTTGCTGGGGGCATAGAAACCCCTGTCCTCATGGAGCCACCATTTTAGTGGGGGAGACAGATAATAAGAAACACAGACGTGTAAAATGTAGAGGATGTTCATTTAAAGTGCTGAGGACTAAAATGAAGCATGAAAATGGGTAGGAAATGTTGGAGGTGATGTAGTTTTACATAGGCTTTAACTTGAGTTTCGCATCTGTTTTGTTTTTTACTTTTGCTGTGAACAGCTAACATTTATATAGCATTTGCTATGTTCGAGGCATTGTTCTAAGTGCTTCACGTAGATTAACTCATTTCCTCTTGACAGCAGCCCTGTGATGGTGATGGAGCATATTATTTTTCCCATTGTATAGATGAGGAAATTGACGGACAGAGAGGTTGCTTTACCTAAGGTCACACCACTAGTAAGGAGCAGAGCTGGGTGGAGAATCTGAGCAGCCAGACCCAGTCCCTCAACCACTATGGAATATCCTGTGTGTTTGACACTGTACTGAGAGCATTTACCGTGTGCGGAAGGGCAGTGTGGGGTCTGGAAGGCCACACAGAGCGTGGGGAGTTAATGACAGTGGCGAGTTAAGGCAGTGTTCTCAGATGAGGTGACGGCGCAGTGCAGTGTGATGAAACTCTGGGCAGACCGTGAGGCCAGGGTGGACTCTGACAGATGGGACGGGCTGCCAGGGGAAGCTTCCTGCTGGAGGCGGTTGAGCCCAGCCTGGGGGAGGGCAGCATGGGGACGGAGCAGAGAGGATCGGGAAGGGATTCCAGGGAAAGGGACATAAGGAGCGTGGGGTGGGGCAGTCAGGGCGTGGACCCGGGCCGGGGGTTGGGGAAGGACCACAGGCCCAGCGCTGGGCTTCCGGAGGGCAGTGGCAGGTGACAGGCTGCTGTGGGATCTCGTGGGAGCCTCTCCGTCCACACAGGCTCCAGGGCCTTGTGGGAGCTTTTGTCCCGGTGGAGTCTTCCTTCCTGAACAGCACAGTGTGGAAGCCGTGGACTTTAGCTTCAGACTGACCTAGGATTTAGTGACTGTGTAAGAGCTGTAGCATCTTGAACAAGTTACTCTGCCTCCCCGAGGTGCTTCAGTTTCCTCCCCTCTAAGGTGGGGGATGATAGCACCTGCCACATAGGGTTAGGGGGACGTCTGCATCCAGCACATAGTCAGCACTCAGCAAATGTTCATTCCGGTTTTATTGCCAATACGATGATTATTGTAGTCGTATTACTGTCGATACGATGACGATGCCTGAAATCTGCAGGCCAGCCTGGTTTTATTTGGCCTCTTTATATGTCTGGAGTGTGTGGGGATAGGGACAAGGGAAAAAGCAGTGTCTCCTCGCAGAGCCCATCATTTGGTTTAAACTCCAAATTGTGTACAGATGTGTGGAGAAAAAAAAGTAAGTCAAGTCTGTCCACAGGGAGATGAAACAAAGCCAGATTTTTATTCTGTGGTGTTGGCCTTTGTCTAAGTGCTCAATCCTGTTTGTTCCCTAAACCTTAGTATTTATAGAACAATCTGTGGGTAAACAGCCCTCTCACCCCATGATTAATCTCAGGCCATTGCTTTATCTCTGGCCACTAGGCAAGGATTTATGAGATAAGGAGATCTTGTCTACACACAAATATTCTAATAAATAACATCACGGGGCACCAGGCAAACACTTGCTGGGATCCAGCCGTGGAATAAACAGTTTGCACTGCCTTTGCTGTTGCCAGTCACAGAGGATTCCCAGCCAGGGAGGCGGCCCCGCCAACTGCCCACCTAACCCAGGGAAACAGTAGGACTCAGCTTGCAGGAATGCTCTGAACTGCTCAGTAGCAGAAGACATTGAAGTCAAATGCCTCCTTTACCATCTCGTGAGACGGCGCAAACTCAGGCTTCACAGCTTATGGAGGCCTGGGTCCTGCCCCGAGTTCAACCTCTCGCTAGTTGTGTGACTTTGGGCAGTTAATTCCCCTTCTCCGCTCCTCAGTTGTAAAATGGGGAGAATGGGAATATTACGATGGTGGAGGGAGATGCTGCATGCTAATCACTAGCATGGTGATCTCCACGCACAGGGCCTGGGTGAGGCTGTATGGCATAGTAGCCGTGAGAGTGTTGTTGTGTTGTTGGTATTTTAATTAGGTAGCTCTTAATCAAGGTGAGCTCATTCTGAACTAAGCACTTTATACATATTAATCCACACTCTACAACAACCCTTTGAGGGAGATAAGATACTGCTCTGGTTCCCCATTTACAGATGAAGAAACTGAGGCACAGAGAGGGCAAATGACTTGTACAAAGTTTACAGCTCCCCATGGTAGAGGAGGCCTTGGCACCGAGCCTGGCTGCACAGCCTGTGCTGGGCCCCGCTCCAGTGTCCTACAGTGCTCCTGGCAATGCCCCCACTCACCTTCCCCATGCCCTATGCCCAGCAGCCCAAAGGAAGCACAAAGCCTGGGGGAGCACAGGATGCTCGGCTGGGGTGGTGGGGGGCCTGATCTGTGGTTTCTGGGGCAGAGGCCTGTGGGTATGTGGTGTTGTGTTCTGTTTGCAAACATTTCAGCATGTGCATTTGATTTGCTCAGGGTATGACGCCGCTAATGTATGCCTGCGCTGCTGGGGACGAAGCGATGGTCCAGATGTTGATTGATGCCGGGGCAAACTTGGACATCCAGGTGAGGAAGCCCCACAGAGCTGCACCCAGGTCCTAGGCCAGCAAGGATCACTCCGAAGTCTCCAACAAACATGCTAGGCGTGATGTTTTGGGCAATTGAGTAGATGTGCAAGACTGGAAAGACAAGATGCAGAGAGGCCACTGTTAGTACAGGGAAGTCTCCTCAAGATTTGGGCTGTCTGAGAGGAAGTGGACTGAGGCGGGAGTTGAGTGGAGAGATGGGCTGTGATTCTGTTTTCATGGTATCTTTCTCCTTTTACCAGCCTAATCTCCAGCCATTCCTTCCATCCCCAAATACTTCTAGCTCTGCCTCCCTCTGAAGCATAAAGCACTCCCAATCTGCCCTCTTTTGCCCAGGGCAGACATTGCTAATTAAACACCTATCCTCTCTTTTTGAGCGTTGTCCACTTTGTGCTACAGGCAAACATTACCGATTGAATGTTGAAAGCACTTGTTAACTCCTGTTCACCATCCCTGCAGGGTACTCCCTTCACTCGGGTGCCCAGAAAACACAGATGATTTGTGGTATTTTCCAGGTTCCAAGCAACTCTCCCAGGCATCCTTCCATCCACCCGGACAGCCGGCACTGGACCTCACTGACATTTGCTGTGCTGCATGGACACATCTCTGTGGTCCAGGTGAGCTCCTGCCAGGTGAACACCATGCCCCCCAGCTTACCAGGTAAGCTGGGCTCCAAGCACGGCCCCAGCCTCAGCTGAGTGGGCAGGTGCCCTGAATGAGAGATCCCAAAGGCACTGCTTAAGGCCAGCTCACCTGATCAATAGGGCAGTGGCCCACCCGAGTTGCCTCAAGGAAAGGGGTTAGTGCAAGGATATGTGTAGTTTTAGGAAACAAGACCCAGGTCCAGGCAGCATTAGGGTCCTGTCATGCCCTCCTGGCATCTCTCTCTCTCTCATGTCGGGCACACTGGGGGCTGTCCCAGCCCCACTCAGCTTTCTCGCCTCCAGCCACCTTTCTGACCCTTCCCTTTTCTCCTCCCTCGTGAATTCCACCACAGGGCCAGCTCTATATCATGGGGTCTGTGCAATTCTGTCCCCTTCCTACTTCCTCAGGATTCAGATTGGCACGGCTCATCTGTAGAGCCAAGCCACAGGTTGCCCACCTCGGCCCAGGTAGCTGTGCTGGCGTGGGGACAGGTAGTGGTTCTAGAAGCAGAAGCTGTGGGCAGAGCAGCTCCCCATGCCAGCAGGAGCTCCTGTGGGCAGAGCAGCTCCCCATGCCAGCAGGAGCTCAGCCACATGCACTTACTCCCAGGTCCTCAGATCGCTGGCATGTGCAGGGTTTCATGGCACCCCTTCCAGGGAGTTGGCATGACACCCTCGCTCCCCACTAGGTTGCAAGGCCTCTGAGGGCAGGGATTGCGTCTGGCTGATTCATGGCCCCAGCCTACAGCAAGGACTCCGGGAGTCGCCATTACCCACTGGCCACCACATCCTGCCGCCTTTGTCTTATATGGACCAGAGCAAAATCCCAAGCTCAGTTCAGACTGGGTCCACGGGGCTGTGCCCTGAGCCTGCCTGAACCCGTGCCTAGTTTTGCCCCAGTGAGCAGGCCCCCACCTCCACTGCCTTGGCACTGGTGCAGGGAGTTGGGCCATGACTGATTTCTGACTGCTGTATCTCCAGTGATGGCTGTCCCCCATGCCACACAGTCCGGAGAGGTCAGCCCGAACTCCACTCCTGGTCTCCAGGCAAAGGGCAGTTGGGCTCCCCTAGGCTGCCATGCATGCTTGGAGGAAGGTTTGGTCTTCAGGAGCCTGGGAGGGCTGGAAGATTGCTCCCTTCAGAGCAGCTGGTCAGGGAAGGTGGAACGGGAGCTGGTGCTGAAAGTCACCAGTTGGAGTAACGCAGACCCTACTTCTGCCCCAAGGCAGAGCCAGGACCGGCTCATCTGGAACTGCCTGGTGTCTGTTAACTCTGCCCCATCTGTCCCCTGTCAAAGCCCGCCCTTGCTAGCATGGGGAGAGGCCCTCTGCTGTCCTAGACTGGAACTTCCTGCTCCAGCCCTACCACCTGCCGTCCTGGGGTACCTGCAGTACCTCTCCAACGAGAAGCCTAAGGGAAGCAGGCCTCTCTTCCCATTCTGTGGATGAGGAAGACTGAGGCTCCGGGAATGGAAGTACCTGCCTGGGGTTACTCATTGGCCAATGGCCAGCACTGACACCCTGCTCCTTCTGACTCCAGCACGTGCTGCCACCCAGAGCCACAGTTTACCCCATAGATTGGGGGCAGCATTTTCTGTGCTGTTCATCCACATGCATTCTCGGAAAGGTGGCTGCAGTCAGTTCACAGGAAAGCATTTGAAAGACAGAAAAAGCTCCTCACAGCTTAGGGGCTTGGTCCTGGGCCACAATAATGGAGTTGAAGATTCTAGAAACTTAGCCCTGAGAATAACCTGGAGTTCTAAAGTTCCAGTTCCTCAGCTGCTGGGGTGAACCGCATCTTGGTCACATGCCTGGAGAGAAGTAAAGGCCCTGTTCGGAAAGCACCCTGGCCCTTCCCAGGTGCTCCCTGCCATGCTGCCATGCTCACATCCCTGCCTCCTCCTCTGTGCTCCTGGCAGTTGCTGCTGGACGCTGGTGCCCATGTGGAGGGCTCAGCAGTGAATGGCGGTGAGGACAGCTACGCGGAGACGCCCCTGCAGCTGGCCTCTGCGGCAGGTAGGCACCTGCTACCCGGAGGCTCTGTCTACCCTTCCCTGTAGTGCCCTCCAGCCTGGCCAGGCATGTAGCTGGACGTGCAGGGGTCTCTGGGTCCACTACCCAGTAGCACACACAGACCCTGTGCGGGGGCCTTAAAACGCCTTCTCTGGGCCACTGGGGGGCTTCCCCTGGCCCTACCCATCAGTTTCTGTTGGGCTTAGCATCTGGCAGGACCCAGCAGGGCAGGGAGGCCCTTCCCTCTGGAGACCCAGGGAGGGGGCACAGGGGCAGGGCACAGCCAGGCTTCTTCCTCTCCCTCCACTTCATCCGCCAAATGCAGATGAGCGTGGGGTTTACTGATTTATTCCAGCACTCAGAGCTGCGAGAATCCCGCTCTCCCTTCCCTTTCGCCTCAGCTGCCCTGGCGGCCACCGTCTCAGCATCCTCCGTGCTGCCCGCCTTCTCTTTCAGGGAACTACGAGCTGGTCAGTTTGTTGCTGAGCCGAGGCGCTGACCCCCTCCTCAGCATGCTCGAGGCCCACGGCATGGGTTCCTCCCTCCATGAGGACATGAACTGCTTCAGCCACTCAGCTGCCCACGGCCACAGGTACCTGCCCGGGATTCCCACCCTGTGTGACATGAGGGCACTGAAATAAGCTCACAGGAGCCTCAGTTTCCCCGATGGGAGCAGAAGAGCTAGGCCCAGAGACCTTTCCCAAAACAGGGGGCCTGTGTGCTCATAAACCAGAAACATGGGGGAGTTTAGCACAGGGGCCGGAGATGGCGGAGGACCCACAGTTGGTTCCTGGCAGACCTGGGACTGAAGCCTGGGCCTCCTGACGCCAAGGGCAGACCGTCCCGTTTCCCAGAGAGACGCCACTCTGCAGCTGCCAGAGCCCACTCAGGACCACGCAGCTTCCCATGCCTGCTGGTGGTCCTCCAGTGCCCAAGTGGCCTTGGGAGTCCAAACAGCACATGGCTGAGCTGTGCAGAGGCTCCTGGTGCAAAATTGCACCCTACCCCAGGTGCAGATGGTAGAGCTTGCTTTGTGGGGACCAGGCCTGCCCAGGGGTATGGCGGGACAGCAGCAGGCTGAAGTCAGGAGCAGCATGGAGGGGCAAGAAGGAGACCAGACAAGGGGTTATTACAGGGCAGAAACGGGGCCGGAAAAGCAGGGCTGGCAGGCAGGACACTTACTTCAAGTTCCCCGACACCATTCTTGTCACCAGGCTCATGCTCTGGCTGGGGTCCCCTGCCCTAGAATGCTTTTTTCTCCAGCTGTCTCCAGCCCACCCCCACATTCACCCACCTCAGCCGCCCTCACCCTCCAGGCACCATCTTCCACATCGCCAAGTCTAGGCCACTCCACCCCGCCCAGTGCCTGCATCCCCCATGGAGGCCTCTTCACCCTGTGTGGAGACTGCCTGCCTGCTCATCCGCCTGTCACTCTGAGCACAGGACCCTTGGGGCAAGGTGCTCTGTAAACTGCCTGAGCTAGCAAGTCCAGGAGCCCTTGGGAGGGACCTTCGGTCCTTGGAAGGGCACCTCCAGGCCATGAGCTTGGCAGGTATGAGGAGGGTCTGCAGGGTGGCTGTGGAGAGATCAGCCCCCCGGAACCTTGCAGCCCCACCCATACTGCATCCATCCCAGAGCCCCAGGCTACAGGACGCGACAGAATGAGCCTAGGTCTTGGAACCAGAAGTCCTGGGTCTGTACCCCCACCCGGAGTGGCCTTGAGCAAGACAGATCCATCGCCTGTGACGGTGATGTGTGTAGGCTCTTACGAGGCTAAAAGCAGCAGCAGGGGGAAGCGTCCTCCGTGGGGTCTAATATTCTGTGTCTTCATTCGTAAATATGAAAAAATTCTACATGACATCCATCTCCAGTTCATCCTTATCAACATGAAGGGACCAAATGAGTACTTACCGGGCTCTTCCTGTGTTTTAGACACTTTCACGTGCATAGTCAGCTGCTATCTAGACAGACCTGCTGTGTTTCAGGCTCTGCATTTAAACCCTTTTACATCAGCCTCACATGAGCCCCAGGAAAGCGTGATATAGTGACACCCTGTAATACAGATACCAAAGCAGTCAGGGCTCAGAGAGGTAGAGTGACCTGGCTAAGTTCACACAGCCAGGATGGCAGAGCTCGCTCAGCCCCTAAGCCTATGACTTCTCGGCAACACCGGGATGGTAGAAGGGTGGGTTCCCCTGTACCCTGCCCTGCCTCTCGGAGGTGTATGGGGATCGGTGACCCTGGGACCCCTGGCCTGCCCAGAGGAGGAACACCATGAACCTCTGAGCCCTCGGATGCCCCAGAGCAGCCCATCGGGGCAGGGGGGTACTGGAGGACAGCTCAGGTGGGCACTGCCTATGGGACCTCAGCCCTCGCCTTCATTACCATCCCTGGGCCCGCAGGAACGTCCTGAGGAAGCTCCTGACGCAGCCGCAGCAGGCTAAAGCGGACGTGCTGTCCCTGGAGGAGATCCTGGCCGAGGGTGTGGAGGAGAGCGACGCGTCGAGCCAGGGCAGCGGCAGCGAGGGGCCTGTGCGGCTGAGCCGGACCCGCACCAAGGCCCTGCAGGAGGCCATGTACTACAGCGCCGAGCACGGCTATGTGGACATCACCATGGAGCTGAGGGCGCTGGGTGAGGCCTCGCGGGCGTGCACACGCATGTCCATGCATGCATATGGACATACACGGTCACTCCCAGGTGCTCTTCAGCAGGCCTGAGAGGGCCAGGGCCCGCAGGGACAGACAAGCCCCAGGGCAGCTGAGCACAGACAGGGTGGAGGCTGGGACCCCCCAGCTACACAGCCAGGTCAGGAGGGGCCCCGGGTCTCAGATAGTGCTCAACAGTGCCATGTCTTGGGGTCATGGCCCAGCCCTCTGCCCTCGGGTCCTCCACCCTGCCTGGCTGGAGCTTCGCTGCCCCTTCTCCAGTCACAGCCCAGGGATGTGGAGCGCTGGGAGCCTCTGCAGCCCCGGGACTCCATGCTGTGAGACGGCAGTCCTGTCACTCGGCTGGCCTTGCACTCCTTGGGTCTGCGAGTCTGTGGACTTCTGGTGTCCTCCAGGGAGGCTAGTTAGACAGACTTAGGTCAGGTCCTGTGTTAGCTGCACACCACGTCCTCTCTCCAAGCCTCAATTGCCGCCTCTGTGGGTTTGGTGCTAATGATCCTTATCTAAGAATGGGGTGACATCACCTAAAGTACAAGGCACGGTGGCCACTGTGAGCACTTGGTGGATGATAGCACTGTCACTGTCATCACAGGGCCACAACCCCCCAGGGCTGGGCCAAGACAGCAGTGAGTCAGCCTCAGTGTTCTTCACTGGGAAACGGAGACGTCACCCCCACCTGCAGTCAGTAACCCAAGGGTAGTACCACCACCACACTGCTGTCCATGTGTCGCTGGGGAATGCCATCAGTTCTTTAATCCACAGTGAGGCTGGGGTAAGAGGCTGTCTCTCTAATCACCAGGGACATGACTAGTTTTTTATGTCACGAACTTCCCACAGCAATTTTAAGTTATGGCCCCGCTGACACACGCTGGGGACCTGGTAAAACAGTCATTATGTGCCCGGGGATGTGCAGCGACATTCCAGTGATCTGTGTGCTGGGAGAGCGCCTCGTGATAGGACCAGGTTCATTTTGAGCTTCCGTGCAGGCAAGGAAGCCTGTGTGTCCTTGAGTGCCTGGCATATTCTCTGGCCATCCAAGCCCTCCTGGCTACCCCTCCACAACTATGAGACCTCTCTAGCAAGTCATTTTTGAGCGCAATAAGCAACAAGGCTACTATGGGTGCTGGGCCCACGCTTCAAAATCCCCAGGCTGGGCCATCAACTTTCAGAGCTTGAGTTCCCTGCATTTGGGCCGAAGCCACTCCTCCACCTCATCTCATGAGAACCTGAAACTCCACTCTGACCTGCCAGCAAGCCCTATTAGAATGAATTAAAGCTTTCATTCCATGGCCATCCTGAGAGGGCCACTCAGCGCACAGGAAGGGGGCAGGCGGGAGGGGGTGGGCGGGGTGCTCTGCAGACAGCAGGGGTATCCTGGGAGAGTCTGCCCAGAAAAGGCTGTGTTCTGTGCCGGGAGCGCTTAGCTGTGGTGCGTGACTGCCTGCCCTTCCCTGCCTGGGCCAGGAGTCCCCTGGAAGCTGCACATCTGGATCGAGTCTCTGAGGACCTCCTTCTCGCAGTCGCGGTACTCGGTGGTGCAGAGCCTCCTGCGGGACTTCAGCTCCATCAAAGAGGAGGAGTACAACGAGGAGCTGGTGACCGAGGGCTTGCAGCTCATGTTTGACATCCTCAAGACCAGCAAAGTGAGTGTGGCCAGTGGCTGGTTCCCAAGCCCACGGCCCAGACTCAGACCATGGGACACACAGATGGACACACAGGCAGACATGTGGACAGACACAGGGACCCCCCACCCAACACACACACGCCCACATGCCTGCCCCCACCACCCAGGGACCCCACCCCACCCAACACACACACACACGCCTGTCCCCAGCACCCAGGGACCTCCCCCCAACCCAACACACACACGCCCACACGCCTGTCCCCAGCACCCAGGGACCCCCCCCACCCAACACACACACACACGCCCACACGCCTGTCCCCAGCACCCAGG
>NW_012107919.1:2004531-2031965 GCF_000951045.1 Mandrillus leucophaeus
CACACACACACACATGCTCACCCCCAGCATCCAGGGACTCCCCCACCCCAACACACACACACACACCCCCTCTTACACACACACACCCTGTCACACACAGAGCACCCAGAGTTAGACCTGCACTGCCTGGCTGTAGAGGGCAGAGGCCATGGATGTGTCTGGGTTGGAACCTGGCCAAAAAAGCCATTTGGGGAATCACTGATGAAGGAACAGGCATCTCTTGCCAAGCCACATCTAGCAGGAACAAAAGACAGCGGCTGCACTAATCCTGGCCTGGACTTTTGAAATTAGCCTAATGTATCTACATCTGTGAACAGCCAGCCACAGCAGGCAGCTCACAGGCCCTCTCTCCCCTTCCCACAGAACGACTCCGTCATCCAGCAACTGGCTGCCATCTTCACCCACTGCTATGGCAGCAGCCCCATCCCCAGCATCCCAGAGGTCCGGAAGACCCTGCCAGCCAGGCTAGGTGAACGCCCTCCCCCTCTTCCCTTTCCTGCCCCCTCCCCACTTTGTTGTCTTTCCATTTCCAAGTGTCAAGGTTCCAGCCTCAGTTTCTCTGTTCCTCACCCCTATGTCCCACCCCCAACCCCAGACACGCACCTCACAGCACACACAAGCAACCCCCAGCAGGGGACTCCTCGGCCATATCCCTCTGTCTCCCCGCTTTCCACAGATCCACACTTTTTGAACAATAAGGAGATGTCGGATGTGACCTTCCTAGTGGAAGGAAAGCTGTTTTATGCACATAAAGTCCTGCTGGTGACAGCTTCTAACAGGTAGGCAGCCTCAAGATAACAAACTCCCAGCCCATGGCACAGAAGCACCTTGTTTCAGATTCGAGGTGACAGAGAGTGACTCGCTGGGGCTGTACCCTACAGCCTGTGCCCCTCAGACTGCGGTCACGTGGCAGCAGAGCCCCACTCGCCCCACAGCGGGACAAGGCAGGGTGGACCCGGGGCAGCAGGGAAGGGGGGCTCTGAGGTGGTGTTCTTTCTGGCCGAGTTATTGCTTTGATTATTAGCAAACATATTCTGGAATGAAGAGTCAGCATTCTGGCCACAGGAGTCAGGTCGCTTGTATGGTGGGTGGTGGGGACAGAATCGGGCTCAGCCCAGATGTCTTCCTAAGATTGTGTAAAATGGCACTTGCTGAAAATTATTTTAGGAGCACAGCAGTAATTTTTCAAATGCTCCGTCTCATGGTAGCCAGTCAGGTGACAAATGGTGCCATCGCCACACAGTGGTGGAGTAAAAGGTTCAAAATCCGCCTTGCTTTGTCTCCTTTACTCCAGGTTCAAGACACTAATGACCAATAAATCAGAACAGGATGGGGACAGCAGCAAGACCATTGAGATCAGCGACATGAAGTACCATATTTTTCAGGTGTGTGGGTCTTGGTGCCGCCCTCTTCTCGGAGGGATGACCCTCCCCCAGGAGCTCACCTTTGTGGGCAGCTGTGTGTAGGCTGACATTGTCCACTCTATTCCCAGTGCCTTCTGTATTTTGTTGAATCAGTAGAGCATCCAGGTCTTTCCCTGTGCAGAGGCAGCCATCCCATTGTGGGGCTGCAGCTTCAGAGCCTGTTGCATGGGTACTGAGCTCTCACCGCTAGACAGGTGGTCTGGGCAGCCTGCAGACAGACGTGCAAGGACAGATACAGGCCACACAGCCGTGGAGTGAGTCCTTGTTATCAGGGTGGGCTCCCAGCCAATGGGCATTACTGAGACCTTGTTGGAAATGCAGAGCCCCAGGCCCCGCCCCAGCCCTCCTGCATCTTCACAAGATCCCCAGGTGGCCATGTGCTCAGTACAGTTTGAGCAGTGCTGCTGGAGGCTATGGAGGCTGTCACTTCTCCCAAGCATGAAACCCCAGTCACAGTGGTCAAGCATGTGGCTGTGAGGCGCACATCCTGATTGTAGAAGATCAAAGTCAGGTCTTTCGGGCTCTAAGCTTTGTAAAACATACAAGGCTACGTACTAGAAACTCCAGTCAGGGCAGACAAGGTCCAGAGGAAGAGACCTGGCTGGGATCTCAGCTGAACCCCACTGAGAGGAGCTTTCTAGAAAGTAGCAACTGCAGGTCTCCAGGCCGTGTGGTGGGCTCAGGGCTGGAAGAGCTCACCCTTATGGGCTGGGACTGAGGCCAGGAGGCAGCTGGCGGGTGGGTCTAGGGCCTTGCCCTGCACAGGAGTGGTTTGTGATATAATAGGAGAGATTACAAACCCCAAAGAGTCTCACAGAAGCACATGAGGCCACCTCTAAAATGGTTTTTTTTTTTTTTTTTTTTGACAGTCTCACTCTGTCGCCTAGGCTGGAGTGCAGTGGCACAATCTCAGCTCAATGCAACCTCTGCTGCCCGGGTTCAAGTGATTCTCTTGCCTCAGCCTCATGAGTAGCTGGGATTTACAGGCACCTGCCACTGCGCCTGGCTAATTTTTGTATTTTTAGTAGAGACAGGGTTTCACCATCTTGGTCAGGCTGGTCTCGAACTCCTGACCTTGTGATCCACCCGCATCGGCCTCCCAAAGTGCTGGGATTACAGGCGTGAGCCACCACACCTGGCCTAAAATGGCTTTTTCTTTCTCATGCCCTCTCTAGTCACTTATCCCCATGCTTATGTAGCATTTAGACATTTTGGGGTAAATACCACAGCAAACAGGACAGAGACGCTGCCCTCAAGGTTTTAAGCAGTAGGATGAGCTCACCATCACTAACACTTAGGCAGGCAGGGTTCTAAGTGCTTTGCTTGGTTTCCATTGAAGCCTCCGCAGCACAGTTCCAGGGAGGTAGGTATGTTATCGCCTCTTGATAGAGGAGGAGTCAGAGGCATGGAGAAGTTGAGTAACTTGCTCAAGGCCACATAGCTGGGGAGTGATCGAGTCAGAAATCAAACCCAGGATGTTCCAAATGGCCAAGTTTGCATTTGCAGCAGTAAGAAGGGATGGAAGGGGGCATGGCCACCTCCAGGGGACCCGTTAGGGGCTGCTGAGGAATCCAACTGAGTGACAGTGGTGACCTGGCTTGGCAGTGGCTTGGGGGATGGAGGGAAATGGACCAGGGAAGAGCGGATGGGACTTGGAACTTGGTAACTGAAGGATGTGGGAGGAGGGGAGGCCCAGGATTCTGGCATAGGCCACAGAGTGGTGGCATCTCCCCTTCCCTCTTTTCCCACCCCTTAATCCAACTCACGGGAGAATGGGCAGCTTTAGGAACATGTCCAGGTGAGTGGAGCGGGAGGTGGAGTCATGCTCAGATCAGGCAGGAGGCAGGTCCTAGAGGGGCTGCAGGAATCGCTGGAGACTGGGGGGCACACATGTGGCCACGGGTGACCACGGCCTGTAAGGGGATGTGTGCAGGCTTGGTCGCCTGTGCTCACCCACCAGGCCAAGGGAGGGCATCTGTCGCAGAACAGGCTCAGCAGCCCCTTGGCACCTCCCGGGGTTGCTGGGAGGGCAAATAGGGGACAGGCTTCAGCTCCACAGCACACATGTGCCTTCCCCTGGGCCTCTTGCCAAGTTCTGGCCGACTGTTCTAACCAGGCCCAGGGCACTGGCCCCGTGGGTCCCCTGGGTACAGAACTTCGCCATATCCGGGGCATCATTTCAGATGGGGCTTCCAGACCTCAGCTCCGGCTTTCCGGGGCTTCCCTGGAGGGGTCAGGCTGGAGCCATTAATCTGGGGTCAGGGTTCCCTAACAAAGCCTGAAAGTTTTCCGGCAGCCCCCAAATATCTCATTGGCTCTCATGTTGGCGGGGTGGGGTGGGGTGGGGGTGTGTGGATCATTATTTTGTTTTCTGGAGGAGGAAACAGAGGCCCAAGGACTTCTAGGCAGTACTGTCGGATAGAGTGTGAGGCATACATTGTAATTTAAAATTTACTACTAGTCACATAAAAAAGAGCAGGTGAAATTGACTTTAGTATTTTTGAGCTTACAGTATAGCCCAAATATTATTTCAACATGTAATCAATGTAAAAGTTACTGACAGCTGGGCACAGTGGCTCATGCCTGTAATCCCAGCACTCTGGGAGGTCGAGGTGGGCGGACCACCTGAGGTCAGGAGTTTGAGACCAGCCTGACCAACGTGGAGAAACCCTGTCTCTACTAAAAATACAAAATTAATCCCAGCTACTCAGGAGGCTGAGGCAGGAAGATCACTCGAACCCTGGAGGTGGAGGTTGCAGTGAGCCAAGATTGTGCCACTGCTCTCCAGCCTGGGCAACAAGAGCGAAACTCCGTCTCAAAACAAAACAAAACAAGTTACTGAGCATATAGCCCAGAGGGCCCGAACCCTGCCCTTCCAACATGGTTTCTGCAGTCTCAGCTTCCAGGTGGCCCACTTAGGACAGAAGGAAACCCTGCTGCCCTTCTACAGCTGGTCCTGTCTGGGGCCTTTCCTCAAGCAGCCTGTCTAGCCCCGCAGGCTGCCTGGCTCCAGGAGGCACATGACCTGTATCCTGCTAGGGACTGCCAGGCTATGCAAAATTCACCCGCATCTGCCTGCTGGCTGCCCAGCTCCCACAGCAAGGCTCCAGGTGAGCCATTCTGATCTGACTTCTGTGGCCTCATATGCATTCATGTGGCCTCAGGGAGATCCATGTGCCACGGATCCCAAGACTGGGCCTTGCCAAAACCGAATCCTAAAATGCAGCAGGAGGTGGCCTTCCAGGCCAGGAAGGGAGCTGCAGCCAAGGGTGGCTGGTAGGCCTGGCCCCAGGGGCTGCCCCGAGGCCATCCCTTAGCAAAGAATCCCAGAAGGAAGATCTGACCTGCCTGCCTGGTCCCCCAACTCCAACCCTGTATGAGGGGCATTCCAGGCACTGCTCCTGCTGGTGCCACACCTTGCTGAGCACTCATTCAGTGCCCTGCATGGGGAGGGCAGAGGGACGCGGGCATGGCTTGCCCAAGGCACACACTGTCTGGAGGGAGCAGATGGATACTTACTTACTATGCAATCATGAGCTCGCCATCCAGGCTCCAGCAGGGGCTGCAGAAGGCCGTGGGAGCTTCCCAGACCTCTAGAGGTGGGGAGAGGCTGACATCTCCAGGGTGGGCCTTGGCCAACGTCTCCTGATGCCTGAACGAGGCTGGCAGGCCCGTCTCCCGACTTCTCTCCCTGCAGTTGGGCCTTCTCCTAGACCCTCTGGTGCCTCTGCAGCCTCACGGCCGGTCTTGACAGAGCCCGACTGTGCCGGCTGGAGCCGTGTTTACTTACACACTTGCCAGCTCCTTGCTGGGGCCGTTTCTTCAGCCAGCCAGAAAGAATTGTTTTTCTTTTTCCAACTGGGAACCTCACTAGGCTCCAGCGTGATGGCTGCGTTTGTAACTGAAACCTCAGCAGAACTAAATAGTTCCTAGTCCTGGACCACCTCATCTGGGAGCCCAAGGCGGGGCTCAACCTGTCGAGGGGAGCTCCGGGCCTCTGGGCCTGGGCTCTGCGCTTTCTTTTTGAGGAAGCACACCTGAGACAGAGTCCGGATGGACTCTCACCTCCACATTGGAGTCCTTGTACAGACAGGGGAAGGCAGGAGACAGCGTCCTCCAACATCCCTTCAGAGATCCCCCCACTGCTACTCCCTGTGTAGAATCTAGATCCCACCAGCAATGAGTCACGTGGGGCCAGGCATGACGCGAGTCCTGCTGCAGGCATCAGGGGAGCTGAGGCACTTGAGCCAAGTCATCTTCCTTCCCTGGGCCTCAGTTTCCCCAACTGCGAATAGGAACTTCCCTCCTGGGCTCATGGTGTTCTTATGAGGATCGTAGGGAAACATTCCACGGAGGGAGCCTGTCATCCAGGCAGAGACTCAGAAGAGAGTGTCTTGGAGTTGGCTTCTAGAGGTGGCGTTCCCGGGAAAACACAAGTCGCAGCCTGAGCAGGAGAGGGAGGGAGAGACAGAGCTGGGGATCTGCAGAGGGACAGGCCCCTGGAGGTGGCAGCTGGAGCAGTACCCTGTGGGGCCGGCAAGGACTTCCATGCCTCAGGTCCACGTGGCATTCACCCGGGCCTCTTCCCACCACAGATGATGATGCAGTATCTGTACTATGGAGGAACAGAATCCATGGAGATCCCCACCGCTGATATCCTGGAGGTGAGACTCGGGAGAGGAGGAGGGGGCCTGCGCCAGGGTCCCCGGCTGCTCGGTCTCCCATTTACCCCCTTCACAGAGGTAAGGTGGCTCTTCCTCTCCATCTGACTGGAAGAGTGATTCCCAGAAACAGGAACTGTGCACACCGCTGAGCCCAGCCTCAGTGCGTGCCCCAGCGGGGATGGTTAGGTCCAGGCGGATCGGAAGGTAGTGGGGCCTGAGGGCGGAGGCAGCAGGGCACTTTCTGTTCCATGCTGTCTGGGCTACTGGTCTGGCCATGGGTCCCCAAGACCTGCTCTGCCTCCCTACCAGCTGCTGTCAGCTGCCAGCCTGTTCCAGCTGGATGCCCTGCAGAGGCACTGCGAGATCCTATGCTCCCAGACCCTCAGCGTGGAGAGCGCCGTGAACACCTACAAATATGCCAAGGTGAGGGCCAAGGATGCCTGCTGGCCACCTCCCACCACATGCTCTGCTCCATGGGGGCCTCGGCCGTGTGGCCACACTGGGGATGAGCTAGGAGATGCGGGTGGCCAGGCTGCTTGAGGGCAGAGTAGAGGCTGAGGGAGGGTAGGCAACTCTCTGTAGCCTGGGGGCACTGCTGCCCCCCAGCCACATGGTAGCTTGGGAGGGGAGCTTTTGAGCCAGGTGCATCCTGGTTCACATTCCAGCTCTGCCACCTGGGCAAGTTGCTGAGCCTCTGAGTCAAATCAAAGCCATAGGTATTTACTTTTCTCCCCTACCTGTGCCTCCCCAGCTGCCCCATCTCAACAAGCGACATGGTCACTGCTCAGTTGCTCAGACTCAAAACTTAGGAATCATATTTGATTTGTAAAATCCCACCCCAAATGCAAGCCATGTACCTCTGAAACACACCAGCAGTTTCTCCACTTCCCTTCATCTCTACTGCCTTCGCCTTGCCCTAAGCCACCACCATCATTCTCTTGGACAATGGCATTGGCCCAGCCTCCCTACTTCCTGGCCTCAGCCCTGCAATCCACAAGGTTCTTTTAAAAGTTCAAAAACCATGGCCAGGCACAGTGGCTCACACCTGTAATCCCAGTACTTCAGGAGGATGAGCCAGGAGGACCAGGAGTTTAGACCAGCCTGTGAAACACGGCAAGACCCTGCCTCTACAAACTAGCTGAGTGTCGTGGCGTGTACCTGTGGTCCCAGTTGCTCAGGAGGCTGAGGCAGGAGGACCACTTGAGCCCAGGAGGTTGAGACTGTAGTGAGCTATGATCATGCCACTGCACTCCAGCCTGGGCGACAGAGTGAGACTTTGTCTCAACACACTCCCCCCGCCCCCCAAGAAAGTACAAAGACTGTGTTACTCCCATACTTAATCCCACCAAAGGTTTTCCACCTGCTGCAGGCTAAATAATAGCCAGCCCTTATCATGCCTTCCAAGGCCCCCAAGGTCCTGCCCACATCTCCCTTCACTCCACCATGCTTCCTTCTCAGCGTGCCCAGACCCCAGGGCTTTTGTGACGCTTCCCTTTTCCTGTAAAGCTCTTTCCCGCCCTTCATCTTCATCAGCTGGTGTCCCCAGGCCTCCCCTGGCCTCTCACACACCATCCTGTCACGTTGGCTTTACCTCCTTCACAGTCTCCAGCACCGTCTGCAGTTACCTTGTCTTTGGTTCCTCAGATTCTGTCTCCCCCAAAATAGGACATCTGCAGCACTGCAGAGACCTTGACCTCTGAACTGAAAACCCAGAGGCCCCTTGATATTTGTTGAGTGACATCCTTATCCAGCATTTACCATGTGCACACTCACATGCCAGGCCTGGTGCTGAGCCCTGGACACCCAGTGGTGGACAGTCCCCGTTCTTGCCCTTAGGAAGGGAACTTCCAATCCAACAGGGATGACTGTCACTTAACAGGGCAGCATGACAGTATGACACGGGCAGGAAAATGACAGGGGCTGGAACAGTTCAGATATAGCAGAGGTGGCCTCAGGATGCAAGGACAGGGAACGCCTCCCCTGGCCAGGGTGGGGCTTAAGCAGGGCCGTGGCCATGGGTAGGCAGTATTTGGGGGTGAGGGTGAGTGGGGCTGTACTAAGGACACGAGCTTCACCCCTCCTCTCTCTGCCCTACAGATCCACAATGCCCCAGAACTGGCCCTGTTCTGTGAGGGCTTCTTTCTCAAGCACATGAAGGCCCTGCTGGAGCAGGACGCCTTCCGGCAGCTCATCTACGGCCGCAGCAGCAAAGTGCAGGGCCTGGATCCGCTGCAGGACCTGCAGAACACCCTGGCGGAGCGCGTGCACTCTGTCTACATCACCTCCCGGGTGTGAGGCGGGGGGCGGAGGCTGCCGGCGCCAGGGCCTGTGGAGATGCCAGGGCCCACCAGGTCAGGCTATGGTTGTAGGCCCTCTTGGAGCCAGGGTCACGGGGCTGTTTCCTCCTCCTTCCCCAGATGCCCCACCTGTCACCAGACAGCGCACCCTCATCTCCTCTGCTCTAGAGCTGTTTGATAGGCAAAGGAAAGATGTAGCCGACTGGTGGCCCTCCTCCCCATCCCAGTCTGCCCCTCCAGGGCAGCCATGCACTCTCCCCGCGTGTCGCTCTCCCCTCCTGCAGGTCAGCAGCTGGTCCTGATCCACCTCTGCCCAGGCCCTCCTAGGGCCTCAGTAAATTCAGACCATCCCAACTGGGGCTCTTGAGGGTGCGGGAATCCTTATGAATGTATAGAATGCATACTGCCTAGGCCCCCGATCGTCTATAGTAATTCAAAAGCTGGTATTTTTCTTCCTAAATGTCACATAGCAAAGGCTGCCCAAATCCCTGAACTTTTTCCTCAAAGGTTTGACAGGCTTGATGTGAGCATCCAGTGGCCTGACCCCCCCGTCACCATGACTGCTGCCACCCAGAGTCCCCCCATTGTCTTTGGTGCCTGGGCTTCCAGAATACCTCCCATCAGGACTATCGGCTTGCTCAGTTAGCAGCAGAGGGCATTTCCTCAGCTGATGGTTTCTGCGCTAAGTCTGGCATGGAGGGGCAAGGGGTAGGGGATGGGGTACTGTGTAGGAATGGCCTCAGCTCTTGTTTTGCTGTGGTTTTAGGGGCCAAAGTAAATGGGTGGATTCTGGAACCTCAGGCCTAAACTGGGTTGCCTTTGTGGGGCCAGGAAGCAGAGCCCCCTGGTCAAGTCTCTTCGCTCCTTTAATGGAGGATTGAGAGCTGGGCAAACACTTCCCATTGGGAACTGTGGCTCTTGGAGATAAAGGACGGGTCATTGATGGAAAATAAGGGCCAAGAGAAGAGGCCTTTCTGTTGTGTCCCCTCCTGGCCTTGCCCTCGAATTCTGCAGGCCCCAGGCTCCCCTGACACCTGTCGTATTTATGGACCAGACACTGGGGCAGCATCAGGCACAGCCTGCTGGGTGCAACTTCTTCAGCTGTCTGGCGGCACCTTAGAAACTATTTATTCACCAAAAGCCCTGGGCAATTCAGGAGGTGTCACTCAGGTCACCCTGAACAGCCCCCAAGGGCTTGCAATCCTGGAAAATATTTTGACTAGCTGCTTGGCTGGATGTACAAAGAAATAGGCATTATTTTATTGCTGTAATATTGTATGATACTTTAACTGTACAATAATGTTGTCACCTACTGTAAATGTACTATGGTTTTATTAACAATAAATACTCATTAACAATGACCTCAGCCTCACTGCTCTGGAAGAGGGTTACTCAGAGTTCAGAACTGGGGAGGAGCCCTTAGGACCAGGAAGAGATCCCAGAGCTGACTCTCTTATCAGGTCTCCTGCCTCTCAGAGCCAAGACCCTACCAAAGCCATTGCTGTGGCCACCCAGCACTTGCCTCTCTCCATTCCTCACCGGCCCTCACTCACATTCAAGCACTGAGCTGGACAGGCACCAAATGACTGAGGAATATGACACCACCAGGCTTTCCTTATCTCCACTCCCACCCCCTCCACAGCCCTTTATGTGGGAGCTATTTTGGGGGATGTCTTCAGAGGTGTTTGCAAACCCTGGCACATCCCCAAATGGCAGAGCCCAGCAAAGTGGCGGTAGGGCCTCCTTCACCCAGGCCCGACCTGGCCTGATTTGAGGGATCTGTCCCTGGGTGAGTGCTAAGCTGGCTGTGCCACCACAGGCCACTAGCAGAGGTAATGGAGGGAGATGGTGAGGCGCCGACTCAGACCCAACAGTGTTCTGGGGCCATGGCTGTAGTTTTAGGTGCAAAGTTCAGGCACAAATACAAGTTTTTAAAACATTCCCTGCCAATTAGCTGGGCATAGTGGTGCACATCTGTATTCCCAGCTGCTCAGGAGGCTGAGGTGGGAGGATCACAGAGCCCAGGAGTTCAAGGCTGCAGTGAGCTATGATCACTCCTGCACCTCAGCCTGGACAACAAAGCAAGAGTTTCTCAAAAAAAAGTTGCCTGCCTGCAGAGGCAGGTACAGAAATTCCTAAGGTCACTGGGAACCTGAAGCAAAGTGGCTGTGGGCCAATGACTGGCCATGACTCAGGAGTTAGGGGAATGACATAAAGATCCCAGTCCCTGGGAAGGCCCAATTCCAGCAGGGGCTGCGCAGGAAGCTCGAGGCCCAGCCTGGGGCCCTGGGGTCGCACAGACCCATGGTGCCCTCTGGGGGCCACTGGGAGGGGGCGCACTCCCCCACACCATCTTTCTTTTTTTTTTTTTTTTTTTTTTGAGACGGAGTCTCGCTCTGTCGCCCAGGCTGGAGTGCAGTGGCCAGATCTCAGCTCACTGCAAGCTCCGCCTCCCGGGTTCACGCCATTCTCCTGCCTCAGCCTCCGGAGTAGCTGGGACTACAGGCGCCTGCCACCACGCCCGGCTAGTTTTTTGTATTTTTTTTTAGTAGAGATGGGGTTTCACCACGCTAGCCAGGATGGTCTCGATCTCCTGACCTCATGATCCGCCCGTCTCGGCCTCCCAAAGTGCTGGGATTACAGGCTTGAGCCACCGCGCCTGGCCCCCACACCATCTTTCTATGCTGTGGCCAAGAAGGTGGTAGAGCAGGCCGCCTCTCCCCAGCACTTGTCATACAAAGTAGCTACCCTTCACGGGTCTGTGTCCAGCGTCCCCACAAGTTGCCCCATCCCTGCAGGACATGCCTCGGTCAGTACCCAGTCTAGAAAGCAAGATCGAGTTGCATTCTGGCTCCAGACGAGGGATCAGCCCTTTCCTTTCCTGAGAGGGTGAGTGGGGGGTTGAGAGAAAGTGGAGGTGGGAGAGAGGGAGCGGGTCCCTTGGAGCCTGTGGGTAGCAGGAATACATTTTTGAATAAACATTAAAAATTAAAATAATTACCAAAAAAAAAAAAAATCAGACATGCTTCCAAGGGGCTAGGACCCAAACAGAAATGATCACTTACCCGGGCAGCTGGACCTCCTAATTCGGGGCCACTGCTCACTGCCTGCCTGCTCCGCCTGCTATGAGCAGCCACAGGCGGGCTCGGGGGAGTTACCTTCTCACTGGAGCCCTTGAGTACCCAGGTGCTGAGCGCATGGGTTGCATCCACAGGGATTTCACTCCGCTTCAGCAGGTCCACAGGCAATGATAAGCTGGCGCCTTAGCCGTCTCCAAAGAAAGCGCCTCTCCAGAGGTGGCGGGTACCAGTCTGCTCCTGCACCGACAGGGCGAACACTGAGATTGCCTTTTTTGAGGCTGTCTGGTTTCTTTCCTGCATTCAAATCTTCTCCTGAAGCTTTCCTTTCCTTTCTGCTCTCCGCCTGGAAGGCCAGTTATCCTTTTCCACATCAGTCCCCATGCCAGATGCGAGGTGGCTAGAGCTTTCTCCTCAACAGAACCAGCCCGAGCAGGAAGCCCCAGCCTCTCCCTTTCAGGCTGCCTTTCTTGTCCCGTTTGCAGGATCCAGATGAGGTTTAACTCCAACCAATTGTTTGTAGAATCAAGGGCATGCCCCTTCAGGGACAATCCCCTGAAATTGTCTATTCAAGCCCAAGGGGCTTCCAACCCCACCCCCTCCTCTGGGCCTGCAGAATGGCTGCGGGTGGGCCTCAGATAATAAGTCTACATTTTTCCAAGGTGACGGTCACTTATTTCTGCCCCTCCCCCACCTCCCAGCCTCAGCGGCCCCCTTTGTGTCCCGTCTCCTGGTCACTCTGGAGTCCTCTGGGACTGCCGGGCCAGATGAGCAGTGGAAGCACTGAAGCAGGCCGGCATCAGCTCCGCCTGGCGAGGGGGCATGGGGGACGACCATTCAGTAACATTCTTTGTTCAGGCTTCTTTAGCCTCTTCCCCTTCTGGTGACAGCATTCATGGCTGGCCTATCTGAATTCATTTCGCAAGTGACATTTCCTAAGACAGCCAAGCTTTACAGATGTCACTCTGTCTGGGGGCCAGATGGTGAAGTGTGGGGGAGCATGCCTTTTCAGGTTTGAAGGAGAACCCAAGATCATGACCACAAAATGCAAAGACCCAGGCGTGTGTTTAGGAACACACACTTTGCAAATAAAGAGGCCTTGTCCAAGGATACAGAGATATTACACTCAGCCAGACAAGTCTGACTGCAAAATGCATGCTCTCTGCTGCCCAAGTGAGACGCCTTTTCTAGCTTAGGTTGTGGTTTTGGAACATGGCCAGTCCTGGCCAAGTGTGGTGGCTCATGCCTCTAATCCCAATACTCTGGGAGGCCCTGGCGGATCACTTGAGGCCAGAGTTCCAGACCAACCTGGGCAACATATTGAGACTCCATCTCTAGATAATTTCAAAAATTAGGCAGGTGTGGTGGTGAGCACCTTCCCTCAGCTTGGAAGGCTGAGGTGGGAGAATGCCTTCAGCCCGAGTTCAAGGCTGCAATGAGCTATGACTGAGCCACCGCACTCCAGCTTGGGCAACAGAACAAGACCCTGTCTGTTTTTAAAACACCACCACAGCCAGTCCTTATTCTTCTCAGAGCTGGCATGTAACTGAACTTGAACAGCTCCTCTAGTTAGATCTGATGAGTGCCCAGAACCCAGAGAGACTGAGCAGGCACTTGCTCTGTGCCAGGCACTGTTCTAAACGCTTTCCATTCTACCCCACCCACTCCTCACCACACCCCCATGACGGGGGTGCTATTCCTACTGCTCACACTTTGCAGAAGTGGACCTGAAGGGCAGGTAGGATCAAGTAACCTGCCCAAGGCCACGGTGAGGGTCAGGGCAGAGCAGTCTGCCTCCAGAGCCCTCTCACCTTGCACCCACAGCAAAGCCAGCTGGGGAGACTTTGGGGGTAGAGACACTAAACAAAAGCTTCCTTACCTGTAGGATGATATGCCTGGACAACTTGCACAGTCCCATCCAGCTCTGACCATTTGAGAATGTGACTCTGCTTTTGGCCACGCTCTAAGAAAACCCTCTTTGAAAGGCAGGCTTAGGCACCCACCTGAGAAAATAAATAAAAATTATTTTCATGCCCTCTCCCCACCGCCAGCAAAATTTCCTACAGACCTAACAGAGGTCTGTGGCCAGGAAACTTCAGTTCCAAGAAATGAAAGGTCCCTAGCTCACGTCCTGACAGCCTCGGTGACAAGGCTCAGCAGCGCTAGGGTCACGCACAGAACCTGCTCTTCTCCCTCTGGGAACAAGTCCCAGGAGCTGCATATGAAATACCCTTAGGCTGAGAAGTTACCGTTTCCTTCCCTGTCCTTCTTTGAACCTAGACAACACATCAGGGCTGCAGATTCATTAGCCTGGATACCATTAAACAAACACACCAAAGTATGTGTAAAGCCGCCAGGTAATCTCTGTTCCCAACAAATAGAAGGGACCAAGTGACCTGGAAGGAGCTGGGAAGGAAATGAGGCAGTTCTAGCTGGCTTCCAGCCACCACACCAAGCCCCTCGAGGTGACCACAACCACCTGCCACTTCTCCCGCAGACCTCTGGGCTGGGAAGCCCTAGATACACTGCTCACCTCCGGCCTTGATACCAACGCCTTCCAAATTCCACCAGGCAGCCAAGACCGACCAGAAGAAACTTCCACGTGTGTGGATTTCAGAACGCTCACAGGCAGCTGGTCTTTCTAGAATATTATTTATTAAAAATAGATTCTCTATCCCTCCCCTCACCCCTGCGAGCAAAATGGCCTTTCCCAACATCTTTTCCCAAATGGATGAGATAACAGGTTTTGAGGACGCAGATGTGGCATCCTACACAAACTACAGGCTCAGGTGTTTCTGGGACAGTGGCTCTGCTGGAGCCAAGAGTGGAACAGCACAAGACGACATCAGCAAACCCCGGTGCACCTAACTGCGTGCTGCCAGGGATGCCGGGACGGACTGGAGGTCCTCCTGCTCCAGGCACAAGGCCACAAAGAGAGACCCAGCGGCCCAGCAGCAGCCCCCTGGGCACCACCAGAAAGCGATGTACTTAAGGGCCTCAGGAGGACGAGAGGCAACATGGCTTCCACGTGTGCGAGAATGAGCCTAAAAAGCTGGCCCAAAGCAAAATATGAACTTATAGGAAAGGAGGGCCCTGGACTGGCTGGGGAGAGAGAGACTCCTAGCAATTCTAGGTGGCAGTGCCCAGCCATCAAGTTCTAAGGAGACCCATCTGGGAGTGACTCTGCCTTCAGCCAGGTTGAGCTCGCAGACTAACACAGGCCCGGAGGCTGAATCCGCGGCCAGTTTGCAGGTGTGCCGGGGCCTCTTGTTGCTTATAACAGTCCAGCCAGAGAGGGTTCAGGAAGTGAGAGTATCTTCCCATGATCAAACACTGATGCCAAAGTTTCTCTTCACTATTTCTTCCGCTTCAGTTTCATATCTTTTTTGTTCTTTGTATCTCTATTCTTCTTCAACTTCTTGCTCTGTTTGGATTCTTGTTTGGCTTCCAACTTCCTTTTCTTGTCACTAGAGAAAAATCAAAAATAGAAAGAATGAAATATGTACAGATCTGAACATCTGAGACTGCTTGGTTTTAAGCTTGCTTTGCTTTGTGAAAAAGGGTTTCCACCGTTTGAAACTTGATGTAAGGACACCCGATTGGACGTAAATGTTCTCTGCAAACCTATTAGGGGGCAGGCATTGTGCTGGGGCTGGGGACACACCACACAGACCAGTTCCTGCCCTGACCCAGCTCTTAGTCTGTGGAAGAACAAATCTTGATCTTAACACCTGAAATCCGGGTTCTCCTCAGAGCTCGGTATGCTGTGCTCCCCTCTCCCAAGACAGATCTAAGGCACCACAAGGATTCCCCACCACCACTCTCCACTCACCACTCACCACTCACCACTCTCACCACCACTGCAGTGACTCTGGAAACCAGACATATTTATCCCAATGACCCTGAAGACAGTCCTTAACACAAGGCATGAGACTCCAAGGAAAACCCTGCCATAATAATAGCCATGATGTGCTACTATTATTTTATTTATCTTATATGAGAAGAAGAAATCGAAAACAACAGGTGACACCCAGTGACCAGTTCCTGGATTCTTCATTGATATACTGGCACAGGAATCACTCAGCAAACGGCCACCTGCCATTAAGAAACATAGGTTTAATTTTGCTCTGGGAACAAATACTTCCCTACAAGGAGACAGAGAAGAGTTCAGTCCAGATACCATTAAGGTTGTATGAATGAAGTACCTCTCAAAGGAAGAAAAAGAAATGCCTCAGAGTATTTAATGATAGCTACCAGCACTTTTAGCTCACAAAGTTCAAGCTTTCACATTTACTCAGAGCCATCAAGCACATCAACAACCACACAGCACTGGCTGGTTGGACTCAAGAGGCTTCTCACTACCAGCAATGGCCAAACCAATGGCAGGAAAGGCCAAGTTCTGCAGAGTGAGGAGCTGAGGCTGTCTCCACAGCAAGCACGCTCTCCAGCCTTTTTTTCCAGTGAAAGCCACCGTGCTCAAAGCCAAAGCCATCATGGGCCCTGTGCTACATTTCCCATACTGTACAAACCAGAGACAGGTCACACCGACAGTGGGCTTCTGTACTGCACCACAGAGCATCTGGGAAATGAGGCCGGCATCGATGCTGGATCCTTCAAGATGCCACAGTGACTAATGGAGACTCTGGAAGATAGTATCTGATTTCTGGGATCTATAGTTCCCAGAGACACAAGGTTTCCTCTTTCCAAATGTTTCCAAAATATAAGCTTTTAAGGAAACCAGTAACTAGGGGACTGCCAAAATCTCACCCTCCCCATCAACCCCCAAATCAGCTGTGAAAGCCTCAATTCCAGAGGCCCTGGGCAGGGAAGGCCTCATTGTATTCCCAAGGAAAACTGATGAAGGTTCCAGCCTAAGTTATTTACAAATGCACCACTCTGCAGATAAGAAGCTTGGAGTGAAGATTTTCAAACAGTGGTCTAAGGACTGCTGGGGTCCCTAAGACCCTTTCAGGTGTCCACAAGGTCAAAATGTACTTCTATTAGTATGAAAATAGTTATTTGCCTTTTTTCATCTTCATTCTCTCATAAATATTCAGTTTTCCAGAGAGTATAAGATATGACAGCACAAGAGTGTCAGTGAAGACACAGACACGAGTATCCAGCTGCCTTCTATTAAGCCAGATATTGAAGAGATTTGCAAAAATGTATATGTAAAACAATGCCACTCTTCTCACCACAATTTTTATGAGAGTGTTTTTCCAAACAACTGAATCCATTATTACTGTGAACAAATGAATATTTTTTAAATTTCTCCGTTTATTTTCTTTTTAAGATTTTTTTGTGGAAACAGGGCCCACTATGTTGCACAGGTTGGTCTTGAGCTCCTGGGCTCAAGCGAGCCTCCTGCCTCGGTTTCCCAAAGTGCTGAGATCACAGGCATCAGCCACCGTACCTGGCCAGTTTTTCATTTCTAATATGGGAAATTACAATAGATATAACCAACAAAAGTCCTCTGGGGGCCTTAATTGTTTTTAAGAGATAAAGGAACTCAAAGACCCAAAACCTTGAGAACTGCTGGCTCAAAGGAAGGACAATGTAACAGTTAAACCTATGGCCTTGCAGTAGAGAAACTTGGACTTGATTCTAGCTCCAGCTCTCACTAGCTATGTGCTTCTTGGGAATTTACTTAACCCCGTAGAGCCTTGGTTACTTCATCTGAAAGCAGTGACAGTAATAAAACAGCCCCCTCATGCTGTCATCCTGAGGGCTGAATGATGAAAGCCCACAGGCAAGTCTCAGCCAGTGGCAGCTTCTGGACTGTTCCCTCAAGCCCTTCTCTCTGATAGGCCCAGCGCCCTGGCAAGGCTGACGAATACAAACAGTGAAGAGATCCATGCCTAAGAGATGGCCCTCCTGGTCTGTGGGAGATGCACTGCAAGGGTAATGGCCAAGGGACTCTCAAAGGGAAGAACCATGACTTTTCTGTCAAAGCTTTTGCTCCAACCTCCTATTTTCTAGTCAAAGTTAAAGAGAAGCAGAGAGGCCAGAATGCCTCTTCCGCCAGATGTAGGTCAGACCTTAGGCCCTCACCTTTTCAGGCTGATGATCGAGGCGTTCGGCCCAGCTTTGTTCAAAACTTCATTCCACTCTTCATCGTCCCCACGGATTATGTATCTTAAAAAAACAGAAGGGCACTATCAAAGCCTGCTTGAAAGAAGACGGGACTGCTTAAGAGAAAATACAACAGTGACAACATTCTTATCAGACCTTTCCTGTCATGAAAGCCAGGCTGAGCAGTGTCAGCATTTGAACAGCAGAAAGGACAAAGGGGACGAGCATGCAGGAGGGCCAAGAGATGTGGCACTTAGCTCTATGGATAGAAGCTCCACAGAAGCGAGGGTCACCAGGTCTGCTGGCGGGGGTCAGTGAGGACAGTCCTGCACAGAAGGCGCCTGCCTGGCTTCTCCCACATGACTCTCATTAACACCCCCCAAAGCAGCTTCCTGTCGTCCCCACAATCTTCTCACTCACTCCCACCTCCAAGCGTTTGTCCACAAGCCCTTGAACTGTGCCTCTTCCCTCCCTCCCTTCTCTTTTAGATTTAGCAGTCCTGGCAAATCAAGGTTTTGATATTACAAAGCTGAGGGCAGAAACTACAGCTCGATTCTCTGACCAAGGACTCCTGGCCACCTCCATCTCACACACCCAGCAGCCACCATCACTGATGACCCAGAAACAGGACTACAGGTCACAGAGGCTCAGAGGCCATGAATTCTGGAGTTATTGTTCACATCAATCCAGGCGGTGGAGGGAGAGGCAGCACCACTACAGCTGAAGCTCAGAAGGGACTAGGAGGATCCCCAGACGGTTTCAGAGCAAGGGTTTTGCTTGTTTGGTTGGTTTTAGCAGTAGAATCCTTTCTTCAAACAAAGTCACGTGTAAAAGCCAAATAGAGTAAAGTAACCATTAAAGTGTCTGCTCATCCAATCGGCACCCCCACTCCTGGAAGGACCTGAGGTATGACCTGGAGCCTTGGGGATCGGAGAACGCAATTTGAAAGTCAAAGTGGCCGCACTGGTCTCAGGAACCCAATTCTTCCAAAATTATACAAGCAGGCAGTTAGAAGGTCAAGTAGAACTGTTAGCGCTCCTAACATTGATCCCATGAAAGACACTTCCCAGGGCACCTGGGATATGATTAGAAGAAACGTGTAGGCAGATTCTTAGGGCCCCAGAAGCCAAGGCAAAGTCTCTGCTTCCCACAAGCCTTACTCAGAGAGGTCCATGCTCTTCAGCTTCCCCACTTCTTTCTTGTGTTTCTCCTGAAATTCCTTTGCTGCTTCATCCTGTGGTTAAGGACCCATACAGAGACTAAGTCAGAGTCAAGGACTGAACCAAGCACAGGAAAAGGGGAAGCTGGGGTGGAATAGCACAATGATGAGAAAACATTTCCTTCTCTTCCGTCCACCTGCAAAAACCTTGTAGGCAGCTCTGATTATTTTAAGGTAGCTCTGTATATAAAATATGCATTTAAGAAGTCACCAAAAAAGACAAAACATTTACAACAGATGCTGGAATCCTGCATTCATAACATACACACACAACCAATGGCAGGTACAACTCTAGGCCTGTGTGTGCTCAGACAATGCTGGGTCCATTTGCCCAGTTAAACCTATGGAATAGCACTTAGCTCAATGAGTGCAGAGGACTCTTTCTAAAGGGGAAGGGAAGACAGTCTGCATTCACAGCCTAAGGCAACTGATGGAAAAGCCAGGACTCCTGAGGCCTTGAGTAGGGACATACCAGGTCATCACTGAGGGTCTTCATTGTGGGCTCCATGACCACATCCTTCACTGCCACCATCTGCTCCTCAATGGCCTTTTCCTGAACTTCATTAAACAGCTACAAAAGATGACCACAGAGAAGCAGAAGATGAAGGAACAGCAGGCGCCCAGTCACCCGTGACCCAGACGCTTGGTCTCTTATAGAAAGGTGTGCATTTTGAAGACATAAAGCAACACTCTACAGTTTAGGAATATGGATATTCGCAAGAAGAGTTGAAGAACACAGACTGGATATGTACCGAATTCCTAACAGGGATGCCTCTGGGAGAGGACACACACAACTTCACAGATTTTTCAGAGCTGAAGTCCCGGATTTGTGTGTGTGACGAGATGCAGCAAACACAGCTAAATGCTAACATGTGTTCATCTCGGGAGCAGGGAGTGGGTTCGCTGTACTATCTGAGAGAGATCAAGCCCCTGCCCTCGGGCCGAGGTTACCTTCACAACTTTGCGGATGATCCGGTTGAAAAGTCCCATCAACTGGCCTGAGGGCAGCTCAATCTCCTTTTCCAGCTGGTCCACAGACTTATGCTGCAGGCCAATCCCCAAGAGAAGAGCCTAAAGGATGGAAAATCTGCTGGGTGGGCCTCTAGGACAGGCCCTTGCCCATTAAAATGGCGCCAAGAACTAGGGTACTCTCTTGCCCAAAGCTATTGGTACAAAGGCAGACTAGCACTGTGTATATTGGCATCTTCTCTCTCATCCTGTTACTGAGACCACCAAGAAATGCTGTCTTCCTTAAATCCCCAAAATAACTTTTATCCTGACAAATACCTGCTTCACAACTACAATAAAAGTTTGGGATGTTCCTGAACCTCTGCTAAGGTGGAGTTAAGTGTCAAGGCAACGTAGCGGGGTGGAAGCTGCAGCTCTCTCACTTCGTATGGCTGGGCATGTTACTCGACTTCAGAGCCCAGGTTTCCTGACCTGTAGAATGAGGAGACCACTACCCACCTATCAGATCTATGAGGAATTAAAGGCACACAATTATGTCCAAGGGCCCAACCCAACACCCAGCAAACAAACAGCTCCACAATCCTCGCTTCTCCTCCTCCACGCAAGCAGCAGGTAGCCTACCGACTGAGCCGCGGACAGGGCCAGGTCCCCCAGCTGGTTCAGGAAATAGATGCGGGAGATGGCCGGGATCATGTCCATGATGAGGTGATAGTCCACCATGTTCCGTGAATACATCTCCAGCCGCTTCAGGTCATAGGGGAGGAAGAGTGCTTCCAGCTCCTCCCGGCTCAGGGCTGACCACAGGACACAGAGCCAGACAGGTTAGGTCACCTGGCACCCTCAAGAGATAGCACACAGCCCCCAGGCGGCACCCTAACACACAGAAGCATCTAACAGGGCCTGGCAGCCATACCACACAGCCCTGGCCCAGAGGGGCACCAAACCTGCTCCTGCCATAGAAGGGGCGGCTCCGGGCCATGTGCAGGGAGGGGACGGCTGCCACAGGACCCTTGCTCAGTTCCCATACTCAACACATGGACCAAGGAAAAGCTCCCTGTGGCCTAGGGTTAGGGGAACACAACTACACTCTTTCCCTGCTTTGTCACTTCATTCGGTGTCACAGAATGTGTGTAACCTCTGCCCAGCTCAAGATATACAGATTTCTCCATCAAAATATAAGTGGCAAAAAAGTATATACACACACATATACACATATATATGCATGTTATACCTACATACTTATGTATAAAATATGCAATAAAACTAATCTCTTACACATTTTTTGTTTTTTAAATATTCAAATAGAATCTGTATGCACAAAGCACTTCTGTGTGCTGTTGGCTACAGAAGGCTAGCAGCATGTTCTTACTACAATTTCATGAATGAGGAAACTAAACCTCAGAAACTAAACCTCACTCCCCTAGAGCACAGATGTAAATCGGCCTCCATAACAAACCAGCTACATGAACTAAATGGACACCTCTGACGTCAAATTGCACAGCCAGAGTCTTACCATGAAAATGGAAGACAACACAGCGTGGGACAGAGCAGAGGCCTGGCAAGTGGGTGGTGGCCAGCGAGTGACTGCAGGCTAGAACCAGGCCCTCAATTTCCAGCCCACAGATACCACACCCACCTCCGACACAGCCAAGCCACTCCCAACCCTCCTCCCTGTCCCGGCCCGGCTCACCCGGCTGGGCTGGCTTCCCCATGTTCCTGTTCTGAATGATGTTCAGAGCCAGGGAAGGAGAGAAGGTGCTGAACTGGTAGGACAGCAAGGCTAGGAACCGTCGTCGGAAATCTGTGGGGTGCCATCACGCAGAGTTAGAGGTCTGGAGGCATCCCCGGCAGCCCCCAATCACCTCATTGTCTCCCCAGAACCCCCACTCCTCAGTCACCTTTCCAGAAGGCTGCAAGCCAGCCTCCCTGGTCAGCCTCGTCCTCATCAGTGAGTGTCTTCAGCATGATGCACGAGTGCTCTCCAGTCAGGTCATTCTGGACAACACAGAGGTTCAGCTGGCACCAAGAACCCCCTTTTTTGAACAACCCATCATTGATGAAGGGTAAACACTCAGAGAAGAAAGGCTTGGTGCTTCCGCGGGCCTCTCCTTCTACCTGGGCTGGGAGAGGCACCCTTCTCAAACACAGCCCTCGCCTTCACCTTCCTCATATCACCTCAGTTCACATGCAAGGGCTGTAAAGATCACTGTCCTGCAATCTCCTCAAAAGCGTCACAGACACAGAGCAGAGGTGCTCACTCTTCCAGGCCTGCCTCTTGCTCGGGACCTGCGGGAGGGAAATACCTGTTCCTCTCAGGTGGATGCTGAACTCAGTCATTAGGGCTTAAGCTCCACACAATCCAGTCTACATGGGTTTGGTGCCTCACAGCAGGAACTCCAGGGACAAAACCTATATCTCAGTGCTGGCAGCCAGTCTGCAAGTGCAGGCTTCTTTAGGTGCTAAAATTGCGACTGTTTTTACATTTTCTGCTACATAACAACAAAGCCCATACCATAAAAACACCACTATCAAATCGCAAATGAACAGTGCACAGTACAAGACCACATGGACACACCGCAGACCACACAGCAGCGCACTAGCCTGCGTTCTCCTTGCAGCTGACGGCCGAATTTACATCCCCAGCCTCCACCAAACGCACCGACAGAGAACCAACCCATCTCTGCGGCTCCCTGCCTGCACGGAAGCAGCCCAACACCCAGCGGTCCTCACCAGTCCCACTTTAAACCCTCGGACGGACACTGGACACTAGCCTCGGATACTGGCTTTGCCCTAAACCTCCAACACTTCCCTCTCAGCCGATGGACTCCCCTCATCTGGGAAGACAGAAGCACTCAGAAGAGAACGTCATCATCCTCCCAACCCCAAATCAGCCAGCCAACTGACGCCTTCCATTCCCATGCTCTCTGCCTTCCCTGGGTCCGAAGGATGAAGTAGGTGGTCACCTCCCTTCCTGAGTCTCGAGTCCCACCCACCACTTCCTCAAGGCCTGCACTCTGGCAGTCAGCCCCCCTCACCTATACCACTACTTGCAGAATCGAACCCAGCAGCAAACAAACATTCTCTAGACTCTCCCATCTGACAATCCCCCTTTAGCTTCCATTTCCCTCTAGCGACCTTGTTTCTCTGCTCCCTTTCGCTTCCTGAAAGAGTCGCCTGTTCCCCTTCTAGTTCTTCACCTCCTCTTCCCTCTGGCCAGGCCAAAGCCACCACTCCACTGCCGCTGCTTCAATGCAGTTCACTGCTGCTGATGAATCCAACGGCCAGCTGTCCTCATCCCCCTCATCCTCTCTACAGGGCTGACTCCCATTCCCACTTCTTCACCTCGACGTGGACATACCCTGACTTTCTCCTGCGCATCAGGGCTGTTCCTTCTCAGTCCTGTATGTGCTGTGTCCTCTTCCTCATTCCTCTAAATGTTAGGGTCCAAGGAGTCACCCTCATGTCCTTTCACTGGCTCCAGATATTTTTCATTCACTCAACAAAAGTATTTACTGAACACACACTACACAGCAATTGCTACTCTAAGTGCAAAGAGTACAGCAATGAACAAAACAGACAAGAGCTCCGTGCCCTCATGCAGTGCATTTTATTATGAATATGCTGATGGCTCCCAAAGCTCCATCTCTAGCCCCAAACTTCCCTACCTCCATATTACTGTAGTCAAATAAATGCCTAGTCCACATTTCCACTTGGATGTCCAATAGGCATCTCACATTAATGTCAAAAAAGAACTCCCACTCTTCCCTCCAAATCTGCTCCTCCTGCAGTGAGTCCCACCTCTGACAGCACCTCCAACACCCAGTTTCTCAAGCCAAAACTCTAGGAATTACCCTTGATCCTCCTGTCCACTCTCCTTCCTCAGAATCTGATGAACAAGTCCACGTGCACCTCTGCCATTTTATGACTAAGCACAAGGCATGCACCGTGTAGTCGGGGAAGAAATGTGTAATGACGTGGCCCGTCCCTGAGGATGGCTGTTTCCGTGTCCATCAGAATAAACCTCTTCAGAGGCACAGCCACCTGCTCAGAGCGACGCAGCACTAGGGCTCTTTGCAAGGACAGGCCTGTCACCTACCACAACGGCAAACCTAAACTTTTCCTCTGCTGGATGCCTCACTCACCGGGGTCTGTCTCAGATAAACAGGAACAAATCCAGCTCGTTTCCAGAACCTGCAAAGATACAAAGACAGTAGGTCACTGTGTGTGGCCTCTGGGGAGCGGCTGACAGACACACAAGGGCAAGCACCAGGAGAGCAGGCCACGAACAGCAGGCTAGCACAGGCACCAGCTACCAACAGACACACAGCCCACAGAACTCTTCTTTCTCAATGCCAAGGAGTGATGCTGAGGAAGGAGGGCAGGCACTTACTTGAGGAGCCTGGGGGTCAAGCCATAGGAAACACCCAGGTAATCCAGGCGCTCAGCGGGCCTCTCATTCAATTTGAGGAGTAAAGGAGGCAGGTCCTTCCGGGGAGTGATGACCTCTTCCAGCAAGCTGACAGCCTGTGAAGATGCCAAGGAGAGAACACAGTCCACTCGACACAGGGAGAGAGACATCGTCAAGCAACCCTGCCACAGCTCACTCTGGACTTAGCACAACAAAAACTGGGAGAGGTTTCTTGGTTTGTTGCTGTGGTTGTCAAACTATGGGAACACCACAGTCAAGCAATCATTCCCACGTACACAAAACACCTCAACATGCATGGAGTCACACTGCTCTGGACCTCCAGAATGCAGGAAGACAGCCACAGAGTTTAGGAATGATTGACAGACGCCGGGAGTGGTGGCTCACGCCTGTAATCCCAGCACTTTGGGAGACCGAGGCAGGCGGATCACCTGAGGTCAGGAGTTCGAGACTGGCCTAGCCAACACGGCAAAACCCCATCTCTACTAAAAATACAAAAATTAGCCAGACGTGGTGGTGTGTGCTTGTAGTCCCAGTTACTCAGAAGGCTGAGGCAGGACAACTGCTTGCACCTGGGAGGCAGAGGTTGCAGTGAGCTGAAATCATGCCATTGCACTCCAGCCTGGGAGACAGAGTAAGACTCCATCTCTTTAAAAAAAAAAAAAAAAAAAAGAAAAAAGAAAAAAGAAATGCCCGACAGATTTACAAAGGGACAGACAGGTTCCTATGATCCAGCATGAAGTCCAGGTTCTATCACCTGACAGCCTTGGGAAGTGACAAACCTCTGAGCTTGAACTTTTTTCATTGCTTGAGACAGGGTCTGGCTCTGTCACGCAGGCTGGAGTCCAGTGGCAAGATCACGGCTCAATGCAGATTCAACCTCTGGGGTTCAAGCAATCTTCCCACCTCAGCCTCCCAAGTAGCCAGGACTACAGGTGTGTGTCACCACGCTCAGCTAATTTTTGTATTTTTTGTAGAGACGGAGTTTTGCTATGTTGCCCAGCTGCTTCGACTTAAATAAAAGCCCCTTGCCCAGCTCCCAAACAGACATACTATGAAAATCAATGAATGCACATGAAAGGCTGTCACAGTTACTAGTATCAGTCATTCTTATCAAGGAATGACAGAACTTCCCTTAGTCTGAGTGTAGGATGAAAGAGATTATAGAGCAGTGATTCTCCAACTTGAACAAGCATCAGAATCACCTGAGAATCTTGTTAAACTACAGATTACAGGGTCTACCCCAGAGTTTCTGATTCAGTAGGTCTGGAATGAGGCTCAAGAATTTACATTTTTAACAAGCTGCCAGATGATCCCAATGATACTTATTTGAGGATCTCAAGTGTTCGGTTGGACAAAGCAGCAGTAGAAGAAAATGAGAGAGGGGCCCAAAGCTCTGGACTGGTTTTTGTTGATGCCCCTAAAAACCCAGAGAATTATCCTCCCAAGAAGCAGGACACAGAAAGTTCGTCGAAAGACGCTTACCTCACTGCTTACGGTGTGAATTTCCTGCGGTGTCTCAAGGACCTTTTCCTCCAGACAAGGAAACCTGCCTTCGTAGTACATCTGCAGCAGCTGCAGAGCACGGGTGCCATAGCCCATCTAGGAGTAAACATGAAGGGGAAGAGGCAGAGGGAAGAGAGCTGCTCTCAGTCTAGCCATAGCCCATCTAGGAGTAAACATGAAGGGGAAGAGGCAGAGGGAAGAGAGCTGCTCTCAGTCTAAGCCACGGTGACTCCCCTGTATTGCTTCTAGAGAACCTTCCCTCCCCGTCAAACTGCAAGGGGCAAGAGAACCAATGAAGTTCCTCAATGAGGTCAAAGCAGAGACGCTTAAGACTGAAAGCAGTGTGACTCGAGTTCTTAACACTGGTCTAGCCCATCAAGAACAGCCACTTGATGGTAAGGATGGCTGTAGTTTCTGGTCTCCAGATGGGCAAGCCCAAAAGAGAGGCAGTTTCTGTATCACTGCCTGAAAAGGAAGCTTCTACGGCCAATTACCCAGTGAGGTGTTCTAAGAAGGTCATTTTGGTATGCGGGTCTGGTTCACAAGTCCTTGCTCTCACAAAGGAAGAGTGGGCATATGCCATCATCCTGTCCACCTGCCCACCCCGAACCCTGGCTAAATTCTCCAGAGCAGGGAAGTACCTACACTTCACTTGCTTCTGCTTGACCATCTTCTTAATCCAACCACCAAGTACTCCCCACCCTAAAGTGCCACCAGCAACACGGCTACAGGGGAGCCTGAGGACACATTACCCCTTGATAATCCGGGTGAACAGCAATGCGAACGACCCTTCCACCAGAAAGACCACCAAAGTCTGGATCTTGGAACTGTGTGGGAGACACAAACCAATAACTTAGCAACACAGACATCTTCAGACACCGCCAGCTTCCCTCAGACATGCCAGGGAAAGCCCATCACCTGTTCTGACACTGTCCATGGAATCAGGTCCCCTGAAGCCTTCTTGCCTCGAGACAGACTGTTCAAGATGGACTGGCGAGAAATCTCCCCTTCGAGGCACACCTGTGGGGGAAGCAGGACAGTGCAGGAAGAAAGGCCAGCTCTGATACACAGCCCACTCACAGAATAAAGCTTGCTTCTCCGACTAGGCCAGTTGTTTCCACACCCGTGTTCAGGTTTAACCCTGACACTGACTGACACATCCATTCCTAACAGGAGCTTAACTACCATGCCCCATGTTACAAGACAGAAGACAGCCCCCTGACCCAAAAAGTAACAGCCACATTGGAAGAGAGTCTCTATGCATGTTGTGAGTGTGCCAATGTCATCAAGACACAGGATGCTCATGAGGCTCTGCACAGAACAGCACAAGTTCAAAACAACTCAAATGTCTAGCAAGTGAATGGTTGAACAAATCATGGTACATGCATATAATGAAATACTACACAGCTTTTAAAACTTATGAGTATTTTAACACTGCCTAAAAGTAAAAGCAGATTACTAAATACTGCATTCCCATGTATATGAAAAGGAAAAGTGATACAGAAATGCATAAATACATCCATGCTAGGCATTAAAAATTGGTTCCCCAATCTATAGCCTCTAATGCAAAAAGCACCATGTATTGCTTTTGTAATAAAGGGAGAAAACAAACAAGTCTGTTTGTGGAAGAAGCTGTGAGTCAAAATAAGAGAGTGGTCGATTCTGACTTTTCCCCGTCCACGAACAGCGGAGCTTTGGGTGTCTAGTGGCACTGACCTCTTCCAGTGCACCCTAGTCACCTGTCTCAGCAGACCCAGCCCCTTGGTTCCAGACTAGGACT
>NW_012107919.1:2032660-2091690 GCF_000951045.1 Mandrillus leucophaeus
CTCTTTCATAAAAATAGCCCAGAGCTACAAAGCTGGTCTCAGGTCAAACTGCACCACCGGGCCACAGTTGCAATGTCACCTCATCCTATCAGTTTAGTAGGCAGGCAAGAAATGAAAGCAGTCCTTTAAAAATGGGCACGGCTTTCCACCCTGTCCAGCTACTGCATGGAGCTCCACGCTCTATACCTACACACAGCAAGATCAGTGGACCTCATCAATGTCCCAATGGAACAGTCACCTAAGCCACTAGGTAATAAAAGATGTAAATCAGGTAAAAGGGGACTGGGAAATGCTGAAGCTCCCTGCTGACATTCACACAAGGGCTAGCTGCAGTTACCTTGTAGTGAGAAGCCACGTAGAGGGCCATAAGCCGTTGGAGGAAAACTTCAGAGGCCTTGTGGTAGCAAAAGAGAGTATCTCTATTAACATAGTAGCTGGGTCTGGAGTTAAGAAACCAAAACAAAATAAGCAGCCCAAGACTGGTCATACTACTCTCTGGAGGCAGAACAAATTTCCCTAGATGGGAACAGGAGCTCAGTGTCCTAAGCAGAAACACATAAAAGAAGGAAGAAGAGGGCCGGGCGTGGTGGCTCAAGCTGGTAATCCTAGCACTTTGGGAGGCTAAGGGAGGCAGATCACAAGATCAGGAGTTCAAGACCAGCCTGACCAACATGGTGAAATCCGTCTCTATTAAAAATATAAAAATTAGCCGGGTGTGGTGGCGTACGCCTGTAATTCCAGCTACTCGAGAGGCTGAGGCATGAGAACTGCTTGAACCCGGGAAGCAGGGGTTACAGTGAGCCGATATCACGCCACTGCACTCCAGCCTGGGAGACAGAGTAAGACTCCATCTCTTTAAAAAAAAAAAAAAAAAAAAAGAAAAAAGAAATGCCCGACAGATTTACAAAAGGAAATTGAAAATGTTCAACTTTCCCCTTTCTCTAGAGCAGCATCCTATGAAACAAAGGGCCCAAATCCTTTGAATTCTTACACCGCCCCTCTCCTTTACACAGGGCCAGTGAAACCTAGAGGAGGATACAGTTCACAAGCTTCAGGCAAGGGGCAGCCTGAGACTATCCGAGTGATGTTGAGGCAATCCAAGCACAGCAAGTCATTCAGCCACTTCTCCACTGCGTCCCCAGGGGCGTATCGGATTGACTCCTGGAGGGAAACCTCATGCAGTGTCCGCGCTGCTCCCCACAATCACACACACAAAAGAAGAAACAATGATTAAATATGTATTGTCTAAACAAGCAAGGAAAAATGTTTCACTTTATATTTGTCCCATGGTGGCCAGAGACGTGTGGTAAGAATTTAAACTGGGTGGTTTAAAATTGTTTTTGGTGGATATTCAACTTGCCACGATACCAACCTCAAAGGGATCTCAACGCAACCATGCCCTGAGACAAGGACACACAAGGGCCCCGCCATCAGAAGGCCCTAGTCTGGCTCCCATCTGGTCACTGGCCGAGAAAAGCTACTTCTCCTCTTGGGGACTCAACCTCCTAGCCTGATGGTGGGAAGGTTTGGTGCTGCCCATGATGTCACAGGTGAAGCGAGGATCGGCAAGTCTGAAGGGCCTTGCTGTGAACCGCGGGGCCCGGGTCAGGTTCTGGGGTACCTGATGCCAATCTGGCTGTCGTCGTGGTCTTATTCTCAGCGGTGGTGCTGACCTGGCTCTGGGCGCTCTGTTGACGGAGCTGCTGAATTAGTTTGAGGGACAGTGACCGGCCAGTGCCCTCATAGCTAGAAGCAAAGGAAAAAGGAATCAGGCGCGAGGTACCAAATCCACTGTCTAGGAGGGGACAGAGAGCTGCTTTCCTCCACCTGCTGAAACATCAGATCCCTGCTTCCCCCAGGACAGCCCTCCTCATCTCTGAACTTCCAGCACAGCAGGCACCTGTCCAGAGGCGGCAGGGTGGCACGGTGGCTCAGCGAGGGGCCACCCAGGCCTGGTCTCACATCCTGGCTCATCTACTTAGTATCTTTGGGCAAGGAGTTCAATCTCTTTTAGCCTCATCTTCAAGGGGGGAATTATTCTATACACTTCACAGGACTGTGATGTGAACTTAAAAAATAAGGACTGGAAAAAGGGTGTAAGTAAAGCCTTTAGCATAAAGGCTTTAGGCAGTTTTAGTAAAGCTGAAACATAGTTAAATGGTCAACTAACGGAGCTGCTTTTGGAAGTACGGTACATAAGGAAATGAACTGAGAACATTTCCAGTTTGGGTAATAAAACAAATTCACCACCTCAGAAATTCTTTTCATTACTATGCCCACTTAAAAGGTGACATAAAACAGCTAAAAAATGTTGGGAAAAAATTAAATCACCTATAATCTGATAACTCAATCAGCTTTCATTGCTGAGTTTCTTCCCCTTGTCTTTAGTCACAAGCATATGTGACCACAGGGTACACAGAGCACTTTTTTTCATTATCTCATTTCATAGTACTCATTATTATATTCAAAGACTGTAAAATACCTCCTCTTACTCAAATTATAAAAGCTAGAATGAGTGTTTTATTCCCACTCTCCACCCCACATAACAAAGCTCTCCCAAAGGTATTCCATTTACTTATTTAAGAAAATAGAGCCGGGCGCAGTGGCTCACGCCTGTAATCCCAGCACTTTGGGAGGCCGAGACGGGCGGATCACGAGGTCAGGAGATGGAGATCATCCTGGCTAACACGGTGAAACCCTGTCTCTACTAAAAATACATTAAAAAAAATTAGCCGGGCGCGGTGGCGGGCGCCTGTAGTCCCAGCTACACGGGAGGCTGAGGCAGGAGAATGGTGTGAAACCAGCTACACGGGAGGCTGAGGCAGGAGAATGGTGTGAACCCGGGAAGCGGAGCTTGCAGTGAGTGGAGATCGCACCACTGCACTCCAGCCTGGGCGACAGAACAAAAAAAAAAGAAAATAGAGTAAGCACAAGCAACAAAACTTAAAAACTTTTGTCGTCAAAGGACATTATAATAAAGACAGTGGCCAGGTGCAGTGGCTCATGCCTATAATTCCAGCACTTTGGGAGGCGGGTGTATCACCTGAGATCAGGAGTTTGAGACCAGCCTGACCAACATAGTGAAATCCTGTCTCTACTAAAAATACAAAAGTTAGCCGGGCATGGTGGTACACACCTGTAATCCCAGCTACTCAAGAGGCTGAGGCAAGAGAATCGCTTGAATCTGGGAGGTGAAGGTTGCAGTGAGCCAAGATTATGCTACTGCGCTCCAGACTGGGCAACAGAGTGAGAGTCTGTCTCATAAAAAAAAAAAAAGAAAAAGAAAAAGAAAAAAAGAAAGAAAGTGAAAAAACCCATAGAATGGGAGAAAATTTTTGTAAATCACATCTGATAAGGGACCTGCTATCAAGAAGATATAAAGAACCCTTACAAATCATTAATAAAAAAGACAACCCAGTGAGAGAGATGAACAGAGGATATGAATAGACATTTCTCCAAAGAAGATACATGAGTGGCCAACACGCACATGAAAAGATGCTAACATCATTAGTCACCAGGAAATGCAAATGAAAATTATAATGAGAGGTCACTTCACACCTATTAGAATGACTATAATCACAATGAAACATAAAAAGTGTGTGAGAAGGCCGGGCGCGGTGGCTCAAGCCTGTAATCCCAGCACTTTGGGAGGCCGAGACGGGCGGATCACGAGGTCAGGAGATCGAGACCATCCTGGCTAACACGGTGAAACCCCGTCTCTACTGAAAATACAAAAAACTAGCCGGGCGAGGTGGTGGGCGCCTGTAGTCCCAGCTACTCGGGAGGCTGAGGCAGGAGAATGGTGTAAACCCGGGAGGCGGAGCTTGCAGTGAGCTGCGATCCGGTCACTGCACTGCAGCCTGGGCAACAGAGCGAGACTCCGTGTCAAAAAAAACAAAAAGTGTGTGAGATGATACAGAAAAGTCAGAACCCTCACACACTGCTGGTGGGAATGTAGAATGTGCAACTGCTTTGGAAGAGTCTGGCAGCTCCTCACATGGTCAAACAGAGAGTTAGCCCAGTAGTTTCACTCCTAGGTGTATCCCTAAGAGAAGTGAAAAACATGTCCATGCAAAAATCTGCACGCTAACGTTCAAAGCAAGATTATTAATAATAGCCAAGAGGGAGAAATAACCCAAATGTCCACCAACAGATAAAAGGAAAAATAAAATGTGGTATATCCATACAATAGAATACTATTCAACCACAAAAAGGAAAGAAATACTGATATACGCTGCAAGTCAGTCATGGAAGACCACATATTTTATAATTCCATTTATATGAAATGTCCAAAATAGGCAAATCTATGGCTAAACAAAATAGATTAGTGACTCCCTGGGGTTGGGGGCTGTGGAGGAACTGAAAGAGGATGCACAGGCTTTCTTTATGGGGTGATAAAAATGTTCTAAAATTGATTGTGAGCATGGTTGTACAACTCTGTGAACATACTAAAAACCATTAAATTACATATTTTAAATGGATAGATAGTACAGTATGTGAGTTATATCTCAATAAAGCTGTTCGAAAAATAAAAACCCATTTTATTTCAGTATTTTCGGTGTAAGCAAAACAGTCACAATAAATCTGCATACAGAATAATCTCTTTAAGATGTGATTTCCATACAGAAATCTTCCCAATATTGAAGATAGATATTTAACGACCTCAAAAGATTTCACAATACATTGTTATATTTAAAAAGCAAATTAAAAATGTTTTTGTTCAAATGAAAAAAGTAAATGCAGAGAAAATGTACACCAAAATTCTAACAAAATCTATCTCCAGATGGTTGAATTACAGGTGATTTTGCTTTCTTTTTTTTTTTTTTTGAGACAGAGTCTCGCTCTGTCGCCCAGGCTGGAGTGCGGTGAGGCAATCTCGGCCTCACTGCAGCCTCCGCCACCTGGGTTTAAGCAATTCTTCTGCCTCAGCCTCCTGAGTAGCTGGGATTACAGGCACGCGCCACCACACCCAGCTATTTTTTTGTATTTTTAGTAGAGACGGGGTTTTACCATGTTGGTCAGGCTGGTCTCGAACTCCTGACCTCGTGATCCGCCTGCCTCGGCCTCCCAATGTGCTGGGATTACAGGCGTGAGCCACCGCACCTGGCTACAGGTGATTTTTCTTTTGCTTACCCGTTGTAATTTTTCAATAGCAAACACTAAATATTTCAAATTTAAAAATTAAATATTTCAAATTTAAAAAACCACTCATGTCATTATGAGCTTGCTTTCTTACGATAACTATAGTACTTTAATACTATATTTTCTAAGATATAAGGTATTGGTATCGCCATCCATGTATTTTTCAACATTTTCTCACACAGACAGAAGCAGACACTCAGCACATAAGACTAAAATTCTTTAGTCTTATGCTGCCCATTTCATGTCGGGCCAGAGACATGTAACAGCTCATTAAGAGACCAGTTTCCATTTGCAGAAGGCCAGTAGAGAACAAAGCAGCCCCAAACACTCAGAGCCTCTGAGAATCAGACTTAGCTGTCCAGGCCCAGGCCACATTCGCTACATGCCCCTGAATCTGCAAGAGCCTGCCACGGGAGTAAGGACTCCTGCTCACGGTGCCTTACCCGTTGATGGTGGATGCCATGAAAACAAGGTAGGGGCCAAGGAGGCTCTTCACCAAGGGGAGGGGGATGGCGGCGGCTTCATCAATCACAACTAGTTCAGCCTGGCCCAGTTTCACAGCATCTGCAGGATGTATATACTGTGGGGAAGGAAAATTTAGATTATTAGCATAGCGAACTCATGTCACAGCTGCGATTACTGGTGACTCATCATAAAGGCTGTTCTCTTTCCTCTTTCTGCCTGTTTCCTTCTCTCCTCTCATTCCTCCTTTCTACTTTTTCCTGGCAGGGCAAAAATGGGATGGGGTTGGAGTCAGACACCTGGGTTCAGAGAGTTCAGCCCCTGATCATGTGACCTTGGACAAGTCACTTAATCCCACAGTGCCTCAGACTCCTCCTCCTGTAAAGTGAAGGAAATACCTATCTTATGGCTGCTTGAGGGAAAAATAAAGCAGGTATGTAAAAATGCCCTGCCCAGTGCCTGACTCACAGTGCTGATAGATAGATGGTGGCTCCCTTTCCTTTCTCTCCTTTGTCTCCTCGTGTTTTCCCCCAGCCTCAGATAAGGGAAGCCGATGAGCTCAAGGCACAGCTCGACCCCAGTGGTGGCTAAAGAGGAAGATGTCGAATTTCTCATGCCGGCCACTGTGCTCCCTGCTCTGATGGCATGATTATAAAGGCCAAGTCTCCCTGCTGACAGACATTTCTAGAACTTGTTATTTTCTTAATACATGCACACTTACTTATCTTTATGCATACAAACAACCTCTTCAGTTTCTTCAGGGCTTCCTGCTAAGTTTAAAGTGGTTTGAAAAGCAATGAAGAGGTATCTTATAGGAAACCCGAATAACCAATTAACATAAACAAAGATATTCAACCTCACCAATAATCAGTGAAATGCTAAAGACAGCAGGGAGACATTTCCCAAAACTTAAATAGCTGTAAAACGTCCAGAGTTGGTGAGCTCTTAGAGAAATTAAAGCTCAAATGAATGCTGGCATGGGGGTAAATTGGTATAAACACTATGAAAGAGAATTTGGCAAATTTTAAGAAAGCTGGAAAACTACACAATCCTAAAACCCAACAATTCCACTTTGAGAAACATACATGTAAATATAATTTACTTATATAATACCTAAAGATGAATCAACCAGATCCACAAACTTTAATCTGCATAGATCCTGAAAACAACTGTTAGAAAAGGAAAGATGAAGGAGAACAAGTATAGTATGTTACCACCTATGGACAGATAGTTATGTAGTAAACACAGAAACACATTAACTGAAAGGACACATACCAGTATCAGAAATGAGTCACCACTGGGGAGGGACAGAAGGGAATAGGTTGGAAAGGGGTTGAGGAACTTCAACTGTATTTGTGATGTTTTAGTTCTTTAAAACAAAAACCTAAGTGACATTTAAAATATGAAACAAACACAGCAAACATCAAAATGTCAACAATACTTAAACCTGAGTGTTGGGCACCTGAATGTTATATTGGTCTCTGCACTCTCCTATACATTTGAACTATTTCATTACAAATAAGATGTTCTAACTGCTTTGCTACAAGTTGATGAGCCAGGGAGGCGGCAACCTCACCCATTTCTTTTTTTTATTTTTTGAGACAAAGTCTCACTCTATCGCCCAGGCTGAAGTGCAGTGGAATGATCTCGGCTCATTGCAACCTCTGCCTCCAGGATTCAACCAATTCTCGGGTTCAACCAATTCTCCTGTCTTGGCCTTCCGAGTAGCTGGGATTGCAGGCGCATGCCACCATGCCTGGCTAATTTTTTTAAATTTTAGTAGAGATGGGATTTTACCACGTTGGCCGGGATGGTCTCCAACTTCTGACCTCAAGTGATTCGCCCACCTCAGCCTCCCAAAGCACTGGGATTACAGCCATGAGCCACCATGCCCGGCCAACCCCACTCATTGCTAGCAGCAGAATGTACATCCTCAACAGGGCCCCAGATCTTAGATTTTTCAAGGGAAAAACTAAACAAGCATCTCATAAAAGCAGCAGAAAGCAGCCCCCCAAGGGAGGTGAAGCCAACTTTTATCTAATATTCTTCTTTTTCTCAATGTTGAGACCAAAGAGAGGCCTGAAAGGAACACAAATGGAATCTCATAAAGTAAGGTCACCTCCTCTGTGCTCACACTGGAGACAAAAGAACTCTGGTAATATGAGAGAGTATTTGATTACAAATTCAAGAAGGAGCAAGGCCCGAGGCAGGGCATTTCACGGAAATGTTTTCCTTCTTCGGTTTGTGTATTTTTCTTGAGTTTTAACAGGTCTCTGTGTTCTCATTGCCTGCAGCCTGACCCTCACCAACAGCAGCCTGTCCTCCTCCCAGCTGGGAGAATCAAGCAAAAGTGAGAAGAAATATACAGAATGAAGAGATGCTAGAAAGAGACTAGTAAGAAAAAATTAAGGTAAAGGGCATAAACACTTAATATTGTTTATAATCTGGCCTCTGATACAAAGGTATAACTTATTTGACATGCATATACATATGCTTTGACAGGCATAAAATGCTAGGGTACAAACTGCCAAATTCACCTGGCTCACTTCCCAACCCAATTCCAAAAACAATCAATGAACTTCCTCCAGTAAGAGCCCATTAGTCTCAGTTCATCTGTAAGCCTGTCACCTCATGCCTCTCCCAGAGATTTAGCAAAACTGCAGCCTTTGGACAAGTGCAGACCATTCAGGCTTACAGAGTGCTAGAGATTTTTAGAACTTTCGGGAAAACACTGTTTAAAAAAGAAAATAGGCCACTGGCTAAACCACAAAGATTCAGAGCACATTTTGCAAAGTTCTTTTTTTCATTTAAGCTGTAAGGTTATTGTTCTAGTTACAGATGCAACATTTCAAAAACTGCAATAACTAAGCAAAGTTAGAACTGATGTCAGAAGAAAGATTCTCTTTTAATTAATCAGTATACTTTCCACCCCACTTATTCCATATTCAAAGGACAAAAACACAACTTTTCAATCTAACTACATATATTTGTTAGTTTGCTGAATGTTTTTCTTCAGAAGAGGCTGAAAATCTGGAACAGGTTTAGCAAACACCACCACCATTGTCTAAAAGAGATGCAATTACACAAGACATACATGTCTATAACAGGAAACATCTTAGAGCCAGTAAAATACAGCAAGACACTGGCCCTGCACATCAGTGTCTGAGAACAAGCCTCACCTGAATAGTCTGCCTGTGTTCTCGAAATACATTCACTCTGATCACTGCTTTGTTAAATTCAGGATTTAGAGACTGGATAATCTCATAATCCAGATGTTCCTGGTGGGGAGTCAAACCAATGACAAACTTTAGAAACAAGTTTTAGAAACTAAATATTATGAAAGTAAGCAAGCATTCTAAAGACCTCACTTGGATTTAAACCCAGCACTGTATCAAAATAAAAATCCTTTTTTTCTTTTTTTTTTTTTTTGAGATGGAGTTTCGAGCCCAGGCTGGAGTACAACGGCTTGATCTCAGCTCACTGCAACCTCTGCCCACCCCGGGTTCAAGCGATTCTCCTGCCTCAGCCTCCCGAGTAGCTGGGATTACAGGCATGTGCCACCACGCCCAGCTAATTTTGTATTTTTAGTAGAGATGGGGTTTCTCTATGTTGGTCAGGCTGGTCTCAAACTCCTGACCTCAGGTGATCCACCCACCTCGGCCTCCCAAAGTACTGGGATTACAGGCGTGAGCCACCACGCCTGGTCCAAAATAAAAATTCTTAATCCAAATTTCCTACCTGATATTGCAGAGCATCAAATCCTTTAAATACAAATTCAAACAGAGTATGGAGGTTATCAGGGCTTGGGGAGGTAACAAAGATATTGGAGTACCTACAGAACAAAATAAAAGAAGGATTTTTAAGAAATTAGGAACATTTTAAAGAAACAATTTAAAAAAGAAAATATTTTTGTTTGCTCCTGTCCCAAAGTTGATAACCAGAGGTAACAGCAAGGGAAAAAGTCAGGACACCTTTTAGGAAGGAAAGCAAAGCAACTCCAGACATTTAGCTACCAACATCTGTGAAAGCAAATTGCTTAGAAGCACTGTGGAGACAACGCCCTCAGTGTGCAGAACAGACAGACTGCTCCCCAATCCAGGGCACTGCTACAGTAAGTAGTTTCACGTCCATCACTAGCTGTGCTGAGACTTTCAAATGGTGAAGCTGGAGAGCTCAATCGGTGCTCAGGCCAAGGCCAAAGCTAACCTCCAAGTTAGCTTTGGCCTTGCTGAGTATAAAGGATGCTAACAGCAGATACTAATGGCTAAGAGGCTGACTGTTACAGCTAGAGCAGCACGAAGAACGAAGGACAAGGAGTCAGGAGCTAAGCTCAAGCCCCAGCTCTACCAGCACTGACTTGCTGGAGGATCTTGGGTAAATCACTGGAACTCCCCAAGCCTGGGTTGATTCATCTATAAAATGCCCACAGAGCTCTAAAGAGCACCAAGGAAGATAATGCACAAAAGCAAACACAGTAAGTTCTAAGTGCATTATTATGGCTGAAAAGTTGGAAGAACATACTCTACTGGCAGTTGCATGTATCTTCCAAACCCAACAGAAAAGAACAGAAAGTAACATCACACCTAAAACCAGCTCCTCAGAAGCCAAAGAAAGCTTCTCTTAATCAAAATCATTAAAATGTCAAACTTGTACTTTTCTCAGTCAGCAAGGCTGGAAACACATATTCTCATGCCCTGAGAGGTGTAAAGTTTCTTACTCCCATTTCTTTGCTTCTGCATGTTTGTTCAACTGTAAATAGTGATTACAAAGGCCCTGGTATATATGTGTCTATGTTTCCACACAAGTAAACATGCACCTTTAGGGTGGGTTGGGGAAACAGTGCTGCTGTTTCCCGGCAGGAAATCAAGACCTAGAGAAATCACACACAGAACCCACTCAGAACTCAGAACTAGGAACGTCAGATACCAGTCCTCTGACCCCAACCCTGCACACTACCCCCACAGCGCCCAGAGTTCCTAAAGATGGGGGATCGAATCCCCTTACCCAAATGCCACTGCCCCAGCAATCGCCAATCCCAGGGCTGCAGATTTTCCCCGTCCTCGGGCAGCTGTGAGTGCAACAGTACTCCTCAGAGTCTTTTCAGAGATGCCCTCAATAAATTTCAAGACAGCTTTGGCCTGTGGAAAGAGAGACACATTAGGCGAACTCCAAGAAAGGTCCAAGTTTCTGCCATTCACCACCATCACTGTGGAGAAGTGAGGTTGATGCCAGGCTAAATAAGAGGGCGGCAGTTCTTGCAGGCCAGAGAGCACTGCTCAGCACCTGGACTTCTCACTCCCTTGGTCATCTTCTGTCAGTCTCAAGGCCTACAGTACCAATTATTAATAGATGCTGATAATTCAAATTTACAGCTTCAGTCTGGAGCACTTCCCTGCACACCAGACTTTTTTTTGTTTTTTCTTAGATGGAGTTGCGTTCTTGTTGCCCAGGCTAGAGTGCAGTGGTGCGATCTCAGCTCACTGCAACCTCTGCCTCACAAGTTCAAGCGATTTTTCTGCCTCAGCCTCCTAACTGGGATTACAGGTGCGTGCCACCAAGCCCGGCTTATTTTTATATTTTTAGTAGAGATGGGGTTTCGCCATGTTGGCCAGGCTGGTCTCGAACTCCTGACCTCAGGTGATCCGCCCGCCTTGTCCTCCCAAAGTGCTGGGATTAACAGGCGTGAGCCATGGCGCCTGGCCCACACCAGACTTTTTTTTTTTTTTTTTTTTGAGACAGAGTCTCGCTCTGTCACCAGGGGCTGGAGTGCAGTGGTGCAACCTCCACCTCCTGGGTTCACTTCAACCTCCACCTCCTGGGTTCAAGCGATTCTCCTGCCTCACCCCTCCCAAGTAGCTAGGATTACAGGCACACACCACCACACCCAGCTAATTTTTGTATTTTTAGTAGAGACAGAGTTTCACCATGTTGACCAGGATGGTCTCCATCTCTTGACCTCGTGATCCACCCACCTCAGTGTTCCAAAGTGATGGGATTACAGATCAGAGCCACCGCACCCAGCTGGCCCACACCAAACTTTTATACACATGCAACTGCTTCCTGCACATTCCCATTTGTACACTACAGATCTCAAACTTGAAACTGAATGCCTAAAGTTGCCCCAAACCTCCTCCACCTAGTCTTTCCCATCTCAGTTAACTGTTCAACTGCTTGGGCCAAAGTCTCCTCAGTTCTTCCCTGATAGCTTGATTCATCAGCAAATCCTGTTACCTCCAAAACATATATAAAATCCTACCATTCCTTACACCGCTATCCTTCTCTACTGCTCTGCTCAAAGCCACCACCCTATCCTTCTTCCATCATGACAGCAGCCTCCTGACTAGTCCTCCTGCTGCCATCCTCACCCCACCAGTCTATATTCAACATGGCAGCCAGAGGATCCTCTTAAAAAGAAGTCTGGGGATGCCTCTGGCAGCTATGCTGAGAGGAGACTATGGACATAAAAGCTTCCACTGCTCCCATCTCTTATAGAGTAAGCGCCAAAGCCCTGCCAGTAGCCTGAAAGATCCTCCAAAAATCTCCTCCTCCATACCCACTCACCCTGCTTCAGCCCCTCAGCCTCCCTGCCAGGCCTGGAACACAGAGGACATCCCTACCCCAGGCCCATGCACGTGCTGCTCCCTCTGCCTGAAGCACTGGCTCCCCAAGAGCCACAGGGCTTGTTTCCTCACCTCACCTCCTTCATGGCTTGGCTCCAAAATCACCTCCTACATGAGGCCACCCCTGCCCCCTGTATGTAGAACCGCAGCACCCTACCCTCAGCTGTCATGCCCTATCCCTCTTTGCAACGTTTTCTTTTTTCCCATTGTACGCAGCATCTTCTGCTTCACCACATGATCTGCTCATGTCTTTCATTTACTGACCGTCTCATCTCACTAGGAGGCAAGCTCCATGAAGCAGGCGCATCCCTCTTGCCTACTGCTGGGCCCCAGTGCCTAGAGGAGAACCTAGAAGCAAAAGCAAGGTGCCAGTGACACAGAAGGACAGGAGCCACTAACTACTTACGGCCCAAACTGTGCTCCTCAGCTGGATCTGTGCTGGGAATATGTCTTTGAGGGTGGAAAGAAGGCCAGATAGTCCTGAGGAAGTTTGCCTAAGCAACGATGCTAAGAAGACACTGAAGAGACACAGGCCAAGGTAGATGGAAGGGGAGAGGCTTCAGGAAGCCAGAGTTTCTCCAGATGAAAACACTCAAAGGGAATCCAGGTCCTACTTAACTTGGCCTTGCCTGAAGGCTATATTTTACCCTTTTGTTTTATATTATGGAAGTTATAAACTCTGAAAAATCCAATGACATAACAGAAAGGTACCAAATCTAGACTAAAACGCATCCTAAAATGAAGAACCAATATAAAAAAGGCCAAAATCCAACTAAAAAGTGGGCAGAGGAAATAAGCAGACTGGTTGACCAAAAAAAAAAAAAAAGAAAAAACCCAACAGCAACAACAACAACAAAACAACAGATGACCAATAATTATATGAAGGAGGTATCCTCCTCTCTCCTAATTAAAGAAGCAACACCAATTAAAACAATGGTCCTATGTTCTCACATCAGATTTGAAAAAACTTACAAGTTTAATAGGAATCACTGTTGCAAGGGTGTAGGGAAAAAGGCATTTCCACACACTGGATAGTTCCATCAACTGGTACAACACCCATTTGAATACACACAACCTCTGATCCAGCAATTTCTCTTCTGGAAACGTATCCTAAACATAGTGCCTACAGACTTACCTGTAAGAATCCCTTAAGAGCACTGTTTCTAATAGTGGAAATGCTGGAATCAATCCAAACGTCTAACAGTGGACCATTTACACTCTGTAGCATGACCCCTTTGCATTTAATTCATTTATGTGCATGAAAAAAGAGGTAGCAGGATACATAATAAACTGTTAACAGCAGCTGTTTCTGCAGAGTGAAACTGCCAAGTGGAAACACCACTTCTTATTTCTTTATGTACTCTTTTTCTATTAACTTTTTGTTTTTTTGTCATAGGCCATTTGTTTTCTTATAACACTACTTAACTAGAATCAGTCTCTCCTGCTTTATCCTATTGCTCACTCTTTCTCTTTTGGATACAGAGGGTACCAGGAAGTGAATCAAAAAAGCCTAGGGCCTGCGGCCAGAGCTGCATAAAGAGCTATGTAGCTGCTGATCATATTTCCAGAATGAAAAGGGAAGTCAGCCTGCTGGGACTCAGCCCTAAGTGGGAGGTGTCACTGCAGCTATCTTCCTTCTCAAGGGCAGCAACCCATGTTGCTCATTTGGCTCAAGCTGACCTAGAACCCTGAACACACCTGACAGTTCAAAGACCTCTGGGCTGTACCCAGTCAGTTCCCATCATGGCCCAGGAACTACCAGGGAAGCCAAGTTTACCAGTGCAGACCACCTCGGTGAGCACAGAAATGCATCCTGGCAGCTCTACCCAGCCTATTTGCACCCAAGACCAGGTACATATCACCCCAGAGGGACCAGCCGTCATCAGGCCTCACACTGGAACCAGGGTAAATACCAGACTAGGGGCCTCAAGTTCTCCTCTCACTTCTGAATAAGCTGTAGGCAAAAACTTTATATTATCAAAACTTAACTGAAATTGAAGAACACAGGTATATTGCCCACTCTTGGAAAAAGTGGTGAGAGCATTCCTCTTTCAATGTAATCTGTCCAGATGTAGTGGATCATGCCTGTAATCTCAGCACCTTAGGAGGTTGAGGCAGGAGGACTGCTTGAGGCCAGGGGTTCGAAGTTACAGTGAGCCGTGATCATGCCACTGCATTCCAGCTTGGGTGACAGAGCGAGACCCTGTCTTTTAAAAAATAACAATTCATCTGCTCCATCTGTCGCCTGACTGGAGGGGGTAATCCCTAGACTTCTTCTGTGAACCCAGACAACATGAAATAGCCCTACTGTTGCTGAGCACACACGAATATGAGCAAGGGGAAAAGCCCCCTTCTCCAAGGAGGGTCTGAGTCTTGGGTCAACGTACCTCGGCTTCTGTTGCGCTCCGTATGCTATATTCTACCTTTGTGTTGGAAGTTCTGAGCACCACACTCACCTGGTCTAGAGTCTTACAGCAGTCCACCAACACACCCACAGGCTGGGTGTCCTGCAAGCTCTCCTTCAACTCTGTCAGCTCCAGAGCGGAAGGACCGAGACTCTCATCCTACCAGAGAGAGAAGGGGAAGGTCTGTCACTGCCACAGGAAGAACAACAGAGAAAACACAGCCTCCCCCAGATTCCTGGACCCCAGCACAGACTCACCGGAGTCTGGGGAGGCAGAGCCTCAATGGTGGCAACGTGGGAGGAGATGGGCAGGATATTGAGCTGGTCATCAATGACGAGACACTTCTTACAAGAGGCCAGAGAGAGAATAAACCTGAGAAACAAAACCGCTGCAATGAAGTGTTGGGGAGGGCATACAATGTCTACACAGAGTATAACTTTTCTTCAAAAAATCATTTGGCCCCAAGTGTCTCTAAGAAAGACAGAAAAAGCTAAAACCCAGTTGGAGAGCAGCGTGAGATGATTCAGTATCTCCTCCACAAGGCACCTGAACATACTTTAAACAGCAAATCAGAAAACCGAGAGCTCATCCCAGGAGATCAATTATAAGCCCTCCTGTTGTGCATGATTGCCGCTATTCCCTACGCCATGGGGCCCTCCCCTCATCCTCCCAGGCTTGCTCTTTAGCACTGAGGTGTTTCAGGCTATCCTTAAATGGGGAATTCCAAACCCAACCCCATATGATCACCAGTCACACAGGGAAAAAACACAAATGAATTCACCTTCTGTCACTAGGAAAAAGAAATAAAAGGAACAAGGGGAAAGGAAAGCACCCCAAAGAAATACAATACAAACGTTCTTGCATGCAGGAAAAAAAATGTGTTTGACTATAAAATTCAAACATCCTCCCACTGCAAGAAAAAGATTTCACAGGCTTCTGTTATATTCAGTAGCACACAGCTGCTCCTCCTGATCCGCTCATTCTACTGAGTTAGTGCATCACAGATGGTTAAAATGAGAAAGGCCCCCAGGGTTCATCAGGGCTCGGATTTCTATACCTCAGCATTACTGACATTTCGGACCTGATAATTCTTTGGTGTGGAACTGTCCTGTGCACCACCGGTTGTTCAGCAACATCCCTGGCCTCTACCCACTGGATGCCCACGGCACCCACCACCACCTCCCAAAGTCATTACAATCAAAACATTTCCAGACATTGCCCAACGTCCCCAGGGGGCCAAATGGCTCCAGATGAGAACCACTGATTTAGATCAAATTTTCCTAAGGCGTTTCACAGGTTGCTAACTGGTGTTCCCACCCCGCCAAAAAAAACTGTGGTAAGATAAATTTGGGAAACAATCAGTTAAACAGGTCCCTGCTGCTGCAAGACTTTTCAGAGATTACAACAGGCTAGGGTAAATCTTCATAAAGGAAAAATAGTATCTCTGTTTCCCAGACATATATGGCCAAACTCTCCTCATACGGTCCCTCTCAAAAAACTAGTGTTCTACGGCCGGGCACAGTGGCTAATGCCTGTAATCCCAGCACTTTGGGAGGCTGAAGTGAGCAGATCACTTGAGGTCAGGAGTTCGACACCAGCCTGGCCAACATAGTAAAACCCCACCTCTACTAAAAATAAAATACAAAAAATGGCCAAGCGCGGTGGCTCATCCCAGCACTTTGGGAGACGGAGGGGGGACAGATCATTTGAGGTCAGGAGATCAGGACCAGCCTGGCCAACATGGTGAAACCTTGTCTCTACTAAAAATACAAAAATTAGTCAGGCATGGTGGTGGGCTCCTGTAATCCCGGCTACTTGGGAGGCTGAGGCACAAGAATCGCTTGAACCCAAGAGGCAGAGGTTGCAGTGAGCCAAGATCGTGCCACTGTACTCCAGCCTGGGCATCAGAGTGAGACTCTGTCTCAAAAAAATAATAACAATAATACAAAAAATTAGCCGATTGTGGTGGCAGGCACCTGTAATCCCAGCTACTCGGGAGGCTGATACAGGAGAATCACTCGACCCAGGAGGCAGAGGTTGCAGTGAGCCAAGATCGCGCCACTACACTCCAGCCTGGGCAACACAGTGAGACTCCGTCTCAAAATAAATAAACAAATAAATCAATATTTAATTTCAGATAACAAATTGTGTATCATATTTGAAATTATGGGTGATCCTTTGCTCAGAAGAAACATTTTGTCGCCTTTTTCTGCCTCTAATTACATCTCACCCCTCCCATACTTTTCTTATCATTTTTACTATGCCAAATATGTCATATCCATAATAAAAAGCTTGGAAAAACTAGTGTTCTATGAAATATCTTCCGGGAAACAGTGATCCAGAAAAATCACTCCTTTAAAAGATGAGTAAGCTAAGAGCCAGAGAGAGTAACTTGGTTTAACTGAACTGTCAGGGCCAGCAGCAAAACAAAATTGAGGTTTCCTGGCTCCAAGTTTCTACTACATTTCACTGCTTCCAGTTAGTCTCACAACTGCTGCTGCTGTCAAGAATTTCATCATTTTTGGAATCGTGTACTACTTTCCCCAATGCAAAAGCAAAGCTTTCAGCTGAGTCCAAGATAAAAATATCCTTCCCAATGTAGCTGCCCCACAATTGGGAGGAACTATAGACCTACCTTTCATTAAATCTTCCCACCACATCCTGATGGGCCTCAGTTCTGTACCTGGAATGCACATCCTAAGAAAGAAAGACAACATCCATTAACAAAGGCATGCAAACACTGCTGAGGACCAGGGTCCAAATACAACGCTCTATCCAAGGAGACACGGGCAATCTCGCTGGAAACAAAATCACTCCCACACACCCTGCTGTGCCAAATGGTATTTGCTAAAACTGGGATCAGACACTGAATGCAATGTTGCTTATTAAAATCTTTCACTTTTCCACATTTTTTTCTAGCATCCTAAGTTATATTCATTTATTTCATAAAACTGGCATGCTGTGTGCCAGATATGCTGTGTATACACTAGTGAACAAAGCATGACCTCTGTTCTCATGGCACTTGGAGTGTAATGGAGGGAGGAAGAAAAATGAGTAGATAAATACACATTTTGGCAAACGCTACATGTGAAATACAGACTGCACGGATAGCAAGTGGGGGTCACTTATGTAGGGCAGTGAGGGAGGGCCTCTCCGAGATAAGCTGAGGCCTGAAGAATAAGTAGGTAGCCATGTAAGAGAGAGAGGAAGAACAAACTGATATGAACACAAAGTCATTCATTCACTCTCAAATATCTAAGGAATGCTTACTAAATGCCAGGCACTCTTCTTCTTTTTTTTTTTTTTTGAGACGGAGTCTCGCTCTGTCGCCCAGGCTGGAGTGCAGTGGCCAGATCTCAGCTCACTGCAAGCTCCGTCTCCCAGGTTCACGCCATTCTCCTGCCTTAGCCTCCCGAGTAGCTGGGACTACAGGCGCCCGCCACCTCGCCTGGCTAGTTTTTTGTATTTTTTAGTAGAAACAGGGTTTCACCGTGTTAGCCAGGATGGTCTTGATCTCCTGACCTTGTGATCCACCCGTCTCGGCCTCCCAAAGTGCTGGGATTACAGGCTTGAGCCACCGTGCCCGGCCTGCCAGGCACTCTTCTAAGATCTGGAAAGGCAACAGCAAAGAAAACTAACTCTGTTCCAATCAAATTTATTTATTTATTTATTTTTATTTTTTTACTTTTTGAGACGGAGTCTTGCCCTGTCACCCAGGCTGGAGTGCAGTGGCATGACCTCAGCTCACTGCAACCTCCACCTCCTGAGTTCAAGCGATTCTCCTGCCTCAGCCTCCCTAGTAGCTGGAATTACAGGTGTGCACCACCATACGTGGTTAATTTTTTTTTGTATTTTTGGTAGAGATGAGGTTTCACCATGTTGGCCAGGCTGGTCTCAAACTCTTGACCTCAGGTGACCCACCCATCCAGGCTCCCAAAGTGCTGGGATTACAGGCGTGAGCCACTGTGCCTAGCCCTCCAATGAAATTTAGAGACTAGTACAGAAGGACAGACTAATAATAATAATAATAATAATAATAACTTTAGGTAACTGTCAAGTGCTTTGAAGAAAAATAAAGCTGGTTAAGGAGTGACAGGCAGAGCTGCCTACTGTAAACAGGGTGTAAGGAAAGACCACACGGATGAGGTGATATCTGAGCAGGAACTTGAATGCAATGAGGAAGTGAGCCAGGCAGAGGTCCAGAGGAAGCACATTCCAGTGGGAACAGCAAGTGTCAAGGCTCTAGCATGAGTGTGTGCTGGGCATGTCTGAGGACGTTCAAGGAGGCCAAAAGGGCTGTAGTGCAAGTGATGATGGGAGAAGTAATGACAGGAAACAGCCCCTAAGATTGAGGAAAGTTCATTTCATCAGACCAAGTCCAATGCGACCACCATTACAGAGCTGCTGGGCATGGGCATGACTTAAAACTTGCCTCTGAACACTGACTTGGCAACACTGATAGAGAGAGGAGACCAGCTCTGCATCAGGTGAGACACATCCCTAACTCCTCACCATGTCCTCAGTGCCTTTTGCTTTGGGAGAACAGAATATCTGCTGGAGTTGAAATTCTTGCCAAACTGGGAGTACAACTAGCAAATGTTCCTTAGTCATCCATTAGGATAAGGGCCAGTGAGGAGTCTGCACATGGTCCTTTTTTTTTGCAATACACAAATTTAGGCACTGGCATTGCTCCTTATACAGTATCATTCCAGAAAATTTAACTACATAAAAGCTGCATCATATCTGAATCTCACTGGTGTAGAATTTGCAAATGCCTGGAAACAAAGGTGAAATTCAGAGATTCCTAGGCACACTCAGGGACCCTGAGATTTAACTGCAGTGACTTTTTCACTAGTTAAAATCAAAGAGCTCTTAGCCCTGAGGCTGTGCTGGCTACTCACTGGAGCTGCCCAACAGGAATTCTTTAAAGAAAGCAGAACACAGCAAAAACAGATGTACTTGAACCCTCACAATTAAGTTAAAAAACAGATGCTTACCATGGTCATTGTGTACAATTGCTTGAGTGAGTTCATGGTCCGTAGGAGGATGACCACTAGCCCACCACCTTCCACTGTTTCTACAGTCCTGGCCAGCAAGTTTGGAGTTAAGGCTTCGAAATCCTGGAAGAAGGGGGCGTGAGAAAGGGTATTCCTGCGAATACCAACCCAAGGGGCTTTTTTTTTTTGAGATGGAGTCTCGCTCTGTCACCCAGGCTGCAATGCAGTGGCACAATCTTGGCTCACCACCCACCTGGGCCTCCCAAAATGCTGGGATTACAGGTGAGCCACTGCACCTGGCCCAACCCAAGGGACTCTTAACCAAAGCAAGGTGATAAGGCAAAAAGACGACTTCGGAGCATAAAGCCAAGACCGTACTTCTTCCCACCTTGACTTCCCAGGATACACACACAGGGCGCACCACAGAAGAGGACCAAGCCCTCGAATATATGAATACCTGGTTTTATATGCCAAAAATGGGTCTCTTATTAGAGACATTGTTAGTTTTATCTGTCAAAAACCTCTCTGATAAAATCTTACTTGGAAACAAATTTTCCAGCCTTCATTGATTCACACTTGAATTTCAGAAACATCTTACATTTTCTGACATTTATAGCCCAAACCTGTTTGACAAAACTATACCACATGGGAGAGCTGCTGCTCCCAGGAGTCATTACTCAGGCAATTGATCAAGGCAGCAAGCAGAAGACCACTCCCTACAAACCAGTGATCAGCCAGGGCATTCCCCTGAGTAAAGGTGAAAATGAGGCAAAACGCCCTCTTGTTTGACCTCCAACGTCGGAAGCAAGCCAGGAGTACAGGAGACAACCCATGTTTTGTGAGGTATGTAACTCGACATAATAAAGGGCACAGTTGTAGGTGTATATGATAAACACATTGAATGTGGGGATTTGTGCTTAATTTTGTCTTGTCTTTTTTGGGAGAATGGGGAAGGGGGTGGCACGGGAGTCAAAGAAACAAAGAATAAAACAAAGACCACCAGAGCTTACATGCACATGCATACACACACACACAAAGTGAAACTCAGTCTATTAACTTGCCAGGCAAGAGAATATACACCAGTGCAGAAATTCACCAAGTAGTCTCTGAGAGATAAAGTGAGGGATTTTTAAGGGCTAGAAACGGGGAGAGGGGCCTTCATGGTGGATATGCTACTCAGGCACTCTGGACAGGACATTTAAGTGCATTGGTCTGTATTCCAGTTGGAAAACAAGTCCTATTGCTCACTGGACAAGAAAGTCTTTGGTGAACGCCAATAAGGACCTGGGGTCCTAGAGGCACGCAAAGTCTCTGGCATTTGCTTTATCAGCTTTAGCTAGTTAGAACCAGTTATAACAATGCATCACTTCAGTTCCGGTGTCTCTAGACAAGTGCTGATTTAAGTAGAAAATTCTCTTTTTATATGGGGTAAGTGACCAAGTGTACTTTGGAAAGTGGCCGGGATTTCCACTAATAATGCTTGGGGATAGGGAATATGGGACTCTCCTCTCCTTACTGTACATTTGTTTCCAGTGGAAAGTCAGGCAGCCCAAGCAACCCTCAAGACTCTGCCTTCAATCAGAGGCTAGAGGAAATCACCCACCTGCAGCACACACATGCCGAAGGTATTGCCCAGGATCTTGTGGGTCTCATTGTAGTAGCAGTAGCGAATGTTTGTGGCTGCTATGAAGAGTTCGAAGGGGTCATCCTGCTTTATGTTCAACGTTCCATTCTTTATTTTCTTCTGCAGCTGTCGCATTCTTTTCTTCCGGTGACTGCAATCACACGCCCCCAGTCCCATGAGAGCCAGTTAACCAGAGAGGCTAAAGAGTTGGAACCAGGGGACAGGCTCAGTGATCACCCACTTAGACTTTCAGAGCGAGTAGGGAACTTGAAAGTGTGAGGCCCACTTCAGGTGGAGGGCAGTGGAGAGGCATTAGAGTGCTTAAGGGCTTCGAGTAAGAGTGATAAGTCTATGTGTGAACACTGCTATTTTGCTCTGTGACCTCGAGCAAATACTTTGCTTTAAAAGTTGGGTAACAGGGTAGCTAACCCTCACATTTGGCCAAAGCCAGAGATTGAAACCAAACCTGAGTGGCCTCATTATCTCAGTCATAAGCCAATGCTTCAACTACACTGTGCTGTTCCCCAGAGATCCTGGGAAAGACAAGGTGATGGCACATTACTTTATTCATCCTTCCTAGAGGACTTCCTTCCCGAGAATGTGGGATTATGTCTTCGAGGGCAGGTCTTACATAAGACAATAATGATATAGGACACAGGGATCAGAATGGAATCTGGACATCTCTAAGGAATCCCTGAATTATTTTTGGTCTTAAAAACCCTGCATATCCAGCTGCTATTTACCTTTCCTTTACCAAAAGAGAGAACTAGAATGTTCTAGAATGGAGGATTACAGCTGATCAAAATTTTACCATAGTTGTCTAACTTAATAGCTAAAACAAAGGCCCTTCCTCCTGTGGGCCTCCACTTCCTCATCTATGAACCAAGGCAGTGGGTGAGTTTATCTCCACTGTTCCTTCTGGCTCAGGCCTTAAGCCCATGACTTACAAGCAGGCATTAGCTTGAACATAATGCTCCGCCACAGCAAGGCAGGGGTAGGGCGGAAGAGCTATAAGAGGTACAAAAATATATTTTTAGAAGTGAAGCCAACTGGTTTAAATTCAAAAGGCAAATCTGCCCAGAAGACTCTGAATTGCCTAATTCCACACCCGTCTCACATTTGCCAAATGAAAAATATTGAAAACCAGAAGCCCTAAAAACTTAAAATTCTGGGATAGGCAGCAGGCCTTATTCTCAATCTGTATTAAAAATGCCTACCTCTCAAAATATGAGACTATATACAACAGAATACCAATTATGGTTCAAAACTACATACCAGTAATAAACATCTAGATGCTGACAATGCCTAGACACTGAAATGCTTTTTATTTTCATCTTTGGGTTTTCTGCACTTTTCACATTTCAACAATAAGGCTCTTATGATTGTCTGGTTTTCTTTAGGCAGAAACCCTTTACTTTAAGACCATAGGACAGGGGCAAGTTTAGCCTCTGGAACTAATTTCAGTTAAAATAATTTTAGAGCCTGTTAATACATCCAACTCAATGTATACTGAGTACCTATGACAAACATGCTAAAACAGTTGAAAATATGAAAATACAAAGATAAATAGGAGAGGGCTCCTAACTGAATGAGCTTATCACCTGAAAGTAAAAAAAAAAAAAAAAAAAAAAAAGATAAAAGAAAAAAAAATGAATGTAAGTCACAGTATGTACATGACTCTACCCCAAAGCAAGAGCATCCAGTGACAAACATTATATGAGAAGGACAAGTGCAGAGGAAGGTAGAGGAACCATCAGGTATGACTGGGGGGCTCGGGAAAAGTTTCATGGAGGAGGCAGGCCCTGAGAAACGGGAGGATTTCAGTAGGTGATATCAGGGAGGTGGAAGTGGCATTCCAAGCAGAGGAGACAGCATGAGTAAAGAAAAGCAGGGAGGTTACTCACAGCATAAAGCAGCCAGAGCTGGAGACAGGCTTTCAGAGTCAGATCGGAGATGAGCACATTTGGAAATTAGAAGAGGCTCAAAGACAGAATCGCATATGCCAGCTAGGTTTAGAGTAAGGAGACAAGATCCAGGGAAAGAGAAGAGCTCCGGAAGGTAGTCTCAGTAAAGACACCGAAGCCAAAAAACGAGACTATTTCTGAGATGATGCCATGGTGGTTATCTGCCAAGGAACAGCACTCCCCATCCCATCCCAAACTTCTCCAAACACAAAGTTGTAGGTAGAACTTCCAACTTCCTATTATACTATGACCAACCCCACCCTCCCTCCTCTGGCCAGGAATAGGCATCTTTCCACCAGAATTTTGGGAAAAAGTCTGATTTCCACATGGCTGGGCCTGAAACAAGGAAAACTCCAGTGTTGTTTCTACTAGGGGGACAACAGAAAACAGAAAGCTGGTCTGCAGTGAGAAAGCTGGTCTGCATAGAGCAGATATGCTGAGATGACAAACTGAGCTGGGAACATTAGCACTCTGGCTCTAGATTACCCGTTGAGTAGGGCTGAAATCTTATCCCCTTGGATTCCAGGAAATATCCCATATACCTCAGTGAAATCCCTTTGTGCCAAATTGTATTTGTGTTGAAAGTTTGTTATCTGTGACTACAAGTCTTGACTACCACAGCTTCAAATAGCCTACTGTCAATACAGCAGTGAACTGGTAGAAGAAGAGGCAGAGCTCTGAAAAGGAGGAGAGAGAGAGAGAAAAGTTGACGCATTAGGCATCAATCTGCTGGGGATGTCTAATGGCACAATTTGATCACAATTATAGAAGCAGAAACCAGACTGCAAAAGTGGCCACGAAATGCAAAAGATTTCTGTTTTAAGGTATATGGCAATAAAAATGGGAGGAAATGCTAACCTGAGAGAGAAATCTGGGTATGTAAGTAATCAGCTTTTGATAATAGAAAAATCTGAGCATGTTTACAGGAAGGAGAAAGTTTCCAAAGGGTATGGGGTGACCAGTAGAGGAAAGACAATAAGGTCCTGAAAGAGGTGAGGGAGGAGACACAGGGTACATAAAGGGGTTTTCCTTGGACATGGGATGAGACACATCCCCCTCCATGAAAGAAGGGGAGAAAAAAAGATATAGTGAAAAGGTAGAATAAATTTGAGGTAAGAAAGACAGTTTGAAGGAACTTGCAATGACATGGGCTTAATCGGCCTAGAAAAGCAGGAAGGAAAACCATACGCAGAAGGCAAGGCATTGGATTCGTGACTTAAAAAGCATGAAAATGATTTGAAACTTATTTTCAGGAATGAAGAAAGGATATCAGCTCCATTTGTCCTCAGAGATAGCACCTCCACTAAAGACCCACAAAAAATATGTCAAGGAATCATTTCCTGGCATTTAACTAATGAGCAGGAATCGTAAGTTGGATAAAACACATGAAGAGCCCACCTTACCTGCTAAACCCCAGCTCTTTCTTATAACACCACAGCACTGAAGGCCGAGCCTTCACAGTTGCTTTGGATAACATGTGATGAAGTATTACCACCTGCCAAACAAAAAAGTCACAGAATTTCAGGCACAAAAGAGACTTTAGAGACTGCCAGGCTTAAGACCTCATTTGACAGATGTGGAAACTAAATTGAGGGCCAGGGAAGGGAAGTGCCCAAGGTCCCAAGGCGACCAATGATCAGGTTTGGACTAGAAGCCACGTCACATACAGTTAACCTTGTGGTCAACCCACCACCCCAGGCTTCAAAAGGTATTAGCTTGTCTGCTAATCAATCTAAATACAGAGAATTCACCACTTCCAGGAAATAAAGGTTCCCACTAGGCATCTTACCAGCCAAAGAGATCTTAATGCCATTATATCCTGAAACACCAGAGTGCTTGAACATGCTGAGTCTTTTGGACAAGAGAAAAAGTAATTCAGGAAACATTTACCAGGTCATACCTGATCTTTTCCTCGATCCCCGACTACAACAAAGAGAGATCTTTGCCGCTCAGCTACCCCATTCTCAATGAGAATCCGGATTCGGTTATCCACCTTTTTCCGATGCATGGTGAAAAATTATTACTAAAAGAGAAAGAAATACAACTGGCCATGTGCACTAGACTGTCTAAGGAACATTAGCTGGCTGCCTCTTGTGGGGCCAGGGACTGTGCTAGGCATATCTATAAATATTGTCTTACTTAACCCTCTAAGAGCTCCATAGGGAAGACATCAGTCTCTAGTTTTAAACTCAGGAAACCTTGGGCTTGGGAGGTGAGAAAACCTCCCCTCAGCCTGGGAAGCCTGTAATTCACCTCTATTAAAGACTTTTTAAAAATCAGAAACTTGTATATTCAAAAAAGTAGGAGAATGACTAAAATACATAGGGTATATCCAAATATCCAAAGCATTTTGTTTGTTTTTGAGACGGAGTCTCACTCTGTTGCCAGGCTGGAGTGCAGTGGCATGATCTTGGCTTCCTGCAACCTCTGCCTCCTGGGTTCAACCAATCCTCCTGCCTCAGCCTCCCGAGTAGCTGGGACTACAGGCGCACGCTGGCCAGGATGGTCTGGATCTCTTGACCTCCCAATCCGCCCACCTCAGCCTCCCAAAGTGCTGGGATTACAGGCGTGAGCCACCACACGCAGCCAAGCATTTTTAATAACTAAGGATATGGACATAGACGTTTATGACAGAATCATGACAGAATAAAGTATCATAACATTTCTAATGCATACACATAACAGAGGGGAAAAAAAAAGACTGGAAGGAAGTATCAAAGTATAAAGTAGCAACTTCTAGATGGTGGGACTTTTATTTTGTTCTTTTGTTTTTGTGGAGTCTTAAAAAATTCACGTGTTACTAATAAAGTCAGGGAAATCAATAACTATCAATGAATAATTCCATGATGTAATGTGTCCAAATGTTTCCTCATTTTAGGGAAAACTATACTGAAGCCTTTGTACAGACAGACCTCAAAAGTTCTCGCGGGGTGTGGTGGTTCACGCCTGTAAGCCCAGCACTTTGGAAGGCCGAGGCGGGTGGATCACCTGAAGTCAGAAATTCGAGACCAACCTGGCCAACATGGCGAAACCCCATCTCTACCAAAAACACAAAACTTAGCCGGGAGTGGTGGTGGAGCTGCAGGAGAGGCTGAGGCAAGAGAATCACTTGAAACCGGGAGGCGGAAGTTGCAGTGAGCCGAGATCGTGTGCCATTGCACTCCAACCTAGGCGACAGAGCGAGACTCCGTCTCAAAAAAAAAAAAAAAAAAAAAAAAGTTCCGTGATTACCTACAGTAAAATATTGCATCATCACAATAAAAACGTCAGAAATATCACTGTAAAAGTAACATGCTACTTCGATGTAAAAGTGACATGCTACTTAGAAATTCCGGTACCTACTGCATTACAAACATCAAGTTCATTTACTGAAGCTTACCACACTTTAACTGTCCCTTCTAACCTTCCAATCCAAACACAGATTTTAGCATATGTCTTATTATAAAACACTAAATCACTGTCAAGGACCCCAATTTATAAGTAAAGGAGAAAATATAAAGAATTCAAATACCCCGAGGCAGAAAAACGAGAGACAGAATTCACACTCAAGTCTTCCCGACTCCAAAACCTGAGCTCTTCCCAGTTCACCAATCTTCTCAACTTGTAAACCCTGTGTTGCCGGCCACATAAAGATCCCGCAAAAATCAATCAACAACTAATTAATGGGGGCTGCCTTTTGCTCTAACTACTGTGGGAGCCCCAGAAGTAGTACCACAAGGCCCTTGACTTCAAGCTTGCATTCTTCGTGAAGAAGGTATTTAAAAGAATGAGATGAGGAACAAGAACCAGGTAAAATTAGATGTAAAAAAAACAGCTATAGTGAGGGGTCAGATGAAGAAAGCGCTGAGATTACTATAGGCTGAAGCTGTCATGGAAGGCCTGGATGGGGAAGGCCTTGAAGATGATTACTTTTCATTCACTCATTCATTTATCTATCTACACATAACATCTAGGTGGCAGGCACCACTTTAGGTGCACTGGCAAACAAAACCAAGTCCTGAATGTGACTGCTGAATAAAAAGTATAAAGGAATGTGCACAGTGAAGGATTTAAGAACGTGGAAGGATCTGGAATCAGATTACCTAAGTTTAAAGCTTAGAGCTGCCGCCGGGCACTGCGGGCAAGCTCCACGGAAAGCAAGTGTTGTCACCCACCCATTCAACCCGACTCCCCAGTTACAGGCACTTAGCGGGTGAGTATCAAGCCACGCAATCCCCGAGGATGCTCGAGAAGCACGCGCCCAGAGCGGCTGCGTATTGGAGAGGTGATTCTGTTATCTAGGAGCGCCCCAAAAGAGGGGTGGAGGACAGTCGGCGTAGGCCAGGTATCCGTCCGGATGCAGAGCCTTCATCCTGAGGCCGGTCCCCTCTCGGGACAGGAAGAACACAGACACCGATCTTGGCATCCATACGCGGCCCTCCCGCGTTGGGTACCTGCGTCCCGAGCCCGGCGGATCCCAGCCAGTGGAGAAGCAGAAGCACGTGGGAGCACGGAACAACTCCGAAAGAGAAGGCACAGCTAACTGCCCCTAGCGGATGCCTGGTGACCGGGTCTCGGACTTGGCCTGGCTCCGCGGCACGCGCCCCTCTCAGGCACTGGTACACTGCACGTGCGCAAGCGCATTACAGTCGCAGCGATGGCGAGCGAGAAGGGACCTTCCTCAAGGCTGTCGCTGAGTAATGACGTAAGCCACCGGAGGCGGAGCTGGAGTTTAGATGTCCACTGCGGTTGCGCATTTTAGTCTCACAGCTCGCGGTAGCTGGGGTATTGGGTGCGGTTTGCCTCTTCACGCTCTTTATATCCGAACTAAGGTACCTTGGCTGAGAAGGGCAAAATAGATGTCCGCACCCCCAGGGCCTGCCCACGTAGGTCCAGGGTTTTCAGCGTCAGCCTGGGTACGCGAGACGCGACGGATCCAGCTATCTGTGCTCAATTTAACCGATCCCCGTAAGTTGAGGAAACTCGGCCGACAGACCTATTTTATTGGTCTCGCTTGTCCCTCCACCCCCACAGTACTGATCTTACAGATGGGAATCCTGTAATCTACCCATGACTGCGGCGTCTGTACTTTGCAGGCTCCCATTAGGCCTGTATATGGTCGTCAAATGAAATTACTCCCCCTGGGCTTCCAGTAAACTCCAAGAACATGACTACAAGGACAACCTATACATAGCGTGTTGCATTCTTGACTTTGGGGCAGATCGCTGAACTTCAAAAAGCATTATCAACTGCTTGATGTTTCCTCCTGGATACCGCAGATGTCTGAATGCAAACCCCTTCCCCAGATAGACACTTCCAATTTTAATGTCATCAGCAGCACCACCCATTTAATCCAACATTCATCATGAAATTTTTTAGTTCATTCAGCAAAATGTCAATATGCCCATGCACTATTCTGCTCACAAGGGATAGTGACCAAAATGTTACTGCCCCTCGTGGTTAATTCTAGGTTGTTTTAAATGCTATTAAGCAAAAGTATCCAGTGAGTGAAGTAACTAAGGGCACTATTTTAGAAGCGAACACGGAAGGCCTCTGACGGGGGGGGCGGGAGGGGTGTGACACTGGATGAAACAAGGACCTAAAATTTATAAAGAATAAGCCCTGACAGTATCTGAGTGAAATGCTCCCCCATGCCAAAGATGTACATACAAAAGCTCCAAGATGGGGAAGAAGTCCTGGCAAAGCAGTCTGTGGCCAAAGCAGTGGGCAAGTGAAGGACCAGATTTAGAATTTAGTTCTAGTCATCATGAGAAACCACTGGAGTTTGTGGGGGACAGGGAAATGAGAAAATGTGCTTTGCCCTCTTAAAAGGCTCTTAGCCAAAAAACTAAACCACAGGAAGGCAACGGTAGAAAACGGGAGAACAATTATAAGCTATTGTAGTCACCTGTGCTAGGATGGTAGTCGTGGCAGTGGTTAAAAGTATTAGATAACTGGATATTCAAGTTAAACTACGTGAACTCACTTAAGGATTAGATACAGGGTATAAAAGTAAATTGAAGATGGCACCCAAAACATTTGCTCTGAGCAACTGGTGTTGGGTAATCAAGGAGTTGACTTGGAATACTGAGAGTCTAACATCCAAGGCCTGGAGAAATCAGCAAAGGATACCGAGTCGTGACCAGTGAGATAGGGTATCTACAGAATCCATTCACCACCACCACCCCATCTCCACCTTAAGTTGGAATCCATTATTTCTCACATGGACCACTCCAACAAGCCTCCGTACCATCTCTTGGTCCGTATGTTGTTCTCAGCATTGCATTGAATGTTTTTTAAATGGCAACTTTATTAAGTGGGCCACCATCCCCACCCCAAACAACAGTTTTTTTTTTTTTTGAGACGAAGTCTCGCTCTGTCACCCAGGCTGGAGTGCAGTGGCGCCATCTCTGCTCACTGCAACCTACCAGGTTCAAGCGATTCTTCTGCCTCAGCCTCCCGAATTGCTGGGACTACAGGCGCATGCCACCACGCCCGGCTAGTTTCAGTATTTTTAGTAGAGACGGGATTTCACCATATTGGCCAGGCTGGTCTCAAACTCCTGACCTCACGATCCCCCTGCCTCAGCCTCCCGAAGTGCTGGGATTTCAGGCAAGAGCCACCACACCCGGCCCAACACACAGCTTCAAAACCTTCAATAGTTTGCAACTGTTTTTAAGAGACAAAACATTTTGCAACTGTTCTTAGAGAGACAAAACATGAAATGCAATTATTACGCTGTCCACAGTAGTCTTTACCTGTTTCTCTAACCTGTAACTCTGCTAGTCCTTTCTCTTTCCACTTGATCCTGGTACTTTCAGTCACTGGTGATCAGACGTTTAGTTATGTTCTTCTCCCCCTTTCTTTTGACTAGTCTACTACCCCTTACCCTTCAAATGTACTCAATTACCCCTTTCAGTTGTCTCCCCTGATCATTTTAACTAGGATATACACTCTCTGTCATGGCTTTAGTATCTACCACATTGCTCCAACATGGCATTTGCTACACTTTGGTGTCATATCAGTGTCTTTGATTAGACAGTTCAATGAAAGCAGAAACCACAGTGATTTTTGTTACCACTAAATGCCTAGTGCTTGGCATGATGCTGGGCAAAGGATACCCTAATTTGCTGAATAAAGCCTTAATTCAGTGGCTTAATACAGTGTGTCTGCCTATTAAACACAGTACTTAAAGTTAGTATTTCCAAATGAGCAATACACGAATGCCTTTGCTAGATGATCAGCAACAAACTGCTGATCTTCCACTGCCTATACTCAAAACAGCCGTACTGCTCACGTAACTGGATTAGCTTCAGAACAGCTTGTTAAAGTAGGATATTAGTAGTAGAGGCTGAGAAGTTTATTAGAAGATGAGGCTATCAGATTTCTTATATAAACCTTTTCCTCTCCTCATACCAGTAGCAATTCTTCACTTATAGCTTTTACTGGATGGTTTTTAACAACTTAAGCAGACTTCGTTCAAGGCCAGTGAGAAAACCAGGCTTTCATAGAATTTAATCTAATGTAATTTTAAACATTCACTAGTCTTTTCCAGAACTTTTGTAGAATTCAAAATGGAAAAAGGTATGAGCCTTAACAATTTACTTTCATTTTCCTGAGGGGTTTTCCTCCCCACTAACTCCATAAAAAGGACAAGATGAAGGGCAATACTGATTCTGTGAAATCTAACTTACAATCAATTAAAACTTAGAATGCTTAACAAGAACTCAAGTGGAATGCAGATTCCGAGCTTAAAGATGAAATGAAGGGTTTGAATTCGGCACTTACCTGCATTCCATTTCCTCTAGTTATATTACTGAAAATATAATGAACAAATGTCCTAAAACACTTAGGAAGCTGACTGCTCAACTAGCTGTTAACTGATCACCTCAGTTAATCAACCTTCTGAGAATAAGCACACATTCTATGTCTCCTTTAAGTGGAAAAGTTTCCCACATAAGAGTTGCATATAAAAGGAGACAAAAGAACTGTAGAAGCTAACTGATTAGAAATATTTAAAGGATATTTAATATCAAGGTACAATGATTGAAAAAAACTTTTCTGTATTTTTTAGGAATTATTAGGATCTGGAAATAAAACTGCCCTAATCAAGGTAATCAATGACATTCTACCTTTTTAAGTTTTAAAAAAGAAGTTTCATATCCACATGAGATGATTTATATTGTGCATATACAAAAGTATTTTATATGTTAGCTTGCTACACCAAGAGGCTACAGTGACACGTGTGACAATCGTTTCCTTGAAACTCTGCTAAAATATGCATTTGACCAAACAAAAGGCCTTCTGCAGCTAGGACAAGCAATCACATATTATACAGAATACTTAGAACCAAGATTCAGATCTTAATGAGACTTATTGAAAGGTTCTCTACCCCATAATGAGGCACCCCTTTAAAAATATGGTCTGAGTAGACATAAAAGATACACATTTAAACTGTGATGGTAAAATAACCAAAAAAAGAAAAATTATAGTTTAAAAAAAGAAACAATTCTTTGAAAAAACATACATAGAATAGTCAAACTATGAACACCTTTACACATTCACATCTGCACTAATGCATAGAAGTTCAAAACCTAGAAGGCATTTCTTCCCCATCCCTTCTCTGAAACTGATTCATAGAGGTCACTGTGTGAAGAACTTACTTCAATCCTGATTGTAAATATCATGAAATTATTTTCTACATAGATAGCAAATTTAGTTTTATATATAGGATTGCAAGCATACATCATCTAGGGATTACCCAGTAAACCACAAATATTTTATCCATTCCCCTAAGATACAGATAACATATGGTTGTGGTACATCCCAGGCAGATGTCATTTAAAGCACGCAAGGGGAGGTGCTAGCAAAAAAATACTCATTTGCCAAAGTAACAGGTTAACCCTTCCAATATGATGTACCACAACCACACATGAGAAAAGTCAAGAACTTATTTTATTTTATTTTAAAATAAACATTGAAGATCCCCCATTTCCCACCACCCTACAAAACTTTTGAATGTGGAATGTTCAACAGCCTATCCATTTTGGTAGGTTACAAAACCAGCAAAAACTCCAGTTGTCTAATGATGAATGTTTGAGAATAGTTTTGTTTTTAAATAGCTGAGCACCTACTGGAAAAATTCCTGGGCTAAATGCTGAAAATAAAATTTAATTTCTGCACAGAAAACACCATTAACTTAGTAGCCTTTGCTTAAAGGTGGGCTTAATTCTCCATGAAGTCAGAATGAGATAATAAGCAGCATTAAGTTCATAGGCACACAGAACTAGTGCTCAAACTGCTAGCACAAATTCCAACAGAGTACATAAGGCTAAGTCACTACTCAAGTGTCCATTTCCATCAAATTTAGAGACTCTCCCTATGCATCTAAGGGAAGGAATTATCACTTTGAATATAAATGCCTCCAGGAGAAAAGGAGAATTCAGGTAAGGTTAAATTAGACAAAAGATAGTAAGTGCAAGTACTAGAGAAATGTTGCTGGAGATAACCATAAAATTTGTGACACTAATGTGGTATGGGGGTGAATCACATAAGCTGCTAGCTGTTGAACACCAGTGTTTCAAGATACAACTTTTATAAACATGTTTTATTTGTTTTGCTTATACCATCAGAACTGAAACTACCGTCTGTGATTTCCCTGAAACAGGGAAATCAATCTAAAACACATACTGGTGCCTTTCAAAAGATAGCAATTGAAAAGGGTGGTAGCAGCAGGCATTTGGTATCTTTTCCTTTTTAAAAAAAGCTTTCAAGCTGAAGGAAAAACATGTGACCAAGAGTGTTATGATTATCCACTAGAGATTTCATCAGTACCTGTACCAATTTAGGTGACAATACAGCAAAATCCAAGGATTAGTGACAGACAATGTACATGTCATAAGGAATGATAGTACCAATCCTTACAAAAGTCATTGTCTCAAAAAAACTGTTAAGTGTTCAAAAAGGTATCTAAATATTTCACATTAAGTACAGAAGCGGCCATCCAGATTACATCCCATATTTGTTGCATATTTTTCAAAAAGTGCCAATCAAAGCCTAATTTTGCATCTTGGCTTTGTCTTATACAGTATCAGCTGTTAAAAGCATTTTACATGTGTTTTTAACCACAGTTGTTTGGCCAGATGAACAGTGCTGTGTCAAAGCTGGTAGCCAGCCTTATAGGTGTGATTAGGACCCATGCATAATTTGGTATGCATCTGAACGTTCAGTGCTCCAATTTGACTGGAAAAGCTGTGAAATGCAGTTGTTCTGCCAAACCACACTCCACTCCTTTCATCTTCCTTTCTAGGGAAATATTTTAGTTTGTCAGTTACCATTGAATAACTCAAGGGCTGATTTGTAGATTTTATCCAATGTCGAAAAAGTCAATCTTGCCTTTATCAAGCCACTTCAAATAACTATGGAGATTATTATCACCCTGTAAAGTATATTGTTTTACTCCTAAGCAAGGGTGAGGAATCTGAGTATCATGTGCAAGGCTCAAGATGACGCTTAGGACAGAACATGCAGAGTAAAAATAGTTTCCTTCCATATCCAGGTAATAGAAAGCTGACAATTGTAGTCCTGTCTTTATGGGATGAAAACAGTCCCTTTACAATAAGTTTCCTGAAAGGGAGAACAAATAGATAATAACTCTTCTGGTAACATATTATGGTACACTGGCCAGTGTGTTTTTGGCGATTAAACATAATCCTGTGAATCAGATTAATTCACTTGCTGAGTGTTCATTTGCGGCATCCCTCTGTTGGGTCTTGGGGGCCCTCCACGACCTAGAAGACAAAAATGGCATTTGATTTTTCTTTCAAATATTATTTGTTTTGCCTTCAAGCAGATTTTCATCTGAAGTCAAGAAGCATGTGGGCATCCTGTCACCACATTATTAGGCTTAAGAGGTCAATTCTTCAGTGTTCAAGTTTCCCCTGTCCTGGAAGTTGTCATGCGCAAATTTGCTCATGTTCTCTTAGCTAAAAGAAGAGTAGAGCTAATGGAGTATTCCACCAGTACTCATTCATTCATTCATTCAACAAGTATTTATTGAGTGCCTACTATGTGCCAGGCACCGTCATCAAGCGTTGGGAATAGATACAGCAGAGAAGACAGACAAGGTACCTGCTCTCATGGAGCTTACATTCTAGTGTACACTCTAGCTTACATTTCAGTAGTAAGTAACATCATACTATCAAAATTAATAAAAGCACCAGAATGAAAACAGACCTTATTACCTAAACTGTTAAAAAGAAACTACATAACATTCAAAATTGTATAATGACTTTTAACAGATAAAATAACTTTTCGCATGCTGTTAAAACAGATTTTTAGCTATCAGTTTGAACTCAACTTTCATCGAATATGCTACAAAGTGGGAAAGAAGAACATAACCCACATTCACATGCAAATATCCTTTGATATTTCTAGTCAAGTCAGTAATTCCCAAGTGATCCATTAATTTTTAGAAAAATGTACCTTTTTCCTGGCCAGTTTCTACTAGCATTCAAATCAAAGTACTTTGTAATTCCTCCTTAACACACATTTTATACATGTTATGGCCAATAGAGGAAACCTATTTGATGTTTAACCTCCCTCAAATCAGAGAACCATTTAGAATTTCAGACTACATGAAATGCTAGCTCTAATTGTTAAATAGGTTAACTTCCTGACAGAATGGGAAGTAGTTTTCCCATAGTAAAAGAAAAACAAAAAACTCTCCAAACCTGTAATTTTTTTTTAGTTCAATAAGTTAGGAATTTGGGGGTTTTGTTTAAAAGTCAGAAATAACTTGATATTTATATACTAATAGAGGTCCAAAAGGCATTGCAAATTCCATTAGTTCTATTACTTCTAAATGGTTCTCTAAATGTTAACTATGGCTTATCCGGCCATTAAAGGGTGTCTGGCCTTAAAATATAATAGGCATGTTTCCAAAAAATGAAAGAGGAATAATAAATTTATATAAATGTTCAATCTCATTCCAAAAATGTCTTACAAAAATGTTTCAGTAAGTACTTCCTAAAAACATTTAGCAGGTTTTAGGACCTGAAAAATAATTTTCAGCTGGAAAAACACTTTTTCTGAGGAAGAGAATATGTTCTAGTTTTCAAGACAGTTTATATAGTAACAGGGAAAGTCATTCAAAAATTAAAATTTGGGTCCAAGATTAAGTTTTAGAAACAGAGCATTTCATTTAATCCCTAGCAACAAGTCTGGAAAGGATAAATGTATTCCTAACATGCAGACTATGAACAGCTCTTCCAAGGCCAGAACAGAAGCTCCACTTAGGAGCTAGGATCACCACCACAAAATATTACCTCGTGGGGCTCCCCGTGGTCCACTCTGCCCAGAGCCTCGCTTGAAATTCTGCTGATATCCATCCTAAAAGACAAGCTAGTTAGTATTGAAAAGGTACTTTTTAAAAAATGCTTACCCATCTATTCTTTCAGTCTAACACTTAATACAGAATTCTTCCTTAATCTTTTAGACACTTCAGTGTATCATGGCTACACCTTATTCTGTAATTGTTGTACTTCTATTCTCAAGAACATTCAGTGAAATATATTTCTCTGCTCTTGGAAATCACTGTCTTTAACAGGCTTTACTAAAGGAGTACTTATGTTATGAGTGCTAAAAGCTTTTGTTTCAACAAAGTGTCTTGGACACCACAAAGTTAATGCCAAATTAGTTACTTAGGTTCATTAAGCAACTACACTAAGTCACTTTCATTGGTATACTTAGTTCAGGTTTACACTTTAGAACTGCTTTACCTACCCGTTGATAGCCAGAGTAATCCCGGGGAGCACTGAACTGAGACTGTGTATAACCACTGTTTGGAGTGTTAGAGAATGAAGGGCGGTAACCATCATATCCTCCTAAAATTTAGGACAAGAAAAGAAATAATTTTCTTATCTTCACAAGGAATTTTTACTTTTATTAATGAAGATGGGAAGAACTAGAAAATTGTAAGCCAGGCTAATCAAATTAATTTCCAATTTCCTATCTTGATCCAACCGGTTTATAAATTTCTATAAGTACTAACGGCCCCTCAGAAGATAAACTTTTAACCCATCTATGCATGTAAACACACATCTATACAAACATAATAAACAATCCCCATAAGTTTTGGTAATGTGGAAAATACTTATCCTCCAGGAGACAGTGGTAGACATTAATTTGACATAACCAAATGAACAAAAATTCCATGATTTGTTATTTAAATAACAAATTATACCAAATACACAAATTATACCAATTGTATCAAAATATATACATTTAGTTTAAATTGTACATAAGAGGTTAATACAGATACATCCTTTCAAAAAACTGTGTGATAATATTTTACAAATCAAAAACTAATTTGAACTAGTAAAAGGTCCTAGAACTTCCTTTTTAAATTTTTGTTTTACCTCTGAATCCATTGGCAGGGCCCCGGTATCCATTCATCAAGCCTCTAGCACCACGGGAGCCTCCACGAGACACACCACGACTATTGTAATAGGGCTGATTGCTACGTGGAAATCCAGTGTTCTGCTGAGGAGGCTGCTGGTGGTTACCAGTCACTTGATGGGACTGGTCCGGGGAACCATGGTAAGTGCCAACCACTGTAATTTAAAAAAGAAAGAAAAGGGTATATATATACACAGCTCATTACCGTTTGTTCTCCCATGCACTTTCTAGTTTAAGTGTCTTACACAGTCTCCTTGAAGTTTAATCCTTAAATAAATGTGCATACAATGATAAGGAAAACTAAACATGAATAAAGTCTCTTACCTTTCTCCTACCCTTAGACTAAGCTAATGGGGGTAAAATTCTCCAACCACAATTCCAAACCTTTGAAAGCAGGGTGCATGATTGATCCTTCCAAACAAATTATTTGAAAGGCTATATTAACATCTTCTGACAGGCATCTACTTTTTAGCACAAGAGACCCAAAATAACTCAAAAGATTTACTCTTAGTACATTACCATATTTTGTACCATGTAATTACTTATTTTCATTATAAAGCTCCTTAGTGGTAGAAATTTTCTTATTTTAAATATCCTTTGGTACTCAGTAAAACATACAAAACCACTCTCTCATATTTAAGGAGCTATATGGTAGAATATGTCATCAATTACATAGTTTAATCAGCAGAGGCCTTCAATTTATAGCCCTTAATGCCAAATTCCATTTCAAAGTATTTAAAATGGCAAGTGCAGCCAATTTAGAAAACAATCACATGGTACTCACATTGGCACTCAACCCACTTGAAGCTAAGGTTCTAGAACATACACACTAACATATATACAAGCTCCATCCACAATGGAGAGAGTTCTAGAATCTAGAAATTTTCAAAAATTAACTACTACTGAACAATGTATATAATTCAAAGAGGAGAAAAAAATAGGGTGCTAAAAGCACCTCTGGGAGGTGAGAAAGGCAACAGAACAAAGGAAAGCCCACACACTAACAACAAGGGTCAAAGGTGCTGGCCAACCCAAATCTCCTCTTTTGGGGCAGAGAGAAAAGCAGCTGTATGACTCTTAAAAATCTTTACTTGACCTATTTTTACATCCTTAAGAAACTCCAAATACATTAATAGTTGTTAGAATCCTATTTTAGATGAAAGCACTAGGGAATACCTAAGGAAAAGAGAGAGCCATGGCTCCTCCTGAATTACTTAATAAACCAACTACATCAGTGTCATCTTTTTATACAGATTGCCTTTTATTATATTCCCAAAATTTAAAATTATAAGTGAATGACAAATACACATAACATTTGCCATGTAAAATGGTTCATTTGTATCCATGTACAAAGTATCCAAAAGAACTGAATTTTAGAATCACTTTTTATCAATAACAGCTTCTAATCTTGATCAAATCTTACTGTAAGAAATTCATAGCAAGGCTGAGTGCAGTGGCTCACGCTGGCAATCCCAGCACTTTGGAAGACCAAGGTGAGCAGACTGCTTGAGCTCAGGAGTTTGAGACCAGCTGGGCAACACAGTGAGACCCCATCTCCACAACAACAACAACAAAAATACAAAAACTCAGCTAGGCATGGTGGTGCATGCCTGTGGTCCCAGCTACGTGGGAGGATGGCTTAAGCCTGGAAGGCAGAGGTTGTAGTGAGTCGAGATGGTACCACTGCACTCCAGCCTGGGAGACAAGAGCCAGACTCTGTCTCAAAAAAGGAAAGGAAGAAGGAAAGAAAGAAAGGAAGCAACTCACAGCAACAACTTAAGTGTGATCTTTATTTAATTTTTACTTTTAAGACAAGGTCTAGCTCTCTCACCCAGTGTTGCTGTTGGAGTTCAGTCAAATAATCATGGCTCACTGCAACCTTGAACTCCTGGGCTTAAGTGATCCTCCAGCCTCAGCCTCAGCCTCCTGAGGAGCTCCGACTACAGGCATTCACCACCTCACCCTGCTAATTTCTGTATTTACTTTATAGAGGTGGGGCTCTCACTATGTTGCCCAGGTTGGCCTCAAACTCCTGGTCTTAAGCGGGCCTCCCAAAGAGCTGGGATTACTGGCGTGAGTCACCACACCCAGTCTTCATTTTATTTTAAAATACCCACATTCCTACTTAAATTTTGGTAAAGTATAAACGTGTAGGCCATTTTAAAAAGCCAAAGATTCTTTTGTCATGTTGTTCCTGATTAGACACTAATTCAAATTAAAACACAATTTCTAGAATGATGGGACATACTGAAATGATTTGTTCAACAAATATCAGGCCAGGCATGGTGGCTCACGCCTGTAATCCCAGCACTTTGGAAGGCTGAGGCGGGTAGATCACCTGAGGCCTGAGGCAGGAGGCCAAGGCAGGAGAATCGCTTGAACCCAAGCGATTGAACCCAAGATGCAGAGGTTGCAGTGAGCCGAGATCGTGTCATTGCACTGGACAATGGCCCACAATGTATACATGTTATTTCATCATGAACACCTGGCCTCAAGCAATCCTCCCACCTCAGCCTCAAATGTAGCTGGGATTATAGGTGCCAGCCATGAAGCCTGCCCACAATGTACACACATTTCAACACATCATGCTGTATGTGATAAATACACATATATATAGTTTCTATTTCTCAATTAAAAATAAATAAATGAACTTTTAAAAACAAAAATAGAAAAGCAATCCATGTACTTATCACTGGGAGAAAGTTTTCGGCAAGAACTTGGAAAGGAAGTATGAAGGCCCTGAGATTAAAAGAGAACTTGTTGTGTGTGTGACTGGTGTGAGTGTAATCCTAGCACTTTGGGAGGCCGAGGCAGGCAGATAATTAAGCCCAGACCAGGAGTTCGAGACCAGCCTGGACAATATGGTGAAATCCTGTCTCTACCAACAATACAAACATACAAAAATTAAAAAAATAAAAAAAATAAAAGTTTAGCCAGGCATGGTGGCACATGCCTGTGGTACCAGCTACTTGGGAGACTGAGGTAGGAGGATCCCTTGAACCCGGAGGCAGAGGTTACAGTGAGCCCCGGTGATCGCACCACTAGTTTTTATCATTCAGAAGCTGAGCGTAGTATAACTGGTAACTTCTATCAGAGTACGGAAGATTTGAACTTCATATTAGAGATACTGAATACTACAGGACATGTAAGAATTTACTACTGAAAAATCTAATGCTGATCCAAGTTTACCAAGAAATTGAATGATTAGAAAATTGTACAACTTTTCAAAATTGGGCTGACAAAATCAAAGTATTAACTCCTCTGATTGCTGGTTTGTTGTGGGATTCCAATTAAATTCCGAGGAATTAAAGAACCAAAGACCTAAAGAAGACATTAAAAGACCTAGAAGACTTAAAACCATCTGGCTGGGTATGGTGGCTTATGCCTATAATCCCAATGCGTTGAAAGGCAGAGGTGGGAGGACTGCTGGAGGCCCTGAATTTGAGAAAACCCTGCAGTCCCAGCTACTTGTGGGGCTGAGACAGGAAGATCACTTGAGCCCCCGAGTTAAAGGGTCCAGTACATGATTACACCGCTGCACTCCAGCCTGGTCAACAGAGACCCAATTTCTTTAAAAAAATCTAAAGTATCTCTATCGAGCTAGACAAGGTAGTTCATGCCCATAATCCCACCACTCTGGGAGACAGAGGCAGTAAGTTCGCTCAAGGCCAGGAATTGGAGACCAGCCTGGCATCATAGTAAGCTCCTGGAGACCCTGTCTCTACAAAAAAATAAATAAAATTAGCCGGGTGTGGTGGTAAGCACCTGTAGTCCCAACTACTCAGGAGGCTGAGGGAGAAGGATCACTGAGCCCAGGAGTTTGAGGCTGCAGTGAGTTATGCTAGCATCACTGCACTCCAGCCTGGGCAACAAAGTGAGAACCTGTCTCAAATAAATGTCTCTGTCTATATTACTATTGTGACAGGTATGGTAACTAGCCAAATTATGACCTTACTTGACAAAATAGATTATGTTTCAACCCAGTCCACGAAATGCAGCCACCATGAGTTTTTTCTTAACTTTGTCTAACTGACTCAATGCCAGATATCATGCTAAAAGCCTTCAGTCAATTAACAATTAAAAGTATAGTTTATCACCAGGCACAATGGCTCACGCCTTTAATTCCAGCACTTTGGGAGGCCGAGGTGGGCAGATCACGTGAGCTCAGAAGTTTGAGGCAAGCCTGGGCAACATGGTGAAACCCCAACTCTACCAAAAATACAAAAAATTAGCTGGGCGTGGTGGCACATGCGTGTATTCCCAAGCTACTTGGGAGGCTAAGGTAGGGAGGATTGCTTGTGCCCAGGAGTCAGAGGTTGCAGTGAGCCGAGATCACAGCACTGCACTCCAGCCTGGGTGACAGAGTGAGACCCCATCTCAAAAAAAAAAAAAAAAAAAAGTATAGTTTATGGTAATTCAAGTAACAAATTTAATTCCATATAAATTATACAATGCAATAGGGATATTATATAAGTTCAGTGACAAAAGGAAAATGGGTATAAAGCCTCCAAAACTTGCACATAATTCACATATCAAAGTACAGATTCAATTTAACTCATGATCTGAAATGAAAAATTTATATGGTTTACTACTAAAACAGAAACTCTTGACACCACCACTCTGAAGTCTAAACTGTCCTAACACTGTCAATAACTGTGCTGGAAAGCAAGGAGCCAATGAGGTGACACTGGATTTCGTACCTGTTTGAAGCTGTTCTTGCTGAAGCTCTGTTTGTTCTACTTGATGAGGCTGACTAGAAAAGCTCTGGTTATAACTGGCCTGGTACTGATTTTGCTGTTTTAAAGTTTCTGGTTCATTAACAGGAGGAACTGGGGCATTCATATTGAACACCTGTTAGTAAATAAAGTAAATGATTAGTTCATCCTTTTATTCTCTGCTTTATAACATGGCCAAACTCAATGGTGGTTTTACCTCAGACATAAATAAAGACATCACAGAAGTCTCAAACACAAAAACATCACACACACACACACACACACACACACATACACACACACACAAATCTCTCCAAGTGCTTCAATATGGAAAAAGACATATATATTGTATAGTACTTCAAGGGGAGTATGATAACATACTGTGAAATGGAAGTAGGGAATTAAAAAAAATAAAAAGACATACAATCAGCAGCCTTGGAAACACTTTTACATATATGAGAAATCTTTTTAAAAGACAAACTCTGGCTGGGCACAGTGGCTCACGTAATTCCAGCACTTTGGGAGGCTGAGGCAGGCAGATCATCTGAAGCCAAAAGTTCAAGACCAGCCTGACCAACATGGTGAAACCCCATCTCTACTAAAAACACAAAAATTAGCTGGGCATGGTGGCTTATGCCTGTAGTGCCAGCTATTCCAGAGGCTGAGGCATGAGAATCGCTTGAACCCAGGAGGTATATATTGCAGTGAGGTGAGATCACGCCACTACACTCCAGCCTGGGCAACAGAGCAAGAATTCGTCTCAAAATATAAATAAATAAATAAATAAGAAAATCCCCTGATGCAGTATCACTTACATAAATTTATTCTATGAACTTTAACAAGGTTGAATGTTTTTTATCCATTTTTATTGACATTTTAATTGTTAAATATTTTAATATTTAATCTTATGAACTTTCCTCTGAGCACTGATTTAGCTGAACCCCACAGATTACAGTATTATTATTATTTTCTAGAAATTCTCTAAAGGTGCTTGCTCAAGAATCAAGGTAAAGCATAACATCTGAAACTTAAAAATACTTCAGTAAAATAAAAGATTAAGCAAACAGGGCAACTATTAAATCTAGGTAATGATTATGTGGATGTTATATTAGTCTATTTCTCTGAATGTTTAAACTTTTGGTTAACCAAATCAAAAGGGTAAAACTACAAATTAAGATGATGCAGGCACATCACTCATAAGGCTAAAATTTATCTCTAGAATATCCATTAATATCAGTTAATCTCTGGAATAATCAGTTTATGTTCAATTAAATATACCCTACAGTTACGAAAGATGCAGACTCAAGCACAGTTAAATGAAGACCTTTAAAAAAGAAAAGAAAATCTACCATGATTCACATTACACACTAGGCAATTAATGTTAATTTGCTTACCGTTTGCATGGATTGGAATGGAGCTGCATTTACATTGATTCCACTGCTATGCAAAGGTTTGCTCGTCCCAGCCTGAAATACTTGAGGCTGAGACGCAGCAGGAAGGGATGATGATGCTGTAGTCTGGTCTGTATTTAATGAGATTGTTGCCTAAACACAAAGTGAATAGATGCACTTTAGAGGTAAACTAAACTTAGCCAAACAAAAAGTGAATAGATGTACTAAAGTGGTAAATTAATCTCAAACTTATGTGTATTAACAAACTCAAATATTTCATGAAAGCAAAGTAGGTCCAAAAAGAAGAAGAATGTTATTAATGGTAATGTACCTCTGTCCAATTCATGAGTAAGTGCCTCATCAAATGTATGTGGCCTGGTAACAGAACTTGCCTGAATCTGATCAATTGGTTCCTTCTGTGGTCGTTGCTCTGTAGCATGAGAAGGCTGGTACAAGGGCTGAGATGCTGTGTACCCCTCACTTGTGGATGATACCAAAGGAACCTAGACATAAGTAAAGAAATAAAAGCTTTTTCCTGCTTACAAAACTGTTAAAAAAACAAGTTACCTGTAAGACACATAAGGCTAAGAAAGGCTAAGAAACAGATACAACTGCTAAAAAAGGGAGAAATTAATACTATCATCTTTTTAAATCTGTATAAAACCTAAAAATTGCAAAAAACATATACATTTTTGAAGCTTGATGTTAAATAAACCCGTCTCGTTATAAAGACCCTCTACAAGTACTTCTAAGATGGAGAAATCTGCACTAAATTTTAGAATTATGTCTAAACTATGTCTTCTGAAATTCTCAGTTCTAAATTTAAAAAGTTTATTTCATTATAATACATTATTTAAAATGCAAGACTTAAGAAAAACTTAAAAAGTCATCAAGAGGAAAAATGAACCTAAACATAAAGGCTGACAGCTATCCACAACAATAAATTTGTTGAATTCCAACAGAAGACTTGGCCACTGATGAAATTCATACTTTCTTTCATAAGCTAAGAAAGAAACCAAGGAACCAATTAAAACAAAAGTGAAAAAATATTTTAAATTATTTTTTAAAAATAGAGATGGTGTCTCGCTACACTGCCCAGACTGGTCTTGAACTTCTGACCTCAAGTGATCCTCCCATCTCAGCCTCCTAAAGTACTAGGATTATATGCATGAGCCACCTCACCTGGCCCTGAAGAAAACAGTTTTATCACTCTTACCTGTGTAGCTTCTGGTTGTACAGGAACTTGATTAGGCTGAGCAAGTCTAGATTCAGAATGAACTGCAAAGGTGACCAAAATATTTTTGTCATACAAAATTAAAATTTTTAGAGAGACGCGTCTAAATACCTTTTATTTCACTATTAAAGGCTTTTGGCGGGGAGGGGGGGAGGGGCAGGATCTCGCTCTGTCACCCAGGCTAGAGTACAGGGATGTGATCTCAGCTCACTGTAACCTCTGCCTCCCAGGCTCAAGTGATCCTCCCACCTCAGCCTCCCAAGCAGCTGTGACTACAGGTGTGTGCCACCACACTCGGATAATTTTTGTATTTTTAGTAGAGACAGGGTTTCGCCATGTTGCCCAGGCTGGTCTCAAACTCCTAGGCTCAAGCAATCTGCCCGCCTCAGCCTCCCAAAGTGCTGGGATTACAGGGATGAACCACCATGCCCGGCAATTAAAGGTAAATTAAAGGCAATTAAAGGTAAACCATAAATAAACTTTTTAGCAATCATGAAAATAAATTGGGAAATGCAGATAAAATTTTAGCTTTCAAGTGAGCATTTTGGTTTACTGGCAGTGACAATTATTTAATAGTTTACTTTCACAATTGGTTTCATCTTGTTTTTTCCAAGAGTAAAGTAAAATGTTATAATAGAATGCACTAAAAAATAATCAGTGCCATGAGAAAAACTTTTAAAGCTGTACAATAAAGTAGCATTATTCATACTCCAGACCTCAGACAGACAGTATTCTATTTTTATCTTTTGTTTCTTCTGAAACAGGGTCTCACTGTGTTGCCCAGGCTGGAGTGCAGTGGCGCCATCATAGCTAACTGTAGTCTCAAACTCTGGGCACAAGAAATCCTCCCACCTTGGCTTCTTGAGTAGCTGGGACTACAGGTGCATGCCACCCTGCCGACCTAACTTTTTTTATTTGACTAATTTTTAATTTTTGCACAGGCAAGGTCTATGTTGCCCAGGCTGGTCTCAAACTCCTGGGCTCAAGTGATCCTTCCTCCTCAGCCTCCCAAAGTACTGAGATTACAGGCGTGAGCTACCATACCCAGCTCAATATATCTTAACCAACTTTCAATTAATTTCAAATGTTTCTAGAGAAAAGAAAATTTAAAATATGTACTTTTTGGCCAGGCACAGTGGCTCACGCTTGTAATCCCAGCACTTCAGGAGGTCAAGGCAGGTAGATCACGAGGTCAAGAGTTTGAGACCATCCTGGCCAACATGGTGAAACCCTGTCCCTACTAAAATACAAAAATTAACGAGGCACCTGTACTTCCAGCTACTTGGAAGGCTGAGGCAGGAAAATCGCTCGAACCCAGGAGGCGGGGGTTGCAGTAAGCCAAGTCAAGAACACGCCACTGCACTCCAGCCTGGTGACAGAGCGAGACTCCATCTCTAAATAAATAATATATACTTTTTAAGAGCCTATATTCAACTCAGCATGCATCTTAACAATTCCCATCATTCTCCCACCTCCCTTCCCAACAATGATTAAACAGATAATCAAAATGACGATCTTCGGTTAGTCATTAAGAAAGCACCCATTTTCACTGGAGAGTCTAATGGACTCAGCATTATGTAAATATCTAAATGGCCTTACAGGTTTTATCAGTGCTACCTATACTGACTTTCACACAATTTCCCAGCTGAGAAAACGACTTATTATCTTCCTTTGGTAGAGCTCAGAAAATGAACACTAAAAAAACCATGACTGCTCTCTTGTAGGTGTCACCTTTGATTTGTTTTCTAACTCTTGGTAGAAATGTGACAGAGATATGAGCTCCCTTTACTTCAGAAAAATCCTAACTACCTTACACCAAATTAAGTGTCATTAAACATACTTTTACTCAGCAACTTCTTTTATGATATTTAAGATCATGCAACATTAAATAGGTTATTTTACTTGGTTCCACTTTTGTGCAACTAACACTGATGTGTTCTGGGAAAAACCAGGATGACTTACAATCACTAATAGTCCTGCAGAGAAGGTCCACTTAACCCAATGGAAGGCACCAACTCTATTTAGTGCTACTACTTCAAATAATGGTGTAAGTCCAGAAAGAGTCTGAAACTATCTTGTGGTTTCTCTCTTCCCTTTGCCTCTTACCCACTTCATTGCTGTGTATTTTTTTTAAGGTAATAAAATCCAGAAATTCTCCTAGAAAGCTATAAGCATTCAAAGAAAGACATCTCTATTATTTTTACTCCTAAATTTGGAAATTTTAAAAGCCAAGCAAAATTTCACTTGTTAAAGTTACAAAAACAGGCAAAACTGGTCTATTATAGTTACAAGTACGGAAGTAATTGCTATCGCTAGGGGCGAGGATAACTAGTGATTGAAAGGAAACACAATGTAGGTTTCTGGGGTACTGGTAATGTTTCATTTCTTAATCTAGGTGCAGGTGTTTTCAGTTTATAAAAACTCATTAAACTTGCATATATTTTTCTATGTCTACATGGCAATAAAAAGTTTAAAAATAAACAATTATGGAACTACATTTTTAATTCAAATTATAGGAACGATAACATTCTTTTTATCAAATTAAAAGACCTAAGTCAAAATTAAAGTCATTAAAATAAAATTAATTTTCACAAACTTTATAAAACCTGAAAAGTACTGGCCTTATACTTCTCTCACATAAAAATGTACCACTACTAACCTGGAGGGCAAACCAACTGGGGCATGTCCATGTTTTGCGTTGGATTCATAGGCTGTGCAGATACAATGGCAGGATCGAGTGTCTGGTTTTCAAAATCCAGCATTGAATCCTACAGGTTAAGTTAGGATAGAATAAAGTCAAATAATATAAACATTTAAAGTTTCTGTTACAGTGTTTGACTAAAATGAACATACCTGTATGAAATTATAGGGACCCTGCATTTGTGCCATAAGATCTTGTACTCGCTGTCTTCTCACAAGGGGATCTGCCTGAGCCACTGGAGTCAACGAGTGGGGCTCTGGTACTGAAGGGGATGCAGCCTGAGGTTGCTGCTGGAGTGAATTTACCACCTAAGGTAGAAAAAACAGGATGAGAAACAACAGGAGAGCAAAAAAGCTCCACTCACTACCATCATGATGTGTCCCCCAAACTACATATACCATCTAATACTATAAACAGAACAGGCTTTAATGCAGTTACACAAATGGACTACATTTATGCCAAATTTAACATTCTGAAAAATATCGTCACTTCTACAGTGTTTCAGTTCCATAGGACCACTATGTAGCATTTCAGGTTGGTTGACTGATTGATTGATTAATTTTTATTTTTGAGATGGAATCTAGCTCTGTAGCCCAGGCTGGAGAGCAGTGGCAGGATCTCGGCTCACTGTAGCCTCTATCTCCCAGGTTTCAAGCAATTTTCCTGCCTCAGCCTCTCAAGTAGCTGGGATTACAGGCACCCACCACCACGCCCAGCTAATTTTTGTATTTTTAGTAGAGACAGGGTTTCACACCATGTTGGCCAGGCTGGTCTCCAACTCTTGGCCTCATGTGATCCACCTGCCTCAGCCCCACAAAGTGCTGGGATTACAGGCATGAGCCACCATGCCCGGCCAGGAGAATGGTCTTGATAGAAGAATAACATATTAAAAAGAAAAGCGTATTACCCTCAGCTTACAGCTATTTTCCTGCACTTTGGGGGTGTAAAGAAAGACATCTAAAAGAGGATCAAAAGGAAGGCCAGGACCCATTGGTAAGGTTTTTTTGGACTGTATCTTACAGGTAACAAGACATCACTGAGAGCCTCAAGTACAAGTAACTTAAAGCTAACTTTTCCAATAAAATTAAGTTGTGACAATGAATAGGATGGTCCAGAGGCAGTCAGAGAGGAGTACTATGAAGAGAGTCACTGAACTAGACATGAGGACCCAAAAAAAAATCATCGTATCAGTTGAGAGACAGCATTAGAAAACACTAGAGGAAGTCTACAGCCTGGTGACCAAACAGCATTAGGGTAAAGGAGTACAAGATGATACCCCAAAACACAGATCAGTGTAGGAGCTCTGATTTTTACAAAGCAACCTAATTTCAGTAAGAGACAAATCATGGTAACACATTAATCCACATATAACTTTGTATAAAATAATTTTTTTACATTGGTTCAGCAAAACAGTGATCCTATTAAACATCCACAGGGATAAACATTCATTTTTTCGAAGTAACAGTCTGGTGTAATGAGTTTGTTATTATAATAAATGTACTAATAATGCAAAAAACAATCTTAATTTGTTCTCAGTAGAGATAAAAATTACTAAGTGAAGACAAAGACAACAACCTTGCAATACAGAGAACTCTTACCTCAACCGTTTCAACTGTCCACTCATCTACCTGCTCCTTTTCACCACTGGTGAACTGTGTTTCTGCCATGAACTGTCTATTTACATACTGCAAAGCAAAGTAAATGTTTGAGACATTTGTTTGAAAGGCAGCAAAGTAAAGGCAGCATTAAATTAAAATCATACCTCTGTTGATTCAACTTCACTTTGCTCAGTGTACTCTTCTGCTGGCTCAGGTTCTAAGAGGTTAAAAAATGGTGCAAAACAAAAGGATTTTTAGGTCAGTAATACTACCCTACTCTGCGTGATATTGGTAGATAACATGTCATCATACATTTGTCCAAACCCAGAGAATTACAACACTAAGAGTAAACCCAAATGTAAACTATGGACTTTGGGTGATAATAATGTGTCAATGTGGGTTTATCAATTGTTAACAAATGTACCACTCTGGTCAGGTGGATGCTGACAATGAGGGAGGCTGTGCATCAGTGAGGGTAGGAAGTAAATGGGAAATGGCTACACCTTCTGTTCAGTTTTGCTGTGAGCCTAAAACTGCTCTAAAAAATAAAGTCGGCTGGGCACAGTGGCTCATGCCTATAATCCCAGCACTTTGGAAGACCAAGATGGGTGCACACCTGAGGTCAAGAGTTCGAGACCAACCTGGCCAATCTGGTGAAACCCCATCTCTACTAAAAAATTGGCCAGGCATGGTACTGGACGCCTGTAATCCCAGTTACTCAGGAGGCTGAGGCAGGAGAATCGCTTGAACCCGGGAGGCGGAGGCTGCAGTGAGCCGAGATCAGGCCATTGCGCTCCAGCCTGGGAAACAAGAACAAAACTCCATCTCAAAAAATAAATAAATAAATATAAATAAAGTCTATTTTTAGAAATGATACCATAAAGTACAATAAATCTTTTTTAAAGTTAAGAATTCAACTAGGCCAGGCGCGGTGGCTCACGCCAGTAATCCCAGCACTTTGGGAGGCCGGGACAGGGGGATCACCTGAGGTCAGGAGCTTGAGACTAGCCTGGCCAACGTGGTGAAACCCCATCTCTACTAAAAATACAAAAATTAGCCAGACGTGGTGGTGTGTGCCTGTAATACCAGTTACTGGGAAGGCTGAGGCACGAGAATCACTTGAACCCGGGAGGCAGAGGTTGCAGCAAGCTGAGATAGCGCCACTACACTCCGGCCTGGGTGATAGAGTGAGACTCAGTGCCCAAAAAAAGAATTTAACTTAAGGCCAGGTATGGTGGCTCATGCCTATAATCTCAGGACTTTGGGAGGCCAACGCAGGCGGATCACTTGAGGTCAGGAGCTCGAGACCAGCCTGGCCGATATGGTCAAACCCTACCTCTACTAAAGATATAAATGATCAGCCAAGCGTGGTGTTGTACACCTGTAATCCCAGCTACTCGAGAGGCTAAGGCAGGAGAATTGCTTGACCCTTGGAAGTAGAAACTGCAGTAAGCCAAGATCATGCCACTACACTCCAGCCTGGGCAACAGAGCTAGACTCTGACTCAAAAAAAAAACAAGGCTGGGCGCAGTGGCTCACGCCTTTAATCTCAGCACTTTGGGAGGCCAAGGCGGGTGGATACCTGAGGTCAGGAGTTCGACATCAGCCTGACTAACATGGTGAAACCCCATCTCTACTGAAAATACAAAAATTAGCCTGGCGTGGTGGTGTGCGCCTGTAGTCCCTGCTACTCAGGAGCCTGAGGCAGGATAATCGCTTGAACCCGGGAGGCAAGAGGTTGCAGTGAGCCAGGATCACGCCACTGCACTCCAGCCTGGGTGACAGACAGAGACTGTCTCAAAAAAAAAAAAAAATCAACTTAAATTCCAAACAAAGTAAATAGTTCACCATCACATAATCTAAATTTACTTACAAACTTATTTATAAATTAACAGTGTTTTATATTTTAGAAAGTTTTCTTTACCATTTATTCCAGAATTAATTACTTTAGGTTCAACAGTAGCTATTTCAGATCATGTATAATGCAAATAAAGAGCTACTATATTAAAAGCCCTCTTTCTTCTCATAAGTAATAGTATAAAGCAGCATACAGATTAAAAATCTTACTTAGTAAAGTTGTAAGAGGGGGAAAAAGATTGCCTTATATTAATCTCCAACTATTAATCCTACCAATGTACAATCTTCCCTTCTAGTTTCAACCTACTAGCTACCCGTTACCAAGTGCTTACCGTGTGCCAGGCACTATATACACACTTGACATATTTTCTTTTTGAGACGGAGTCTTGCTCTATCACCCAGGCTGGAGTGCAGTGGCAAGATCGTGGCTCACTGCAAGCTCCACCTCCTGGGTTCACGCCATTCTCCTGCCTCAGCCTCCCGAGTAGCTGGGACTACAGGCGCCCGCCACCACGCCCGGAGAATTTTTTGTATTTTTAGTAGAGACGGTGTTTCACCATGTTAGCCAGGATGGTCTCGATCTCCTGACCTCGTGATCCGCCCGCCTCGGCCTCCCAAAGTGCTGGGATTACAGGCATGAGCCAACGCGCCCGGCCTTGACATATTTTCTAAATAGGGAATCTGAGGTACAAGAGTTTTACTAACTTGCCCAAAGTTACAAAGCTAGTAAATGTTGAAGCCAAGATTTAAATTCAGGCACTCTGATTCTAGCAAAATTTATACTCCGAGGTTTCCTTGTATTCAGAATTTCACTCATCAATGTAAGAGTTACCATAAAAGTATTCACAGTTCGGTGTCTAGCTATATAATTAGTGTTGTGTCCCATGATAAAATTAACTGGAAAAGACTCCTTGCCTTGGAGGAATTTATAGTTCAAGATTATGGAGTTATAATCTCCCCATGATTAAAACAAAACAAAAGCAACTCATACTATTCATCCAATGCACTGGCATGGTAAACAGCAAATCTGGGCATTTCAGACAGAAACCTATTTGAAAATCCTTGTTAACAGCTGGCCCTCACCCATACTGCTGCCCATCAATACTACTGCAAAAGAACTATCAGTTTGTAATAGTGATCAAGACTAGTAAGACAAATGACTGATAATGAATACTGGTAGGAATTACTCAATAATCTCTCTTAACAGTTTGTCATGCTTAAAGTCTCTTTAAAAATAAAATCTAGTGTACATATATGAAAACTAAGTACGTATATAAACTTGTAGCAAAATCAAATAAAACCAGAACCCTAAACTAAAGTTCATATCCACCTAATACTCACCAGCTTCAGGTACTTGGTCTTCAACTGCAGGTGCTGAGGCTGCCTCTTCTTCCTCACACAACCCATTCTGGTGGTTGTGGGTGCTGTCAAAGTAGTTTGACTGAAAAACACGCTCAACAATTTCCTTCAGAACTTTATCTAAGAAAAAGAGCATGAATTATAATGTAAGACTTATCTGAGGATGCCTGGCTTGAAGAAGATCCAACATTCTATAAAGTATTGTGATTAAAAAACAACCATTACTAAAACACATATACACATAAAAAGATTACATTTCACCAAGAACAGAAATGTAATACAGAATGATAGGGAACAAGAAGAATGTACTTATATTAAACTTTACGGGGTTTTTTGTTTGTTTTTGAGATACAGTCTTGCTCTGAAACCCAGGTTGGAGTGCAGTGGCGTTATCTCAGCTCACTGCAACCTCTGCCTCCCAGATTCATGCAATTCTTGTTCCTCAGCCTGCCAAGTAGCTGAGATTACAGGTGCGTACCACCATGTTCAGCCAATTTTTGTATTTTTAGTAGAGGCGGGGTTTCACCATGTTGCCCTGTGAAGGTCTGACCTCAGGTGATCTGCCCACCTCGGCTTCCCAAATGGCTGGGATTAACAGGCATGAGCCACCGTGCCCGGCCTGAACTTTATGTATTTTAAGTAAATTAGTCAGGGGGAAAAAGATGACATTTAACATTTATTCATTCAAAAAGTATTTATTCAGCACCTACTACATATTAGGCAATATGCTAGGCACTAGGAAAACAAAAAGGTATGTAAAGACACAGTATCTCCCCTCAATAAGCTTATGGTCTAACAGAGGTGGTATCAAATACAACTACAAAAAACTTACATCTGTGAAAAGTACTACACAGAAGTACAATGGATTGGACCCAATCAGAGTGAGGCCACAAAAGGCTTTCCTAGGTAAGTGCTACAAGAGTTGAAATCTAGAAGAGTAGAGGGGTGGAAGTGTTTCAAGATGGAGGAAAGAGCATTACAAAGTCCTATACAAAGGATGTCAAATGCAAGAAAAGGAAAGGAAGCCACTATGGGTAAAATACAGGGAACAAAGAAAAAGCATAGGGAAAGATGTGGCTGCAGAAACTGGTAAAAAACAGACCATGAATGTCCTTGAAGTTAAGGACAAACTTATATAAATAAAACTGAGATGAAGCCACTAAAGATTTTAAAGAGGCAGAGGGGTGGACTCAGTTAAGCAACTGCATCAGACAAGAGAAAGGCATAAAAGTAGAAGAGAAAGAAGTAGACAATCGAAAGATATTTAAAAACAAAAACTATCAGAATTTGGTGTACCAAGATATTTAAAAACAGTGCAGGGCAGAGGGGGAGATGTATAAAGAGTTATTACTTTCAATTTCCTTGGCTTGTATATTATTAATAGTTATACAGTAGGGCCACTCCCTGATAGGTCACTGTAAAGAAAAATAAAATTTTGAGGACTATACTGTATCAAAAGCTTTGGGAAATTAATCCTAATAAACTACCAACAACTCTTTAGATAATGAACGCTTCATATGTTTTCCTTATTTCACTTCAGCAGCTCCTGGCTCAAAACTGTTTTCAAGAAGTTATAGATACAAATCAAATGTACATAAAAACACTAATTTGGGTATATTAGTACCTTTCCATTATAAAGATTAGTACCTTTCCATTGTAAAGATGTCACATTCCTATGATGTGGGAATAAGATTAGGTAGAAAATAACCCCAAAACAAGCTATAAGCTTAAAGGTTTAATAATACCTTTGTTACTCAGCAATGCTCATGAAAATTTGATGAAGCTTGACCTAAAACTACTTTTTTAAGCTAACAAGCTTATACATATAGAACTTGCAGAACTAAAAGCAAAAAGGTAAACACATATTTTACAAAGAAATACAGACCAGAGTAAAAGTTAACGAACCAAGAAAATTATTTCTTAAATGAAGAAAGGACAGACAAGGACTGGTACCCTTAAAGCAAATATACTCTTCTAAATTTTGCCAATTAAAGCTCATACCATTTTGGTGACTAAAGCTTATAATTCAATCTGATTTCTTTTCAACCTACAGCTAAAAATGCATAAATACAGATGCTTTCATTTTATGTTCAAAAATCTACCTTCCTAATTCAACCTTACAAATCGCAAAGATAAGAATCTATTCCCTGGTTTCACAAAAGGCTAAAACGTAAATTCCTAGTTTACTGAAGGAGTGAAACATGAATGTCCGTTTTTTAAAAAATCAGTTCACAGTTGCATGTTTGAGAATAAGGAGCTCACACAGAAAACTAGACCAAGTATCAGAATATTTTAAATACAGAAAAAAACTAACATCCTCAAATTAGCAGATGTCTAAGACAAACTAAAGAAAAACTAAGGCAATAACCATGAGCAGAATGTATGAAATGCAATAATTGTTTCATGAAACTTCAGCCATAAAACAAACAGTCCCCATCTATTACTAAAAGCTGTGGAAACTCAATCTGATGTTAATCTGTCTACCTCAAACATAATTAAGTTACATACAAGACCACGTGAAGTTAGGATTATCATACTCCCAGTTTCAGTTGTTTGTTGCTTGTGTTCTGATTTCCACATTACAGATTAAACATATAAAGAAACAAAAAAGAAACCAAGCAGTAAATAGCAGATGAATGTTATATATACACTTCTAAATTTTATTCAATTAATATTAACTTTAAATAGGAAAACTAGCTGGGCGCAGTGGCTCACACCTGTAATCCCAGCACTTTGGGAGGCCCAGGCAGGTGAATCATTTACGGTAAGGAGTTCGAGACCAGTCTAACCAACATGGCGAAACCCTGTCTCTACTAAAAATACAAAAATTAGCCAGGCGTGGTGGCGCATGTCTATAATCCCAGCTACTTGGGAGGCTGAGGTGATAGAATCACTTGAACCCGGTAGGCGGAGGTTGCAGTGAGCTGAAAGCACGCCACTGCACTCCAGCCTGGGCAACAGAGCAAGACTCTGTCTCAAAAAAAAAAAAAAAAAAAAAACAAAAACTAATTTTTTTTCTCCCAAGTGAACTATAAACATAGGAAAATTAATTTTTAAAGATTCCTAGTTATAAAATCAAAGTTATCAGTGATACTCACAGGTGGTTCCACATACAGGTTTTTCCTTCCCTTCCAGCAGGTCCCACAGGTGAATGGAGGCATGTTCATACTGTTCATTCAACCTTTTAATAGTAAATAGCTAATTAATAACCTTTCAGTTGTCAACTTAAATACTCAGAAGTTTCTATTATCAAATACCACTAATACCTCAAGCTCATGTCCCGTTCAGGGTCTACTAGCTTATAGAATTCATCCAACAATGACAGCTCCTCTTCGGACAATATTGGCACTCCATTCAAACCTTGTTTCAGGTCAGTCCGCACTTCATCATCTCCCAATTTGTCCAAAACATATTGTAGCTCAAGTACAGTTTTTAAACGTTTCTGTTCAGCTTCTTCTCTCATAAGCTGCTCCCGACGTGCTGTCTTCTTTATTGTTTTCTGAATCTGCAAAACGATATCAATGTAAAACACCAAAATGAGTTCTATAAAACTTAGTTCAATCCATTTCAGGTTCAGCTTAAATAAGGCATATTTTACTCAATGAGTGAGATATGACCCCAGTACACAAAAGGATGATTCCTGACTTACAAATACAGTTTTAAACATAATCTATTTTAAGCAATTGTTAAAAATTCAGAACAGCTCTTTCCCTAGAAGGTATTAACTATTACTGATGAAACAATGTGTTTGGGGCTTCTTTCAAAATAATCTAGAGGGCAAAAGGAGCAAGGAAATGAATGTGGATTTATGTGAAATACAACTGACCATGAGATGATAAATAAACAAGTTCGGTACAGGTACAAAGAGTTTCATTGTACTGTTTTCTTTAGTTAGGTATATATGTCTGAAGTTTTTCATTATGCATATAAAAGGTAAAAATTTTATGAAGTTAGAAATTATACAGAAATTTAAAGGCCTAGGCCAATTAAAAAAGAAACCCAACCACAGCAACAATAAAAATCTTACCTTAATCTAGCTCCTCTATGGACAAATAACCCAAAGTTCTAACTCTGAGTATCTACTAATGACTCACAAGGAAATGCCAAAAACCCACAAGTGCCCCTTTGCCCCCAAATAATCCGCTGCCAGTCTCAGAAAGACATTCCATTCTATTGAAAAGAGTGCCTAATTTTTTTTATGAATAAGATGATGCTGGTGGAGAAAAACAGCTAAAGCTAAGTCTGAATGTATTTTCCCTACATTCCTTTTTTTCTTCCCTAGAAAGGCTGAAAGGAAAACATCAGCCAAACTCAATTATTTCTCTCCCTCTCTCGTGCATCTAACATCAGGCTGGGGACAGAGGAAGGCCAGTCTTTTCAAGAGGAATGGTAATGTTTTCCTTTCCACTTTTTCTCCTTTCTCAAGCCTCACTAGGATGAACCAAGACACAGAAAACCAAAATGGGGACATATGAAACCTATATTAAAGGGAAAAATGGGGAAGGACACCTGGGAGGAATGATGAAGGCTGCAATAACAAGACAAATCTATAATGGCAACAAAGCGTGCAGAATAAATATCTTAGCAATAAATGGCAAGTGACAGCTACAGTGAGCTGAGATCATGCTACTGCTTCAGCCTGGGTGAAACAGTGAGACTGTCTCTCAAAAAAAAAAAGTATTCTTTTTTAAAAAATAATTTAATAAAAATTTTTTGAGGCAAGGTCTATGTTTCCAAGGCAGTCTTGGGTCTTGAACTCCTGGCCTCAAGCAATCCTCTCACCTCAGCCTCCTAAAATACTAGTATTACAGGTATGAGCCACCATGACCAGCCAGGAAGGTGTTTTTTGTTTTGTTTTTGAGATGGAGTCTCACTCTTGCCCAGGAGTGCAGTGGCACAATCTTGGATCACTGACACATCAACCTCCTGAGTTCAAGCAATTCTCCTGCCTCAGCCTCCTGGGATTACAGGTGTGTGTTCCCTCGCCCGGCTAATTTTTGTATTTTTAGCAGAGACAGGGTTTCACTACGTTGGCCAGGCTAGTCTTCAACTCCTAACCTCAGGTGATCCATCCGTGGGGTTACAGGCGTAAGCAACCACACCCTGCGCAGGAAGGTCTTTATAGGTAGGTGGAGGCAGGAAACATAGGAAGACAGGCAGGAATGTGAAAGGAAGTTAACAAAGCAAAAGAAGTTAAGAAAGCTATTCTGTATGAAATGAACAGTTCAAGAAGGAAAAAGGCGAAAAGGTAGGCTGGAGCCAGGCTAAAGAAGTTCTTGAATGCTGAACAAAAAGCATGTTTAATAATTGTGGAAAGTATACCAAAGGATCAAAGATAAATAAAAGCTCTGCTAACGAAGTCAAAGCTCAGAGAAAAGTCCTGAAAATACCAAAGTGTTACAAGAGGAGCAAAAAAGGATACAGGTATTTTCATTACACAGTGATAGTAACTTCCAAAATAGATGTTACATTAAACTGCATAGCAATCCTGCTTCTATTTTAAAAAAGAAAAAGAAATTGGGCAGGGTTCATCAAGCTAAGTGGAATAAATCTCTCCTTTGGTGCTATGGTCTGAATGCACCCCCAAAAATTCAAGTGTTGGAAACTTAACCCTCCCAATGCAATAGTGTTGGGAGGCTGGGCCTTTTGGGAGCTATTTAGAATGAATTACTACTACTATAAAAAGAGCTTGCAGGAGTATGATCACTCTCTCTTGCCCTTAAGCCCTCTACCATGTGAGGACACAGTAATGCAGCAAGATGCTGGTACCTTGATCTTGGACTTCCCAGCATCCAGAAGTGTGAGAAACAAATTTATGTTCTTTATATAAATTATCCAGTCTCAGGCATTCCATTATAGTAACACAAAGTTGACTAAGACACTACGTACAAAATTAAATTACTTTTTTTGTTTCCAGGCAAAGATTTTCCTTCCCTGATCAGATATAATAAGTAATTCTAAGATTAAGTACTTGAAGCTAGGAACATTGGCTCACGCCTGTAATCCCAACACTTTGGGAGGCTGAGGCAGGCCAATCACCTGAGGGGTCAGGAGTTTGAGACAAGCCTGGCTGACGTGGCGAAACCCCGTCCCTACTAAAAATTTAAAAATTAGACGGGCATGGTGGTGCTCGAGGTCTGTAGTCCCAGTTACTCGGGAGGCGGAGGTTGCAGCAAGCTAAGATAGCGGCACTGCACTCCAGCCTGGTCAACAGAGCAACGCTCTATCTCAAAACAAAACAAACAAACAAACAAAGGATTAAGTGCTTGAAATATATTAGTTATGCATCAAATACTGTTCTAAGCACAACCCTATGAGGTAGGTACAATTATTATCACCATTTTACAGATTAGAAAACCAAGGCACTGATGGCCTCTGCCCATCAGCCCCCTTTCTATCCTATTGGATCTGTTACTCTGGAAAACCTTGACTAATACAAGAACAGTGAAATTAAGTAACTCATCCATGGTCATACTACTAAGTCAAGTCACAAAATTAGGATTCAACTGGGCAGTCTGCTTCTAGAATCACATCTCTTTATCCCTACACTGCATTGTCTCATATAATAAACTGGGTTTTTTTTTGTTTCAGCAAATTAGAGGAAACTTTATATAGTCACATATTACTTAACAAGGATACATTCTGAGAAATATGTCAGTAGGGAATTTCATCATTGTGCAAACATGGAGTGTACTTAGACAACCTAGATAGTACAATCCACTACACACCTAGGCTATATGGTTTAGCATATTAGCTCCTAGACTACAAATGTGTACAGCATGTTACTGTACTGACTACTGTAGGCAACTGTAACACAGTAGTAACTATTTGTATATCTAAACATACAATAGGTACAATAAAAATACAGTATTATAATGTTACGGGACCACCATCATATATGTGGTCCACAGTTGACTGAAACATCATTATGGAGTATATGCCTGTATTTCGATGTTATTAGCCTTCTCCAAAGAAGATGACACTTATTCAGATGGCTTAATTTTCTGGCCTCAACAAATTATCTGACTTTGCTTGCATTTAACTTTTGTCCTTATTCCCAAAGGTTTTTGTTTTGGATCGAGTGCTGATATAGGAGCACATCAGTTTGCCATACCCCTTAAGGTTCCTAAAGCAGAGAATAATTACCAATTATATAAATGAGCCTCTTTATTTTCTGACTGTTAAATTGTGAGTCATTAGACATAAGGAACATGATAAATAAAAAACATTTCTTTATTTATGTCTAACGACTATCTTATTTATATGTATTTGCAGAGCTAACATGTTAAACCAATGAGACCTTTAGCATTAGTTACAACACGTTTGTCAAATCTCAAACTCGGTCCTTTTAAAATTTTTTTTTAATTTAATGGTTTTTTTTTTAGAGATGGGGTTTTATCACGTTGCCCAGGCTGAAGTGCAGTGGCTATTCACAGGAGTGATCATATGCACAGCGGCCGTGAACTCCTGGCCTCAACCTATTGAGGAGCTAGGGCTACAAACATATGCCACCGCCCTCAGTTT
>NW_012107919.1:2093340-2094702 GCF_000951045.1 Mandrillus leucophaeus
TACAAAATTAGCTGGGCATGGTGGTGCATGCCTGTAATCCCAGCTACTCAGGAGGCTGAGGCAGGAGAATCACTTGAACCCAGGAGGTGGAGGCTGCAGTGAGCCGAGATCGCGCCATTGCACTCCAGCCTGGGCCACAAGAGCGAAATTTCATCTCAAAAAGAAGAAAAGAGTACTTTTTTCGGGCCAGGCGCAGTGGCTCCCGCCTGTAATCCTAGCACTCTGTAAGGCCAAGGTGGGTGGATAACCTGAGGTCAGGAGTTTAAGACCAGCCTGGCCAACATGATGAAACCCCATCTCTACCAAAAAATACAAAAATTAGCTAGGTATGGTAGTGCAAGTCTGTAGTCCCAGTTACTTGGGAAGCTGAGGTGGGAGAATCGCTTGAACCCTGGAGGTGAAGGTTGCAGTTAGCTGAAATAATGCCACTGAACTCCAGCCTGGGCAACAGAGTGAGACGCTGCTCCCCACCCCGATTTAAAAAAAAAAAAAGTATTTTTCTGAATAAACTCATGGGCATATTGTCTTCAATGTACTTCATCCATTTATCTTGAACAAGATAGCTACCAGCTCACTAGTACACAAGTCAACAGCTTTGCTTTACTAGTTCAAGGGTAAGGATAGAAAACTAACATCTGGTTTAAGATCACGTTTTCTTGCTAAGATTAAAACTTTGCAGATTTCCTGGGCTACTACTATTAGATAAGACCCCACAGATATTCAGGTAATGCAACACAGTCACAAACTGTTACTATTGTAAAGGTCAGAGGACAGGGAATGAGGATAAATCTAAATTAACAGGACAATACTTAATCCCAGAAAATTATGAACATACATAGATCCTTACCCCCTTACCAATAATAAAATTGTGAAACAAAGTACAAAGTTAAATTCTAATAAAGGGCATTCAGAAACCACAGAAGCCAGTTTAAAAGCAATGGTAATAAGTTTTGTTTCTTTTCTTTTCTTTTTTTTTTTTAGGTCAAATGATCTATTTTCTTTGTACCATAAACAAATGTCAACTTGCCTAGACATTCTACCCCAGATTGAAAACCCTACCACAATTCCTTCATAACACTGGAGGTAAATAAAACCAAGATAATCACTAAGACATTAAAGGCTTTTAAAAGTATTCAATTTTATTATTAGATGAACTATTTCACACAAGCTATAAGCCTCCAAATAAACAGGTATAAAATTTCAGTCTACTGATTTGAGAAAAAAAAGAAAGATTTTTTTACACTGATATGACAGATCTGACCACAGGTGCAGAAGATGTGCCCAATTACCTCACGATACTCTGAGGATCAACAGACAGTTCATTCTGTTTTTAAAAAGGGAAGACTCATAAGCTTGGGAAGC
>NW_012107919.1:2094752-2096194 GCF_000951045.1 Mandrillus leucophaeus
CCTCGCCCAGCTAGTTTTTTGTATTTTTTTAGTAGAGACGGGGTTTCACCGTGTTAGCCAGGATGGTCTCGATCTCCCGACCTCGTGATCCGCCCGTCTCGGCCTCCCAAAGTGCTGGGATTACAGGCTTGAGCGACCGCGCCCGGCCCGCCCTCAGTTTCAAACTTAGTATTTTTAAAAGACATCTTTCAGGTGTTACGCTACACTTTACAGAATGTGAAGGCATCTTAGATATAACTGGATACAACTATCTCACCTTGCAGACAGCTTATCAATAGTAATGGAAGGACTAAAACCCAAAGAAACAACAAAAGTATTTCATAAATATATATACTTTCTTTTACTTACATCCTGACTTAGTGCCATGAAACTCCTCTGTAATTCTTTTGCAAACTCCAAATTATTTGTGACTTCCTGGTACTTAGAAACGGCATCCTAAAAAGACAAACAACCCAACTTTACTGTAAAGACAAAACACCAGAAAATTAATTTTTCTATTTAAAATAGTAAGCATTAGGTCTAAAAAAAATATATAACATATTTACCAGCTGGTCTTGATTAAGCCTTTCCCCTTTGTTCATTCGTTCCTGGTAATCATCAAGCTTACCCTATATTAAAAGAAAAAAGGAATTACATTCCGTATTGAAGGTATATACCAGCTTACGCATGCTTGACAAAACCCACACAATCCTCTTAAGTTTGTCTCAAATTTTGCCTTAAATAAACTTTTAAGATACATTCCAGTCTAAGTACATTTTTAAAAAAAATTTTTTTTTTTTTTGAGAGTTTCACTCTTGTCACCCAGGCTAGAGTGCAATGGCACCATCTTGTCTCAATGCAACCTCTGCCTCCCATGTTCAAGCTATTCTACTGCATCAGCCCCTAAAGTAGCTGGGATTACAGGCACTCACCACCATGCGCAGCTAATTTTTTTGTATTTTTTGTAGAGACAGGGTTTCACCACGTGGTCAGGCTGGTCTCGAACTCCTGACCTCAGGTGATCCACCTGCCTCAGCCTTCCAAAGTGCTAGGATTACAGGCATAAGCCACCATGCCCAGCCTAAGTACATAAAACTTTTTAGATCTACTCCAACCATTGCTGAATGATATCAAAGACTGTATTGTAAATCAATGACACAACATTATTCCTTCCTACAAGAAAGAGTATTAGATGGACTAGGCATATGGCTCCCACCCACATGGCTAAGGGCCACAATTTGGTTAGGATCCTGCCTATATCAGGTGAGCATATCAGACATTTATCAGGTTAAATTTTTGTCTCTCCCTCTCCCCATAAGAAGAATTCATGTGACTAGGTGATATAAGAGTATTATTAGGCCAAACACAGTGACTCACGCCTGTAATCCCAGCACTTTGGGAGGCCAAGGTGGGCAGATCACCTGAGGTCAGGAGTTCAACACCAGTCTGACCAACATGGAGAA
>NW_012107919.1:2097609-2105380 GCF_000951045.1 Mandrillus leucophaeus
AAAAAAAAAAAAAAAAGTTTTAAAATAAAAAATTTTATTTTTTTAAAGGGTAGGCTATTTTTCTTTTAAGAAATAAAAAACTAGACCGGGCCCAGTGGCTCACGCCTGCAATCCCAGCATTTGGGGAGGCCAACGTTGGCAGATGACAAGGTCAGGAGTTCAAGACCAGCCTGGCCAATATGGTGAAACCCTGTCTCTACCAAAAATACAAAAATTAGCCAGGCGTGGTGGCACGCACCTGTAATCCCAGCTACTCGGAAGGCTGAGGCAGGTGAATCGCTTGAACCCAGGAGGCAAAGGTTGCAGTGAACCGAGATCACACCACTGCACTCCAGCCTGGGACAAAGCGAGACTCCGTCTTTAAAAAAAGAAAAAACTAAGTAAGATTTGAATTTATGATTTAGGATATTCCAAAATAATAGTATTATAATCACAATTCCTCTATTTAAAAATATACAAACAGAAAATACACAAAGAGGAGGGCTTAAAGTTCAGTGCTAGTACACAGTTCATTAGTACTGAACAAAAGAAACACTGTTATTAACTTATACCTGGTATTTATCACCTTCCTTTTCTTCTATAGTATTATACATTTAAGAAAATTGTTGCTCAATCTAGAAATACACCATACATCCCTCATGGGGTAGAGTTTATATGTCTAACCAAAATGGACATAGAATCAAATTCCTAAAAAATGCTTGTGTAGAGATGAAAATAAATAAAAAAAGATAAACAATAAAAAAGGTAAGAATGGTACCTGAGTGATAAAATTATAGGTGGAGTTGTGTTCCTTTTGCTTTGTTTTATACGCTTAACTACTGTGCAATGAACATATAGTTTGTACAATGAAAATAAGAATTCCATGCAATATAAAAGACATGAAAATTGACAGACTTCAGTACATTGTCAGGACTCTCACTAATAACAATCCTTAATTATGAACCTATACCACTCTTATAGTAGGACAAGTTATCCTATAGTAGAAAACCTCCAATTTTCTACACAATAACAAATTTAGAATTCATCCAAAGTGAGAGCTATGGCAGATTACATTTTCCAAAGATAGCTACAAAATCTGCATGCAGTCTCACATACTGTTCTACAATGTGACCTTGACACTACTCCATTAACGACTAGTCCACTTCCCCTGCCACTGCACCTGAGTGAGACTGTATAAGTGATGCTGTATGATTTCCAAGGCTGAGTCATAAAAGCAATCCATCTCTGCCTTGTTTGCTGATGATCCAAACACTTGTATGTGGAGCCTTGAGCCACCATACAAACACAGTAACTCTGAGACTGCCACATGATAAGGAAGCCATGCCATGAAGAAAGGCCTCATAGCTTCTGATCAGCAATCCCTGTGGTTCTACTCATTTTAGTCCAAGCAACAAACGTATGAATGAACAAGTCTTAGTCTTCCCACATGAGGCCCCCGGTGTCATCGAACAGAAACATCAAAACTCCTGTGTGCCCTGTCTGAATCCCTGACAGGCAGAATCTTTGCGCATAAGAAAATCATGGTTTTAATTCCTTAAAGGATTCATCTGTTACACGGCAATAACCGGAACAAGGTTAAAGAGGAAACGAAAAAGAAAGGCAAACAGCCAGTATGTGAAACTCAGCTTCGTAGTACACCTCTTCATGGAACATTACAACAAAAGAAAGTATGCAAAAAGAACTCTGCATAGCCAAAATAAAGATCTATGCATTATGGCCAGGCATGGTTGCTCACACCTGCAATCCCAGCACTTTGGGAGGCCAAGGCAGGAGGATCACTTGAGGCCAGGAGTTCAAGACCAGCCTGGACAACATAGTGAGAACCTGTCTCTATAAAAAATTTTAAAATTATCAAGGCGTAGAAATTTTTTAACTTAGTGCCTATGGTCCTAGCCACCTGGGAGGCTGAGACAGGACGATCACGAGACTAGGAGTTGGAAGTCGTGATGAGCACGACTGCCCTCTAGCCTGGGTGACAGTGCAGTATCTTGGCTAAAACAACAACAACAAAAAAAAACTGTGCATTTTTATTAAAGCTCATACGCCTATTTACTCTGATTTAGTAATACTATTAACATGATTCTTGTTTTTCAATCCAAGAACTGAGATTTTTAAAAGGCGAAGAACTTAAAGAGTTTACTGTAAAGAAAGTATGTAAATCATAACTGAACAATCTCAAGAATCTTTTACAGAATTTTCAAAGAGCAAACCACAGTTCCTTATACCCACCAAATTGAATTACCCAATCAAAAAAACGTAGTAAATCAAAGGTACCCGACGCCATGGCTCACACCTGTAATCCCAACAATTTGGGAGGCCAAGGCAGGTGGATCACTTGAGGTCAGGAGTTCAAGACCATCTTGGCCAACATGACAAAATCTCGTCTCTCCTAAACCTACAAAAATTAGCCAGGCGTGGTGGCACAAACCTGTAATCCCAGCTACTCAGGAGGCTGAGGCACGAGAATCACTTGAACCCAGGAGGTGGAGACTACAATGAATCGCGATCGTGTTACTACATTCCAGCCTGGGCAACACAGTAAGACTGTCTTTAAAAAAATAAAAACAAAAAAACGCTGGGTGTGGTGGCTCACGCCTGTAATGCCAGCACTTTGGGAGGCTGAGGCAGGTGGATCACGAGGTCAAGAGTTGGAGACCAGCCTGGCCAACGTGATGAAACCCTATCTCTACTGGGAAAAAATACATATATATACACAAAAATTAGCCAGGCACGGTGGCGCATGCTTGTAGTCCCAGCTACTCGGGAGGCTGACGCAGGAGAATCACTTGAACCCAGGAGGTGGAGGTTGCCGTGAGCCAAGATCATGCTACTGCACTCCAGCCTGGACAACAGAGTGAGACTCCGTCTCAAAAAAAATAAATAAGGTGGCCGGGTGCAGTGGCTCACGCCTGTAATTTCAGCACTTTGGGAGGCTGAGGCAGGCGGATCACAAGGTCAGGAGTTCGAGACCAGCCTGGCCAATATGGTGAAACCTTGTCTCTACTAAAAATACAAAAATTAGCCGGGCATGGTGGGGGGCACCTGTAGTCCCAGCTACTCAGGAGACTGAGGCAGAAGAATTGTTTGAACCTGGGAGGCAAAAGTTGCAGTGAGCCAAGATCGCACCACTGCACTCCAGCCTGGGTGACAGCAAGAATCTGTCTCAAAAATAATAATAAAAAATAAATAAATAAAAATAAATTTAAAACGTACAGAAACTATAGGTCTTGGCCGAGAACAGTGGCTCACGCCTATAATCCTAGCACTTTAGCACTTCGAGAGGCCAAGGTGAGCAAACCATCTGAGCTCAAGAATAGGAGTTCGACACCAGCCCGGGCAACATGGCAAAACCCTGTCTCTGCAAAAAATACAAAAATTAGCCGGGCGTGGTGGCGCGCACCTGCAGTCCCAGGAGGTGCAGGTAGGAGGATCACAGAGTCTGGTGAGGTTGAGGCTGTAGTGAGTAGCCTCAACCCCTGATCACGCTACCACACTCCAATCTGACCAATAGTGAGAACAAAAGAAACGACAGGTCATATATATAACATTTTTCTAACCACGATAAAAAAAGAAAGTTTCATCATAGCATTACACATGTTCTTCCAAGGCTGTTAACACTTTCTCCACTACTATTATAAATATCCTATCCCCTGTCCTTGCCTAAGCTTCAGGAAATCAGGATCCTAAGTCTGATCAAAGTTTCTAAGAAATAGCACTCATCGGCCAGGCGCGGTGGCTCAAGCCTGTAATCCCAGCACTTTGGGAGGCCGAGACGGGCGGATCACGAGGTCACAAGATCAAGACCATCCTGGCTAACATGGTGAAACCCCGTCTCTACTAAAAAATACAAAAAACTAGCCAGGCAGGGTGACGGGCGCCTGTAGTCCCAGCTACTTGGGAGGCTGAGGCAGGAGAATGGCATAAACCCGGGAGGCGGAGCTTGCAGTGAGCTGAGATCTGGCCACTGCACTCCAGCCTGGGCGACAGAGGGAGACTCCAGCTCAAAAAAAAAAAAAAGAAAAGAAAAAAAAAAATAGCACTCATCTGAGGAAATACCAAAACTTGTTAAGAAAACTGCAGGATGACAATAAAAACTTAATTAAAAGGCACTAGTTTTTCCCTTATCAGTAAAATATAGGATTTCCTGATCTCTCAGCTATTCAGGTACACAAAGAACTTTATCACCATGAAATCTGATCTGGTAGGGACTTTGTTTTACTATTATATATACTCAGATCTCTGCAGAGCAGAGACCCTATGTTGGTTTAGGTCAGTGATTTTTAAAACTATGGGCCCCAAACCAGCAACATAGCATCAACTGGCAACTTGTTAGAAACACAAATTCTCCGGCACTACCCCAGACCTACTGCATCAGAAACTCAGTGGGGGTTGGGGGAACCCAGCAATTTATAGTTTATTGAGTCTTCTGGGTGATTCTGATGCATGCTTAAGTTTGAGAAACACTCATCTCATTCAAATACATTGTAATTAACTTGTAATAGCCTAGTAGAACCTGGAAGTAAATTATTCTGAATCAAACATATGATATGATTAGTGACCTTAAAAACCATTATATGGCAGCTTTAATTTGGAAGTTGTTTAATAAACTTTAAAGCTGAAACTTTAAAACAACCCAGAAAACTTGAACTGTGGTTGGGTTTCTAGACCAGCTTACGAATCTAACTTAGTAACTATTTCATAAAGAAAACACCCGTGGCCGGGCGCGGTGGCTCAAGCCTGTAATCCCAGCACTTTGGGAGGCCGAGATAGGCGGATCACGAGGTCAAGAGATTGAGACCATCCTGGCTAACACGGTGAAACCCCGTCTCTACTAAAAAAATACAAAAAACTAGCCAGGCGAGGTGGCTGGGGCAGGAGAATGGCGTAAACCCGGGAGGCGGAGCTTGCAGTGAGCTGAGACCCGGCCACTGCGCTCCAGCCTGGGCCACAGAGCGAGACTCCGTCTCAAAAAAAAAAAAAAAAGAGAATACCCATTTATGATCTGAACACCCTTAGGGGTTTCACCATCTTTGAAAAGCAGAGGTGAGAGAGAAGAAAATTAAGGTTTACCATCTTCCATTTATAAATAGTACTTTTGTCAAATCTTGCATTCTTACCTGACACCTCAGAAGTTAAACTAAGCGGTAAATGCCAAAATGTACACTATAAACAGAAAGCCTCTTACGACAATTGGTCTAATTTTCTACTTTTCAAAATGAAAGTAGCTATTACAATAGCTATAAAGATTACTATAGCTAGAATCTCAGGTCACTCAAGTGGCCTTCCATGATAAGGAAAAGGATATGGTATCTCTACTTCTCCAAATACAATTTGCCTAATCTCTGAAAGCACAGACTACTCAAGAAAAAAATGATGCCATCTTAAGTGGCTTCATTCCTATTGTCACTTCCTATTCAAATGGCTTACATTAAAGTCCAACTAGAAAATGTGTCTACTGGTGTTAAAATTTATAGCATGAACTAAGTGAATATACAACAAATGGCTTGTCACATTGACAGATCCAACATTATACTAAGAACAGAATGGTAAAGATAGGAGTAATAAAGGTCTCCAGACAGCTTTATTCTTTCTTAGGCTGGAACATGGCTAACACATAATAGGTAATAATAAATTGGTCAACTACTCATGAAACACATAAAATAAATATTAAGCATTTTTCCTAGAGAATGAAACCATTTTCCTAGCATAAAAATGTATCTTCAGGCCGGGCACGGTGACTCACACCTGTAATCCCAGCACTTTGGGAGGCCGAGACAGGTGGATCACCTGAGGTCAGGAGTTCAAGACCAGCCTGACCAACATGAAGAAACCTCATCTCTACTAAAAATACAAAACTAGCCAGGCATGGCAGCACATGCCTATAAACCCAGCTACTCAGGAGGCTGAGGCAGGAGTATCGCTTGAACCCGGGAGATGGAGGTTGCGGTGAGCCAAGATCACACCATTGCACTCCAGCCTGGGTAATAAGAGCAAAACGCTGTCTCAAAAAAACAAAAAACAAAAAACACTATCTTCATCAGAAAGCCTACGACGTTACAATGTTGATAACACAAACCTGCCCTCTTAGATCCTTTCTATCTTGAAATTCAATTTAGAGTTCCTTTTCAGCTACTGAGTATCCTAAGTGTATTAAAAATCCATTTATAGCACACATATGAGCAAGATAAATATCAGTCCATTTCCCAGATTACCCAGAGTCTTTAAGGGGGAATCATGGGATAGACAGGTGTGACCACACCCAGTAGAGTCATGTGGTACTGGGAAATAATTATCCCAACAAGTGCTATCCAGTCTCACTTTATTTCCTGTTTCTTTACTGCTTTTAATAGTTGACAGTATTCACTATGTAACAGACATTCAAATGTAAAAGGTAGCTAACCCTATCAGGGAGGCACTACTATCAATCATATTTCACCTAACTGCAAATTGAAAGACACAGTTAAATAACTCATCTAAGTGAGGTCTTAAATCCCAGAAAAATCATTTGTGCCTTAACAACCCTCCCTCTTAGAACATCATTCTGGATTCCAGCTGTTGCTACATTCCCGCTCTGCCTCTGCTGCTGCTGTCTTCTTCCTTTCTCCAATCAGATTATTATGTTGCTGAATCGCAGTACATCTAGATCTTCCATTCTTCCCAAGGAGTTTTTCATTACCACCAAAGTTACTTTCTTGAAATGGATTTTTAAAATTAAGTTCAGTACAGTGCCATTAGGGTGCCAGAAGAGGGATATCCATGATAAATGCCCTCCCGGGCTTTGCTTCTTTATTGTTATAGCCAACAAATTCCATAAATAAAAAATTTAAGAAGAAATTTTTAATTATGCAATTAAAAATAAATAGCAAGAGAGATGATAAACTCCAAAAAACCCTAAAAATTCTTCAACTAAACAATTACAAATAGTTGGAAGAAAGATTAGGAGGAAACATCTGAAAAAAAACAACTTGGCTATCCAGGAAAACTATGTAATTCCTATTCTCAACTAAGGAGATCTCTAAACTGAGAGGGAATACTTAAAAATGAACCCTAAAATAACCAAAGTAGTTAAGAGCATCTAGCTATATTTTATGTATCCAGGCCAAATAAATCACCTCTAGGGTACTGCACCAACTTTTGCAAAGACAAAATATTTCTTTTCCTCTCAACTTTCTATAATCTTTAGCAGTTTTCCTTTTTTTTTTTTTTTTTTGAGAGGGAGTCTTGCTCTGTTGCCCAGGCTGGAGTGCAGTGGTGCAATCTCAGCTTACTGGAAGCTCCGCCTCCCAGGTTCACACCATTCTCCTGCCTAAGCCTCCCAAGTAGCTGGGACTACAGGCGCCCGCCAAATTTTTGTATTTTTAGTAGAGACGGGGTTTCGCCATGTTGGCCAGGCTGGTCTCGAACTCCTGACATCAGGTGATCTGCCCGCCTCAGCCTCCCAAAAGTGTTAGGATTACAGGCATGAGCCATTGTGCCCAGCCGGTAAGGATATACTTCTAATACCAAGAACTTAAGAGTGGCACACCAATGAAACAAACTTTCATTGAGAAATGAGCATTCCACCAGGCCCTAGAAGACTGGGTAAAGCAGAAGCTGAATGAACACCTGTTGGGAATGCTGGATTTCTGAATGCTAAGAGTGGCATAAGAATGCTAACCTAGGCCGGGCGCAGTGGCTCACACCTATAATCTCAACACTTTGGGAGGCCAAAGTGGACGAATCACCTGAGGTCAGGAGTTGGAGGCCAGCCTGAGCAACATGATGAAACCTG
>NW_012107919.1:2107005-2108053 GCF_000951045.1 Mandrillus leucophaeus
AGGAACCAATTACCAAGAAATACCCAGAAGCTTGGAATACAGTAATTTGGATGAAAAGGTTGTCATACTTCTTATTTCTCTCTACTGGTAATGCTGTTTCACCATGTTGGCCAGCCTGTCTCAAACTCCTGACCTCAGGTGATCCACCTGCCTCGGCCTCCCAAAGTGTTGAGATTATAGGCGTGAGCCACCATGCTCAGCCTGCTACCTAGCTTAAAAAAAAAAAAAAAAGTGTTCTACTTGCCTACTCATCAACTCTATGCACCTGTAAAAACTAAAAAGAAAACCCTTCAGGAGCCGGGCACGGTGGCTTACGCCTGTAATTCCAGCACTTTGGGAGGCCGAGGCAGGCGGATCACGAGGTCAGGAGATCGAGACCATCCTGGCTAACACGGTGAAACTCCCATCTCTACTAAAAATACAAAAAATTAGCCAGGCGTGGTGGCGGGCACCTGGGCGACAGAGCAAGACTCCGTCTCAAAAAAAAAAAAAAAAAGAAAAAAAGAAAACCCTTCAGGAAAAAAATCAATTTCAATAAAAAACACTGCAAGTAAATAGTTTCATGCAAAAAGCATTTCCTCCCTAATCGCATGGATTAATCCATTTTAACAGGATTGTTAATGAAGCTACAGATATTTCTATGTGAAGATTTGGCCAAACTAGCAAGTACTTATTCAGCACATACCACGTGTGAGAAAGCACAGCAGACTGATGTTAATAGTCTCTGCCCACAAAGAACTTATTACCAATTTAGAAAACCACGTAAGGTTAACAACACAAGGCAATATAAAAAATGTCAAGAACTTTGGAAGGCTGAGGCAGGCAGATCACAAGGTCAGGAGTTTAAGACCAGCCTGGCCAACATGGTGAAACCCCGTCTCTAATAAAAATACAAAAAATTAGCCAGGTATGGTGGCACGCACCTGTAGTCCCAGCTACTTAGGAGGCTGAGGCAAGAGAATCACTTGAACCTAGGAGGCAGAGGTTGCAGTAAGCCAAGACCGCACCACTGCACTCCAGCCTGGGCGACAGAGCGAAACTCAAAAAA
>NW_012107919.1:2108103-2117115 GCF_000951045.1 Mandrillus leucophaeus
TTTCACCGTGTTAGCCAGGATGGTCTTGATCTTGTGACCTCGTGATCCGCCCGTCTCGGCCTCCCAAAGTGCTGGGATTACAGGCTTGAGCCACCTGAACTACATTCTTAAAAAGTCTAAAGTTTGTGGATTTGAAAAGCAAATTATCATAAATAATCTTACAGGGCATCTTTCAAAATATTAGTTGCTTTAACCAAGCTATTCCTTAGCATAAGTCTCTACAACTTATTTCTATTAATATATTCCTTGGGAGTTAAATATAAAAAGATTACATCCCCACCATCATTGTTTTAATACTTTTTCATTTTCTAGAACAGCACAGACTCCTGCTACATGAGCAAGCTTTCAGCATTTGAAGATAGCTGCCATGGATCATCTGTAGATTGTAGTGTGTTCTTTCTACTGTCCTTTTAAAAACTGAGGAAACTTTTGCTTACTGTATTTCCTGTCCACAATGTAAAAAGAAGTTCAATGTAAATCAAAGTGTAGGCCCAAAGGGTTTTTTAATGACTAAAGTATATTTCAGTTATTTCTATGTTTGGATAACAGTATTGAGGTGGGCCAGGCACAGTGGGTCATCCCTGTAAATCTCAACACTTTGGGAGGCTGAGGCAAGAGGATCGCTTGAGGCTAAGAGTTCAAAGTTGGAGTGAGCTATGATTGCCCTACTGTACTCCAGCCTGGGTGATAAGAGTGAGACCCTGTCTCTAAAAAATAAAACTTAAATTATTTTTAGAACAGTATTGAGAATGCAATGAAATTTCCAATAATGTACAATGGTTCTAATAATAAAAATTATCTGTGTTCTCCTAAAACCATTTACATATCTTGCTTGTGCTATGCAGCTTTTTTTATTTTTTTTATTTTTATTTTTTTTGAGATTGGAGTATCACTCTGTCGCCCAGGCTAAAGTACAGTGGCACGATCTCGGCTCACTGCAACATCCGCCTCCTGGGTTCAAGCAATTCTCCTGTCTCAGCCTCCCAAGTAGCAGGAACTACAGTTGCACGCCACAATGGCTGGCTAATTTTTTGTATTTTTAGTAGAGGCAGGGTTTCACCATGTTGGCCAGCCTGTCTCAAACTCCTGACCTCAGGTGATCCACCTGCCTCGGCCTCCCAAAGTGTTGAGATTATAGGCGTGAGCCACCATGCTCAGCCTGCTACCTAGCTTAAAAAAAAAAAAAAAAAGTGTTCTACTTGCCTACTCATCAACTCTATGCACCTGTAAAAACTAAAAAGAAAACCCTTCAGGAGCCGGGCACGGTGGCTTACGCCTGTAATTCCAGCACTTTGGGAGGCCGAGGCAGGCGGATCACGAGGTCAGGAGATCGAGACCATCCTGGCCAACATAGTGAAATCCCGTCTCTACTAAAAAAAAAAGTACAAGAAAATTAGCCGGGCGTGGTGGTGCATGCCTGTAAATCTCAGCTACTCAGGAGGCTGAGGTAGGAAAATCGCTTGAACCCAGGAGGCGGAAGTTGCAATGAGCCGAGATTGTGCCACTGCACTCCAGCCTGGGCGACAGAGCGAAACAAAAAAAAAAAAAAAAAAAAAAAGTCAAGAAGTGTACAGACAATAGGTAACAGGGAAGTTAAAGGAAACAAACTACTTTAGCTGAGCATGGTCAAGAAGCACACCCTCCCCTTTCCTCAGGAAGTTTGAATTTTGAACTCTACCCAGTAAAGTACCTTTCATCCACGTTTTTGTACTCACAGTCTATCTAACAAAAGCACTGTAGTAGAGCTAGTGAAAGAAAGAAATGAACTAAAACCAAACAATTCACAGTTCCAACTTTGGCTGTTCTGCTACTCTTCTCACTCTTCTGTACTGTCTACACACACACCATTCATTTCCCCCAGAAAAAGGAACCAATTACCAAGAAATACCCAGAAGCTTGGAATACAGTAATTTGGATGAAAAGGTTGTCATACTTCTTATTTCTCTCTACTGGTAATGCTTTCTCCAGATTTTTCTGGTCTACAACATACCAAGCTTGAGCAGAGTCTGACAAATGTACATAGGCAGCTAAACGTAGAGAAAAACTTAAGAGTTTAAAGTTTAATAAAAGTTTATTTCATTACAATATGGATGTACCAATGATACCTGACACACCGGGATTTTACCTTACCAATATTCTCAGAACCCCATTACCTGGACAATACAAACACAAAGTTTAACAATGAGACATTAATAAAGGTCTAATAATAAAAAAATGGAAAGCATTTTTCTTTTGCATTCAGTTTTTTTAAAACAGAAAAACTAAAGATTTGAAGCAAAAGGCTTTACTTGGTTCTACATAATTAAACATCAAAATTACACTTAGGCCATGGAATATTACAAAGTCTAATTACTCCCATAAAACATTATTTAAGAGGCCGGTTTTGGTGGCTCACGCAAACCTGTAATCCCAGCACTTTGGGAGGCCAAGGCGTGCAGATCACTTGAGATCGGGAGTTCGAGGCCAGCATGATCAACATGTCGAAACCCCGTCTCTGCTAAAAATACAAAAATTAGCCAGGCGTGGTGGCATGCACCTGTAAATCTCAGCTACTCAGGAGGCTAAGGCACAAGAACCACTTGAACCCAGGAGGCAGAGGTTGCAGTGAGCTGAGATTGCACCACTGCACTCCAACCCTGGGCGACAGAGCAAAATTCTGTTTCAAAAAAAAACTGGGAGAAACTTTGGAAATCACCCATTCCAACCTAACTCATTCCATATAAACATCTCAATTTTGTCTTCTATAAAATGAATTGGACTAAATTCTAAGGTGGTTTAAGCTCCAAAAAAAACTCTTACGCCAGACATGGTGGCTCATGCCTGTAATCCCAACATTTTGGAGGCTGAAGCAGGTGGATTGCTTCAGGTCTGGCGTTTTGAGACCAGCCTGGCGAACATGGTGAAACCCCATCTCTACTAAAAATACAAAAAATTAAGCCAGACGTGGTGGTGGGCACCTGTAATCCCAGCTACTCAGGAGGCTAAGGCAGGAGAAAAGCTTGAACCTGGGAGTGGGAGGTTGTAGTGAGCCGAGGTCGCACCATTGCACTCCAGCCTGGGCAACGAAATCAAAACTTGTCTCAAATGATGATAATAAATAAAAATAAAAAATCTTTTAAATTTTAAAACAGTATAGGATTACAACTATGACTAAGTTGCTGTAAGTTTAACCTTCTGCAAAAGTAAAAGTATTACAAAAATTAACACTTTTACTAAAGGAAAAGTATTAGTTTTTCTAGAAGATGAAATAGTACTAGTCTTCATCTAGCCCTAAATGTAAACTAGGAAATTAATTACATAAAGTTTTGGCAAATTGTATGCTTAATCTGTAAGTCACACAAAATATATTCTCATTCAAATATTTGCCACATGGGTAGTATCCCAAACAAATTTGGCCAGGTTAAAACAATACATTCTCAATGTAATACGCTTCTACTCTCAACCTAGAAAAAGATACCCATTATCACTTGGGGGAATTCACAGCTTTACCTTTTTAAATACTTCCCAGTGCTACACATAAAAACACACAGTCAAGCAAACGGAAACAAATTAAGCATTACAGCTTTTTTCTGTGACAAGCTGAATGCAAAATAATCTTGCCCTCTGCATTGCAGAAGGATAGTTCTTGCAACCCATGGAGAAGCAAACACATCAAGAGATCTTAAATGTCAAAGAAGGCTTCAGGTAATAGCCTCAAGGAAAGATTTTACTTATAAAATAGTTAAGAATGTTTTTATTTTAAAACATTGAACACCTAAGTTCTGCACAACAGCTGCAACGAAAATTCTAAGCACAGACACACTGCAACATTCTAGAAAGAAATGTTACCCTCACAACAACAGCATTCTTTTTAAATACTACTAACTGTAAAAATGAAGCGCAGAAAGCCTTCAGGAAGAAGTATAAAAAACACTACACTTCTGGCTATCAGTTTTGGTCACATACTGGTTAAAAAGCTGTCAGGCTATTTTAGCATTTTACGCAAGTGAACATTAGTTAATCTTTCACCTACCAAAGTCACTAGAATCTAAACCTATTATATTCACAAAGAATATAACAATTTTAAATGTTATCTATTAAAACATCCTTTATTCTATATCACAAGTGATTACATCTAATAAAATCAAATGAGGTCTCTCTTCAGTTAAAATTAAGACTTAGTTTCGAAATATCTTGCATAGCCTAGGGCCCAGTTCAGCACCAATGAACTGATAAAGAAAACTAGGCAGTTAATCACTCAATTCAATACTACCTGTAAGATTTGCAAATGGAGTTTTACACTTGATTCTCTTTAACACAGCTGTATTTCTTCTCTTTGATAAACATTCATGTGCTCTTTTTTTTTTTTTTTTTTTTTCTTGAGATGGAGTTTCGCTCTTATTGCCCAGGCTGGAGTGCAATGGCGCCATCTCAGCTTACCGCAACCTCCGCCTCCTGGGTTCAAGCGATTCTCCTGCCTCAGCCTCCCGAGTAACTGGGAATACAGGTATGTGCCACCACGCTCGGCTAATTTTGTATTTTTAGTAGAGACAGGGTTTCTTCCATGTTGGTCAGGCTGGTATTCAACTCCCGACCTCAGGTGATCCACCCACCTCGGCCTCCCAAAGTGCTGAGATTACAGGCGTGAGCCATCGCACCCAGCCCTCATGTACTCTTTGTAAGCCTGAATTTAAAAACCTACCAAGCCTTTTTGTTGCATTACATAATAGGATCATATTTCATCAACATTAAGCATGTATTCTCATTGAGCAGATGCTTAGCTTTTTCTTTAATGGCTCAAATTATTAGAAAATAAACAACTTTGTTTTTTAAAATACAGTAAAATTATTTCAATTATCTGTTTTAATTTAAGCAATACTACATATCCATAGTCATTTCTGCCAGGATACGTGATTTTAAAATCCATAAAAAAAGCATTTTGGTCCAGAAGGCTCCGATAATAGGTCAAGATTGAAATATAGCTCAAATGTAAGTTGCTAAATGGATTGAAGTCAAAACAAATCCAATTGTAAACAGTACCTCACTTTACTCCACAAGGGTTTCTAAAGAGGAATTCAAAACTGATTTGTAAAGCAATCCTATTTTAGTGCATTAGAAATGCTCACTTATACTTAAAAACAGTTAAGTCTTCTCACAAGTAAATCATCTAAATATAAAAAGGATTTAAACTAAAAACCAGATGTGCTTAAATTTAGGGAAAATCCAAATGCCCTGAGCTTTTCAAAAGGCAAAATATATAGTTTTAATAGCAATTAAGTCAACATCAATACTGCCAACTTAACTACTTACGTGGGTAGAGTTCCATCTGTGGCTTACAGAAAAGTCTCAAGACTTACTGTAACTTAGGACCTTTTTACTGCTATCTACCACTTAAAACACTGAGACAACAGGAAAAAAAAGTTACTCTGTGCAGTTTGCTAAATCTCCATTATTAACATGGCAATCTTTCAGTATGGATTAGCCTAGTTAATTATGTAATAATTACATTATTTTCTCCTTTATAACATGAGGGGAGGCCGGGCATGGTGGCTCACACCTGTAATCCCAGCACTTTGGAAGGTGGACACGGGTGGATCACTTGAGGTCAGGAGTTCGAGATCAGCCTAGCCAACGTGGTGAAACGCCATCTCTACTAAAAATACAAAAAATCTGACTGCACGCGGTGGCTCACGCCTGTAATCCCAGCACTTTGGGAGGCCGAGGCGGGTGGATCACCTGAGGTCAGGAGTTCTAGACCAACCTGGCCAACAACGTAAAACCTGTCTCTATTAAAAATACAAAAATTAGCTGGGAGTAGTGGCAGGCGCCTGTAACCCTAGCTACTTGGGGGGGCCGAGCAGGAGAATCACTTGAACCTGGGAGACGGAGGTTGTAGTGAGCCCAGATCAAGCCATAGCATTCCAGACTGGGGGACAAGAGCGAGACTTCTCAAAGGAAAAAAAAATTGCCTGGGGTGGTGGAGCACACTTGTAATCACAGCTACTTAGAAGGCTGAGGCAAGAAGATCACTTGAACCCGGGAGGTGGAGGTTGCAGGAAGCCGAGATCGTCCCACTGCACTCCAGCCTGTGCGACAGTGCGAGATTCATCTCAAAAAATAAAAAAAACTTGAGGGTAGGGTATGACAGAGTATAGTAACTCACATGCACCTATACACATTTAATGATCAGTCACAGTTCAAGTCCTCAGGAGGGGCTTATAAACTAGATTTATATTTTTTTTCAGAAGTACGTGAACACTAGATTCTAAAAGCCACCTCACAACTAGATTGGCTGCCAGTCAGCACCTACCTTTATATTAACTTCTTTGAGGAGTTATCTTTCAGTCATTAATGTCTCTACACTTTATATCACTAATCATTAATGTTCATAATTAGTATTAATACATTATTAATGTTCATAATTAATATTTACATTCAGATTACTATCCTAGAAGAAAATATTTCAAAGAAATTCTGAAGAATCAAAAATTCAAGTAGCAGCCAGATCAGTAGGCTTGCTTACTGCATTAAAATTTTAAAAAGAGGCCAGGCACAGGGGCTCACACCTGTAATCCCAGCACTCTGGGAAACCAAGGAAGAGGGATCATGAGGTCAAGAGATAGAGACAATCCTGGCCAACATGGTTAAACCCTGTCTCTACTAAAAATACAAAAAATTAGCTGGGCATGGTGGCAGGCATCTGTACTCCCAGCTACTTGGGAGGCTGAGGGAGGAGAATCACTTGAACCCGGGAGGCAGAGGTTGCAGTGAACTGAGATTGCGCCACTGCACTCCAGCCTGGGCAAAAAGATCGAAATTCCGTCTCAAAAAAAAAAAAATTTAAGAAGATACCCAAGTTAGTCTCAATTTCAACAGGGTAAACTAAATCATGTGTCAGACTCAGACGATACTGGCCTTGGGCATGCTTATTCCACTCAACATTTGAATGTAGCTACCTCACAGCTTACAGTGAAAATACTTTTGTTACTTTGTTGATGTAACTACATCTACTATTCCAAATACCTATAACAAAACACACATTTATCAAAATAAATGATTGGAAAAAAAGATAGAAATCCCAAGATTAGAACATCTCTCAATTTCAAATAAAGTCCACGAAATTCAAGTAAAACTCCCAACCTTTAATACTGAAGAGGAGACAGGAAGTATCAAATCTAAATGTTTTAAAACTCTCCCAAAATGCAAAATATATCAGTAAATAAGTAAAACTAATAAGACCTAAACATCGCCAGTTTTCAACTTATTTCCCACAGCCCAAGTTTTAGCCAGTTACTATATCAGCACCTAAGTAACGCTATTAGGTATCTGGCTACATAAACACTGCAAAATGATTTCCTGGAAATTCAAGATGTTATAAAAATGTTTTCCTAGAGGCAGACAGTAGAAGTTATCAAACTTTCATTTTACTTTACAAGGTAAAATTCAAGTTAACATGATAGTCACAGACGTAATTACCTCGTTTTCACAAACGACTAATTTGTTTCTCCCCTTCTACCTCTGATCTTACTGATTTTAATTATTCACCCTGCCCAGACCTTTTCTCTACATACATACACACGCCCCTCTAAACAGAGTTTACACTGTCCTGCGATGAAAGCATAAAACAAAAGGCTGACTTGCAGATGAAGATATACCTCAGTAGTGTGATCTACAAGGACTAAATATTGAATCCAAAAAATCGTGGGTGTGGCTCGATTTTTCTTTTTAGAGGGGGGCCTAAGGAGGCCAGTCCGGGCGGCTGCCTGGTCTCTGCCCTCCCCCTCTGCTTTCGCTTTGTGCTCACAATGCAGCTCCAGTAAAGCGCTTCCCTCTCCCCGCAGCCGCCGCCATGTTAGACGCTCTCTCCATGTGCCCCGAGTCCCAGCCATCCTCTCCAGTCTCCCCAGGACCCAGCCCCCAACGAATCTAAATCCTGGCAGTCCCCCGCCCCTTCAGAGTCCCCTAGGAACAAAAAGTCGCTGCAGAAAATCATCTCGCGATTGAGCTGAGCGTGAGGCTCGGGGGGACACCTAAACAATTGAAACAAAGAGGGAAACGCAGGGGAGCCCATCGCATGGGGGCGGGGGTAGCAAATCGAAGATCCATTCAAAATGGGCCTGCCGGAAAGGCAGTTCTGCCTTAAGATTTTAAACACACTTCTCTCCCACGAAGAAAAGGGGACGCTCGACAGGTCTCAAATGCATGGTAACCGAGCGGACAGACCGCAAGGCTACAGGACACAGGCCGCCCCAACTCCACGAGGCGGTTGGTTGAGCCCGGAGTCCCCTGCGCAGGGACCTCTTCATTTTGGGCCCTCGTCAGAGAAATCGGGTCTCGGAGACGGAGAGAAGGGCATCATACAGTGATGTCCTGACGACAGGCCCCCACCCTCACATGTCCCACTCCCAAAGGCCAAAAGCCAGACCCACAGCGGAAGAGTAATAAAGAGGCCTGGAGGACAGTGCCGCGTCCGAGTCAGGTGACAAGTGCCTCCTCCTCCAGGAGCCCGTTTTCTGGGCACGAAGCTCCCGCTGAACGTGGAGACGGGACGTGGGGACCAGGGGGTGGGAGGAGGGGACCTAGTAACGCTCCCGAGACGGAAAGAAGCGCAGACTCCACCGACCAGGGTCGGAGGGGGCGCAGAGCCCGGCCGCAGCCACCCCTCCCTTCCCCGCCAACTCCTGGCACCTTTTTCTTCTCCAGGTTCCGAAGTTTCTTGTCGATCACCCCGAGAATCTGCTTCATGGCCTCGGTCTGGACAGCGCCGGTGCCGGTTGCGGGGTGCTGAGAAGCCGGCGCGGCGGCCCCGGCTCCCGCGGCAGCCTCACTCCCGGAGGAACCCGACGGCGGAGGCGGTCCGGACGACTTGCTGCCGCTCCCGCTGTGGCTGGTGGCCGAGGGCATCTTCAGACCGCGAGGGGAGAGAAGAAAAAGCGGGAGGAAGGACAAGAGCGGCAAGTCAGGAGACGGACGGGGCGAGACGCGGGACAAAACGCGCAGCGGGCGGGAGCCTACGCGAACGGGTGGGGGAGG
>NW_012107919.1:2117985-2123478 GCF_000951045.1 Mandrillus leucophaeus
CGCCTTGAGTTTTGAGAGCAATCAACGCTAGGGTCCTTCAGGCGAAATCGTTTGACGCCCAAGCGGGGACAATAGGTGTCAAGCAGCTGGGTCTGGAGCTGGCAACTGCCCCTTGAAGAGCCCTTATTTGGTGGGGGTGGGGGTTGGGGGGCAAAGGTTTCTGCAAGTAAGGGGTGCGTGGGGTGGGTGGTGCAATCCCGGCTTCTAGAATTCCTTCTGTATGCAGAGCGAGCAAACTCCATACCCCATAACGTCTTTTGAAAACAAGACAACTCGCCGCTTCCCCACCAAACAATCACCCAGTAACCTAGGAGTTCTCTGTAGAACGTGTCGGACACGGTCATGGTTGGTGGCTTTTTAAATCCTAAAGCTCTGGCCTCAGAGTCTTCAGCTACCCTATGATGTTATATATCCAGTAGGCCTGAGTATTACGAATTATTAGACTTTTGTTTCCTTTTGTTTCAGGTTTACCCAACACTGTAAAGGGAATGTTCAATGAAATACAAAGAAAACGATTACTTTTTTTTTCCAAGAGAATTATTCCAGCCTTGGAGTGGAATGGGTGTGGACAGTGAGCAGAGAAACAAGAAACCAAGTTCTGGAAGGAAATAAAATGAATATAATCAGTGGAAAATTCAGCAACGCAATATTGTGCGACAACAGTAAATGACCAATTTATAATTTAAATTCTATGAAAAAGAGATTTAGAAGAGAGTTCTACCAAGCCCACTGTTGCCTAGGGAATGAAATGAGTAACGCTGGCTGGCAACAGTGCATCCGGAGGGAGCCTGGAGAAACAACAGCAGCCTCCGACCTCAAGATATCCTGGTTAGCTGCAAAGTCTGTTATATATTCATTGGAGTGTTTATTGTGCACCTTACTGTGTGCTGGGAACTCTTAAGTGCTAGGGATTATGAGCAAAACATATTTACATGGAGCTTACATTCTAAGTAAGGGGAAGACAAGTAAATATATGGCAGATAGTGAAATGGTAGAGAAAAGAAAAAACGGTGGTCAGGGAAAGCCTTACTGACATTTGAGCTAGTACTGAAGGAAGCGAGGAAGAAGGCTAAGTAGCTACCTTGGAGGAAAAATTTTTCAGGTAGAGGAAACACCAAGTACTAAGATCTAAGAAGGCGTGTGCTTGCTGGGTTCAAGGAACAGCATGGAAGCCATAGTGGCAAGAGCAGAGAGTAGGAGATGAGATCAAACATATAAAAGGGGGCTGGTTGGCCCGGCGCGGTGGCTCATTTCTGTAATCCCAGCACTTTGGGAGGCCGAGGTGGGCGGATCACGAGGTCAAGAGATCGAGACCATCCTGGCGAACACGGTGAAACCCCATCTCTACTGAAAATACAAAAAAATTAGCCAGGTGTGGTGGCGGGCGTCTGTAGTCCCAGCTTCTAGGGAGGCTGAGGCAGGAGAATGGCATGAACTCGGGAGGCCGCAGAGCTTGCAGTAAGCGGAGATCGCGCCACTGCACTCCAGCCTGGGCGACAGAGTGAGACTCCGTCTCAAAAAAAAAAAAAGGGGGGGGGGCGGGGGGAACTGGTCTTGTAGGGCCTGAAAGACCGTGGTAAGGACTTTGGCTTTTGCTGCATTCGATGGGGAGTACTAGTTTCAAAATTTAGTCACCTAAACCATGCTTAGCACCACGCTGAGCAATTATGCCAGGCCTAGAAAGGGAGATGATAATCCTTTAGCTCCTTGCAGCTCAAAGTTTATTCAGCCCAACCTCTCTCACTACCACTGTCACTACTATCTTGGACTCCATAGCAGAATTAACTGAATCTGCATTTTTAACAAGATCTTCAGGAGATTTGTGTGTACATTAAAGTTTCGAAAATCACTGCTTTTTTCCTCAGAACCTGACCAATGTCTAAAGTTTTATTGGGACACATCCACATCCATCTGCAACCATTCTATGACTGCCTTTCTGCCATAGCAAGGCAGAGTTGAGTAGTTGGGTGTGCAACAGACAGTAAGGTGTGCAAAACCTAGAATACTATCTCTTCCTTTACAAAAAAAGTGTTTGCCAATCCCTGGTTTAAAACTACAAATGGGACCAGGTAAAGGGGCTCACGCCTGTAATTCCAGCACTTTGGGAAGCCAAGGCTAGCAGATCACTTGAGGTCAGGAGTTCGAAACCAACCTGGTCAACATGGCAAATCCTGTCTCTACTAAAAACACAAAAAAATTTGCTGGGTGTGGTGGCGCATGCCTATAATTACAGCTACTCAGGAGGTTGAGGCACGAGAACCCGGGAGGCAGAGGCTGCAGTGAGCCAAGATCGTGCTACTGCATTCCAGCTTGTACAACGGAGTGAGGCTGTCTCAAAAAAAAAAAAAAAGCAAAAAACAACTACAAATGGTACACATCTGTCACAGTTCAACAGAATGCCCTGCTCATAGTAGTCACTCAGTAGATTCATGCTGATGCCATATCTCAAATGTTGCTGATCACTGTACCACAAGAGAACTCAGGAATATCTCAGTCAATTAAATGCTTTAGACAGGTAGATAAGCATCACATCTGCTTAAATTCATTGGCCAGAAAGAGTCACATGACCCTATCTAACCATAAGGGAGTCAAGAGATGGTATTCTATCAGATACCGGGTAGCAAGCAGGTGAACCAGAAATATTTGGTGAATATATGTAGCTGTCACGCTTTCACTTCCTATGTCATCCCAATCCCATTTCACTGGTGTTCTGACATTCTGTGGTTGTCTGTTCAGGTCAGCAAGTCCAGAAAGACCAATAAATTTAAGGCAAAGCTGTGTCCTAAAGCTGACTTCCTGCCCAGCTCAATGCCAAGGTCTCAGTCATTCAAATTTGTCTATTTCCTGTTTGACCAAAAGAGGACTGAAGCTATGTTTATGTGAATTTTAAATACTCATTTTTTAAACCCTTTTTTCTAATACAGAGCTATGCAGTAGCTTGAGGTCATTGTATCATAGAAGAAATAAAGAGTTCCCGGAAAACACAGTGGAAGAGCAGAATATGTTTATAAATGGTTTATAAATTTAAAAACCCTGGTATACTTTAATATATGCCAATATTAAATACATTAACATAAAGTAAATACAACAATATGCATAATACATTTCAATAACGCAAATCTTTCAAGCTGACATTTGCTTGTTCCTTTCATTAGACCCCAGCACTTTGAAGTCTCCACAGTTGAAGTGAATAATTAAACTATCCTGATCATTTTAGCAAAATAATTCAACTGCTTCAACTTGAATCATCCAATAAGCTAATGCTAAGCTTATTTGTAGCAAAAGAGGGGACTCTTCATCTGAATTACATGAACTGCCTCTTTGCTTCAGGTTGACAGAAACCTGATCAGAGTGTGAACTACACTGTTCACATAGCTAAGGCTCTTAAAGTCTTTTAAATTTGTTTTTCAATCATTTTACAAGTCAGTAATAGACATTTCTATCATCATTTTTCCAGTACAGTCTTTTTTATTATAAGTCAATCAATGATTGTTTGTCTATGTGTCCATAAACCACCACTAAACTCTAAGCTTTTCAAAGAAAAAGAGCAGTCGTTTTTTCATGTCTGGATCCTCATAAGCAATAGCATGCCCAGCACAACTATTTTGTTACTAAGTATTGCCTACTGTATTAACATTTCAGTGCGGTTATAATATTATTATTACTATTGGTCCATACTGTTTCTGAATTCTTACATTGTGGTCATCAGCTGAGATAACATCCTTTTCCGCTTATATTTGCCTATGTCCACCTTTTCTTACTTGTAATATTATAGAAGTAGAACTTCATGCCGGACGCGGTGGCTCACGCCTGTAATCCCAGCACTTTGGGAGGCCAAGGCGGGCGGATCACGAGGTCAGGAGATCAAGACCATCCTGGCTAACACAGTGAAACCCCATCTCTACTAAAAATACAAAAAAACTAGCCAGGGTGTGGTGGCAGGCTACTTGGGAGGCTGAGGCAGGAGAATGGCATGAACCTGGGAGGCGGAGCTTGCAGTGAGCCGAGATCGTGCCACTGCACTCCAGTCTGAGCAACAGAGTGAGACTCTGTCTCAAAAAAAAAAAAAAAGAAAAAAAAAGAAATAGAACTTCATGTTTTGTAGAGGTACAATATGTTCAGAATAGTTATTTCAGATTTCACGAAATACTGTTGTTTGTTATTGAACACTCTTAGAAGCTACACACTTGACTCAACGTAAAAGCAAAAATAGTGGTATGTGTTTGTTATCCCAGCTACTTGGGAGGCTGAGGTGAGAGCATTAGTTGAGCCCAGGAGTTCGAGGCTGCAGTGAGCTATGATCATGTCACTACACTCCAGCCTGGGCAACAGAGTGAAACCCAGAATCTAAAAAATAAAAATAAAATTTTTATTTTTATTTTATTTTACTTATTTATTTTTTTAAGATGGAGTTTCATTCTATCGCCCAGGCTGGAGTGCAGTGGCAAGATCTCGGCTCACTGCAATCTCCACCTCCCGGATTCAAGCTGTTCTCCTGCCTCAGCCTCCTGAGTAGCTGGGATTACAGGTGTCCGCCATCATGCCTGGCTAATTTTTGTATTTTTGGTAGAGGCAGGATTTCACCATGTTGGCCAGGGTGGTCTTGAACTCCTGAGCTCAGGCAGTCCACCTGCCTTGGCCTCCCAAAGTGCTGGGATTACAGGCCTGAGCCACTGTGCCTGGCCTAAAGATAAAAATTTTTAAAAAGCAAAAACACTTTGGCCACAGGCACTAAAATCTTTCATATAGTTACTTACATGAATTGTATGTTGTCTTAACATCATGTTTCTATTTCAGTGGTTCCCAATCTGTGGTGATTTTGTCCCTTGGGGACACTTGGCAATGTCTAGAAGTACTTAGTTGTCACAACTTGAGGGGAAGATGTTAATTGCATCCAGTATGTAGAGGCCAAAGATGCTTTTAAACATCTTACAATGCACAAAACAACACACAATTATTCAGACCAAAACGTCAATAATGCCGAGTTTGGGAAAAGCTATTCTATTTTATGAGAGAAAAAATGTAGTCACTGGCTGGGCATAGTGGCTCATGCCTGTAATTCCAGCACTTTGGGAGGCCAAAGCGGATGGATCACCTGAGGTCAGGAGTTTGAGACCAGCCTGGTCAACATGGTGAAACCCTGTTTCTACTAAAAATACAAAAACTAGCCAGGCATGGTGGCGGTGCCTGTAATCCCAGCTACTCAGAGGCTGAGGAAGGAGAATTGCTTGAAGGAGGCGGAGGTTGCAGTGAGCTGAGATCACGCCACTGCACTCCAGCCTGGGTGACAGGGCAAGATTGTGTCTCCAAAAAAACAAAACAACTTGTTCTAGTACTTTACAAGTAAAACTACTCTGATGACACTGGCCCCCCAAATAAAAAATGCGTTTAGAAATGCATTATGCAGCCCGGTGAGGTGGCTCATGCCTGTAATCCCAGCACTTCGGGAGGCTGAGGCAGGCGAATCACCTGAGGTTAGGAGTTCAAGACCAG
>NW_012107919.1:2123718-2129763 GCF_000951045.1 Mandrillus leucophaeus
GGAAGGGGAGGGGAGGGGAGGGGAGGGAAGGGAAGAAGGAAGGAAGGAAAGGAAAAAAGACAAGAAAGAAAAGAACTGCATTATGCATGTTGCCAAGATGCAAGTTGATCTGTTCACAGGGTGATCTTGCATCTTGGCAACATGAATAATCATGGTCATTTCAGGCAATAAAGTATTCTATGTATCAATCCTCCTACTAATACATACAACCACTGTGAACAGTAATTTGAGAAAAATAACTTCCTTCAAGGTAACAACTAACTGCTCCACGAATTTTGGAAGGAATAAAACTTTATGTGTCTCAGTTAATACATACTAGAGGAATATAAGTATAAAAGTAATCAGCTTATTCAAGATTGTTCCTGTAGCTGGTCAGGATAGTATTATTTCAAGAATAATTTTCACACCTAACAGCACAACTGCCCCTATATTAATGGTTTACTGTTTGTGTGTTGATAACTTTTTTTTTATCTTGAGAGCCTGAGAACTTGATTTAAAGGTTTCCTAAGCACCAAATCGCTAGAGACATGAAAAATGTCATGAGAAAATGTAGGTCCCGTGCTTTTTTTTTTCTTGCATAGATTTTCAGTGGATGTAGAATTTGCAAAGGAGAGAGCCCTGCCCCCCACCCCAATTCTCGTCCTTGATTCAGCGCTTCCTAAAGTAGGCAAGGACCACCAATTTCAAAATGACCTGAGGTACTTATCAAAATGAAAATTCCTAGACTCCACCCCAGACATTGTCTCTACATCCCAGAATCTGAAACCTAGGGACATCCATTTAAAAAACCAAACTCCCCTTTGCACATTCAAGCTTGTGAATCTCTGCTCTATAGACGTAGAGTGTATATACTACTCATTTTCACAAAAATAAGTGCCAAAAATGTTCCAAAAAATTCTTCTTTTCATGGTATCTTCCTATCTTGCTTCCCAGGTAGTGCTGTGACAGTGTCTTAAGTAGGGCATGTTGATAGATGGAAAAGGACAGCAAACTCGAGGTGCTGATTCAGGAAGAAGCAAAAGGATTCCAAGATGGAAGAGAAAATGTCGAGAGAAATATGCCGAGAGAAGAATCCAGGCAGAATGGTGAATGGAAGGTTAGGGTGACCAAGAGAAAGGAAGGATGACTCAGCAAGTCTGTAGTTTCTGCTCTTGTGTAGTACATTATACTTGAAAAGCCGAAGGCTTTTCAAGAATTAGAGCAATGGTGCTAAAACTTCGGGGAGAGTCAGAATGGCCTGGAGGGCTTACTAAAGCCCTGCTGGCTGGGCCCCGCTGGCTGAATGGCTAATAGAGACTCTGAGGGCTGGCTGATCATTTGAGTTTCTGACAAGCCCTCTTGCAATGCTGGTATGGCAGATCTAGGGAAATTATTGGAACAAGGGAAAAACTAAGGGTAAGAAGAAATTTTAAAAAGTAATCAAAGGATGAGTTCATGTCCTTTGTAGAGACAAGGATGAAGCTGGAAACCATCATCCTCAGCAAACTATCACAAGGACAAAAAACCAAACACCGCATGTTCTCACTCATAGGTGGGAATTGAACAATGAGAACACTAGGACACAAGAAGGGGAACATCACACACCAGGTCCTGTCGTGGGGTGGCAGAGGGGGGAGGGTTAGCATTAGGAGATATACCTAATGTAAATAACGAGTTAATGGGTGCAGCACACCAACATGGCACATGTATACATATGTAACAAACATGCACGTTGTGCACATGTACCCTAGAACTTAAAGTAAAATTTAAAAAAAAAAAGAGCAATCAAAGGCGGCCAGGTGCCGTGGCTCACGCCTGTGATCCTAGCACTTTGGGAGGCCGAGGCGGGCAGATCATCTGAGGTCACAGGTTTGAAGACCAACATGGTGAAACCACCTCTCTACTAAAAATACAAACATTAGCCGGGCGTGGTGGCTCATGCCTGTAATTCTAGCTAGTCAGGAGGCTGAGGCAGGAGAGTTTCTTGAACCCAGGAGGGGGAGGTTGCAGTGAGCCGAGATTGCATCACTGCAGTCCAGCCTGGGCAACAAAGACTCCGTCTCAAAAAAAAAAAAAAAAAGGTCATAAAAATGACAGTAGTATACTATAATATATATGTTTCCTGCTGCTACTTTTTGTTTTGTATTTTCCTCTTAAAGAGGCCAGAAGATGGCCCAGCGCCGTGGCTCACACCTGTAATCCCAGCACTTTGGGAAGCCGAGGCGGGCGGATCACCTGAGGTCAGGAGTTCGAGACCAGACTGGCCAACATGGTGAAACCCTGTCTCTACTAAAAATACAAAAATTAGCCAGGCATGGTGGCAGGCGCCTGTAATCCCAGCTACTCGGGAGGCTGAGGCAGGAGAACCATTTGAACCCAGGAGGCAGAGGTTGCAGTGAGCCAAGATTGCGCCACTGCACTCCAGTCTGGGGGACAAGAGTGAGACTTCATCTCCAAAAAAAAGGGGGCAGAAGAGAAAAAATAGAAGGGGATATTGGATAGGCTAGTCATACCCCATTTAGACTTTGCCTACAGAGGACAATGAAAGAAGGCAGCAACCTTTTCTCTGGACCCTCCTTGTCTAAACCAAATGCAGATCTGGCAGCCCTATAGTACAACAAGATCATATTCCTTGGCGTTCTTTAGAGCTAGAGCTGGTGGTGCTTCTCCTCGTGAATGCTGTGCTAACGTCCACCTAAAGCAGAAAGAAGACCGTTCTTTAGGATAGCTAGGGCTGATTTGATGAGAGAAAAAGAAATGATGGTGTGACAAGGAATGTGTTTATGCAGCCTTTTCCCAGAAAAAAAGTATAAATTATAATTAATTATTTTTAAACCTTCATTTTTTAAAAAATTGCAAGAGTAATACAAGTTTATTGCAAATAATTTAGGTAAATAAATTATGCAAAAGCAAAACAACAGCTCGGTGTGTTGTAGAACTTTTATTGGGCTCTAATTTACCTATCATAAAATTAACCCATTTAAAGTGTACAATTAACTGGTTTTTAGTATATTTGATATTTGAGAGTAATGCAGCCATTGCCATTACCTAATTTTAGGACATTTTTATCACCCCAGGAAGTAACACGTACCTCATTAGCAGTCATTCCCCATTTACCCCTCCTCCTAGCCCCTGACTGCTGCTAATCTACTTTCTCTACGAAATTGCCTATTCTGGATGCTTTAGATAGATGGAACCCTATAATATAGGGCCTTTTGTGCCTGGCTTGTTTCACTTATCATAGTATTTTTAAGATTCATCCTTGTTTTGGCATGAATTTCATTCCTTTATATGGCTGAATAATATTCCACTGAATAGATATACTACGGTTTGTTTGTCTATTCACCCACTGATAGACACTTGGGTTGTTTTGCACTTCTTGGTTGTTGTGAATAATGCTGTTGTGAATATTTGATATGGTTTAAATTTGTGTCCCCACCCAAATCTTATGTCAAATTGTGATCCCCAATGTTGGAGAAGGGGCCTGGTGGGTGGGAGGTGATTGGATCATAAGGGCAGACTTCTCTCTTGCTGTTGTTGTGATAGTGAGTTTCCACGAGATCTGGTTGTTTAAAAGTGTGTAGCACTTCCACCTTCGCTGTGTCTCTCCTGCTTCACCATGTGAAGATTGTGCCTGCTTCCCCTTTGCCTTCTGCCATGATGGTAAATTTCCTGAGGACTCCCCCAGCCTGTGGAACAGTAAGCCAATTAAACCTCTTTTCTTTATAAATTACCCAGGTTCAGGTGGTTCCCTTCTTTTTTTTTTTTTTTTTTTTTAAGACAGAGTCTTACTCTGTCACCAGCCTGTAATGCAGTGGCACAATCTCGGCTCACTGCAACCTCTGCCTCCTGGGTTCAAGTGATTCTTCTACCTCAGCCTCCCGATTAGCTGGGACTACAGGCATACGCCACCACACTCAGCTAATTTTTTTGTATTTTTAGTAGAGATGGGGTTTCACCATGTTGGCCAGGATGGTCTTGATCTGTTGACCTCATGATCCACCTGCCTTGGCCTCCCAAAGTGTTGGGGTTACAGGCGTGAGCCACCATACCCGGCCTCAGGTAGTTCTCTATAGCAATGAGAGAACAGACTAATGCAACATTCATGTACAGATTTTTTGTATGAACACATGTTTTCAATTCACTAGGTATATACCTACAGTAGATTGCTAGGTTATATGGTAACTCTATGTGTAATGTTTTTGTTTTTGTTTTGAGATGGAGTCTCACTCTTGCCCAGGCTGGAGTGCAGTGGCGTAATCTCATCTCTCTGCTACCTCCACCTCCTGGGTTCAAGAGGTTCTCCTGCCTCAGGCTCCAAAGTAGCTGGGACTATAGGTGCGCACCACCATGCCCAGCTAATTTTTTTTGTATTTTCAGTAGAGATGGGGTTTCATCATGTTGGCTACATTGGCCTCAATCTCCTGACCTCGTGATCTGCCCGCTTCAGCCTCCCAAAGTGCTGGGATTGCAGGTGTGAGCCACTGTGCTTGGCCTACATGTAATGTTTTGAGCAACTGCCTAAGTGTTTTCCAAAGTGGCTGCACTATATTCAGCTTTGTATGAGGTTTCAGTTTCTTCACATTCTCATCAAACACTTGTTATTAACCATGTTTGTTTGTTTGTTTGTTTTGAGATGGAGTCTTGCTTTTTCGCCTAGGCTGGAGTGCAATGGCACAATCTCAGCTCACTGCAACCTCCGCCTCCCAGGTTCAAGCTATTCTTCCGCCCCAGTCTCCCAAGTAGCTGGGATTACAGGCACCTGCCATCATGCCCGTCTAATTTTTGCATTTTTTGTAGAGACGGGGTTTCACCATGTTGGCCAGGCTGGTCTTGAACTCCTGACCTCAGGTGATCTGCCTGCCTCAGCCTCCCAAAGTGCTGGGATTACAGGCATGAGCCACCGTGCCCTGCCCTTAGCCATGTTTTTAATTATAGCTATGCTAGCGAATGTGTCTCAGAAGCGGTACCTTCTTGGGGCTTTATTTATTTATTTATTTATTGAGACGGAGTCTTGCTCTGTCGCCCAGGCTGGGGTGCAGTGGCCAGATCTCAGCTCACTGCAAGCTCCGCCTCCCAGGTTCACGCCATTCTCCTGCCTCAGCCTCCCAAGTAGCTGGGACTACAGGCGCCCGCCACCTCGCCCGGCTAGTTTTTTGTATTTTTTAGTAGAGACGGGGTTTCACCGTGTTAGCCAGGATGGTCTCGATCTCCTGACCTTGTGATCCGCCCGTCTTGGCCTCCCAAAGTGCTGAGATTTCTTGGGGCTTTATTTGCATAACTGGTTGTCTTTAGACAAGGATTAGATTATTCCACTCTTTGTGGGATTTACAAATGATTTTGCCAGAAAGTGGGGGAAATGGAATTATATTTCGAGGGCTCTTTTACCTTTATGATTAGTACCGTCACAGCTCTAATGTCTATACTGCCAGGCAAAGCTATGAAGTACTCAGCTGACAAGGCCTTGGGAAGAAAGCATCGGAAGACTAATACTGGCAGTGAGTGGACACTCAGGCATGTCTGTTGACTGGGATTTGATGATGATTAAACTTAGGCAAGGTCGATTTTTATGTACCGGAAATGTTTGATTTTAGCTTTCGGAAGACTTCTCAGTCCCTCATTACTTCTGCAACAAGCACTTAGCACCTTGTGCATGGCAGGCACTATCTGTGTTTATTCACATGTTGAATAAGACATAATCCTATGGCCTCCAGAAAATTAGTATTAAGAAGGGTAGTCAAATATATAAAGAGATAAAATTTAATGTAATATACTTCAGTGAGTTACTACTACACAGTCACCAAAATGGCTAAAATTTAAAAACTGAAATGGGCCAGGCACATTGGCTTATGCCTGTAATCCCAGCACTTTGAGAGGCCAATGCGGGCAGATGGCCTGAACTCAGGAATTAAAGACCAGCTTGGGCAACATGGCAAAACCCCATCTCTACAAAAACTACAAAAATTACCTGGGCGTGGCCGGGCGCGGTGGCTCAAGCCTGTAATCCCAGCACTTTGGGAGGCCGAGACGGGCGGATCACAAGGTCAGGAGATCGAGACCATCCTG
>NW_012107919.1:2130348-2137177 GCF_000951045.1 Mandrillus leucophaeus
AGATCACACCACTGCACTCCAGCCTGGGTGACAGAGTGAGACTCTGTCTCAAAAAAATAAAATAAATAAACAAATAAATAAATTGGCCCAGTCATTTTAGAACAGTATTTGTCAGTATCTCCTAAAGCCGAGTATTCACATACCCTATAACTCAGAAATTCTGCTTTAGGCATATACTAATAGAAAAGCATAGATATGGTAATTGAGAGACATATACAGGCATGTTCATGGCAGCATTGTTCTTAGTAACCAAAAATGGAAACAACCCAAATTTCTATCAATAGTAGAAAAAGATAAATATATGATGTATTTAATACATATAGCAGTGAAAACGAACAAACCACTGCTACTAGCAACCACACGGATGAATTCAACACACATAGTGTTGAATCAAAGAAACTACACACAAAAGTATGGAACAATAAAAACAAACTAATCTATGGTAAAAGAAATCACAACAGTAATTACCTTTGTCATTAGGTAATGACTGGGATGTAGCATAAGAGAGGCTTTTGAGGTCCTGGCAATATTGTTTTTATTTATTTATTTATTTATTTATTTATTTATTTATTTGAGACAGGGTCTCACTCTGTTACCCAGGTTGGAGTGCAGTGGTGCAATTATGGCTCACTGCAGCCTAGATCTCTCTGGGCTCAAGTGATCCTCCCACCTCAGCTTCCCAAGTAGCTGGGACCACAGGCGTGCGCCACCATGCCCGACTAATTTTAGTTTGTTTGTTTATTTGTTTGTTTTTTGAAATGGAGTTTCACTCTTGTTGCCCAGGCTGGAGTGCAATGGCGCAATCTGCAACCTCTGCCTCCCGGGTTCAAGCGATTCTCCTGCCTCAGCCTCCCAAGTAGCTGGAATTACAGCCGCCACCACGCCAGGCTAATTTTTTGTATTTTTAATAGAGACAGGGTTTCACCATGTTGGCCAGGCTTGTCTTGAACTCCTGACCTCAGGTGATCCGCCCACCTCAGCCTCCCAAAGTGCTGGGATTACAGGCATGAGCCACCATGCCCGGCCGAATGCAATACTTTGAAAGAAATGTATGTATGTATATTTTTCCTAGTTCTAGAATTGAAACACTCTTGGGCCCCTAGATAATCAAAATACTTTCTTTCATTGAATAAAGATTACCCTAGGCTATTTGGTAGACATCTTTGCCTAGTCACAGCACATCATAACCTCAATGAATAAGGACTACATGAGGATGGAAGAACACATAGAATCAGGTATTTTACTGACAGTCACAGCAGGCAAAAAGAATATGAGCAAATTTCCCAGTTCCACTTATCAAGACAATCTGTACCTTTGGAATCTGAAGTTACCACACAAGGGAGACAAGTTGAAGGCTCCAAGTCATCTGATTTGAATGTTGAAAGGAATGTGACCTCATTTTGAACCCCAGGAGAATGAAAAAGGATATATTGGTCTAATCAGATTTGCATTTTTAAAAGATAACTCTGGCTGCTTTACAAAAAATAGATTGGAGAGAGGCAAATATGGATGCAAGAATACAAGAGGCCACCATAATCATAGGGTCGATGGTGGCTTGAGCAAAGTACTAGCAGGGCATATGGAGAGATTTTAATGGATTTAATATGCATTACGTATATTTTAGAGGTAGAATAAGTAGAACATGGTAATTGATTGAATATGAGAGGGCAGTAAGGGAGACAGAGGAGTCACAGATGACTCTTAGTTTTCTAGATTCATGCATCTGGGTGGATAGTAGAACCATCCTGGTAGAAGGACTAGAAGGGCAGCTAAGAGATGGGAAGTTCAATTTTATTTGTTTTTTTGTTTGTTTGTTTGTTTGTTTTTTGAGAAGGAGTTTCACTCTTTTTGCCCAGACTGGAGTGCAATGGTGCCATCTCAGCTCACTGCAACCTTTGCCTCCCGGGTTCAAGGGATTCTCCCTTCCTCAGCCTCCCGAGTAGCTGGGATTATAGGCACTCGCCACCACACCCAGCTATTTTTTTGTATTTTTAGTAGAGACAGGGTTTTACCATGTATGCCAGGCTGGTTTCGAACTCCTGACCTCAGGTGATCTTACCTGCCTCGGCCTCCCAAAGTGCTGGGATTATAGGCTTGAGCCACCGCACCTAGCCAGGAAGTTCAATTTTATGCATGTTAAGTTTGCAGGAGTTACAAGACAGTCAAATGAATGCACTAAGCAGACATTTAAGTCCTGTCTGCAGTTCAGAGAAGTCTTGAATTCAATGTGGAATTCATTCACATATTGGTAGTCATTGAAGCCATGATACGAGAATAGTGAGATCTATTGAGATATCAAAGCGAAGAGGACTGAGGGCAATACCAACATTTTAAAGGTTATATGGATGGGGGAAGTCAGTCTAGGAAACTGAGTAGAGGGAAAAATATCAAGAGAGTATGGCATCACGGAAATCAAAGGAAGAGAGTGTTTTAAAGAGTTGACTATGTTAAATGATTCTGAGTAGTCAAGATGGAGATTGGAAAATTTGCTGAGTTTTGCCAGGGTGGGCTACACTAAAAATATTTAACAACTGCTATGGCTTGAGCACCAACCAATCAGAATGAACAGTAGCCTGACGCGGGACAGGATGAGGCAGGCCTGTGGTGGGTGGCATTAGCTCTTTAGTTGCTAGATGATGGGAAGCTATGGAGGAAGGTCTGAGGCAGTGACCAGAGAGGAGGTACTGAGGGGACTTGGGGTGGCAGCTCTTTTTAAAACTGGCGCAAAATATTTCAATAATTTAACAGGAAGTACAGGCATACTTGTGACATGACTGAATGTTTTCTATGTTTTTAGCAGCAAGAGATCATTGGGAAGCCCAGTGAGAGTTCAGTCAGTGGAACGGCAGGAACCAAAGCCAGGTTTAGGTTTAAGTAGGCTGGGGAGGTGATGAGAGAGTAGAGAGAATGAATGTAGACAACTCTTCCAAGATGTTAGACTTTGGGACAGACAGGGTGATGGCTGGAGGCAGAGGTAGGGGAAATTACTTATTGGTTTTAATATGTTGATGGAGACTTGAGCATGCGTAAATGGTAAGCACAAACAGAGGGTTCAGCCACACTTAGAAGGAGGGATCCCTCTTTAGTATGAAATGGACCTGAAGAAAATAATTTATAGGCATTCATAGGTATGGTGGTTGGAAATTGAAGGAATTCCTGCACAACAGATTCTTTTTTCCCTCACTGTGAATTAAGAGGTGAAAGTTAGGCCGGGCGCGGTGGCTCAAACCTGTAATCCCAGCACTTTGGGAGGCCGAGATGGGTGGATCACGAGGTCAGGAGATCGAGACCATCCTGGCTAACACGGTGAAACCCCATCTCTACTAAAAAATACAAAAAACTAGCCGGGCGAGGTGGCGGGCGCCTGTAGTCCCAGCTACTCGGGAGGCTGAGGCAGGAGAATGGCGTGAACCCGGGCGGCGGAGCTTGCAGTGAGCCGAGATCCGGCCACTGCACTCCAGCCTGGGTGACAGAGCGAGACTCCGTCTCAAAAAAAAAAAAAAAAAAAAAAGAGGTGAAAGTTATTTCATGGATATGAGAGGGGATGTAAAGAATCAGAAGTTTCATAAAAGTAAGCTGGTAAGTGGGTCGGGCCTGATAATTTACATTACAAATTCCCAGGTAATGTTGGATGCTGCTGGTCCAGGTACTGCACATTCAGAGAAAAGTACAAGGAGAGCATATGGTTAAAAGTGTAGGGTTGGCTGGGTGCGGTGGCTCAGGCCTGTAATTCCACTACTTTGGGAGGCCGAGGCTGGTGTATCACCTGAGGTCGGGAGCTCAAGACCAGCCTAGACAACATAGTGAAACCCCATCTCTACTAAAAATACACAAATTAGCCAGGTGTGGTGGTATGTGCCCATAGTTCCAGCTACTTGGGAGGCTGAGGCAGGAGAATCGCTTGAACCCAGGAGGCGAAGGTTACAGTGAGCCGAGATCATGCCACTGCACTCCAGCCTGGGAGATAGAGCGAAACCTCATCTAAAAAAAAAAAAGTGTTGGGTTACCTCCCTAGCCCACACCTTCAGCTTCCAGCTGGACCACACCCATGTTCTGTTCACTGTGTCTCAGCCCCATCCATGCCTCCCCCACAGGCTATTTCCTGCATAGTAGCCAGAGTGCTCTTTTCAAAGTAAAGTCAGACCAATTCAATCAGCTGATTAAAACTCTTCAATGGCTTTCCATAGCCCATAGAAAGAAGTCCCAAGTGTAAAGTACAAGTTCTGGAGTTTGAAGGCCCGAGAACCAGGAGCTCTGCTGTCCAAAGGCAGGAAAGATGGATGTCCTAGCTCAAAATGATAGAGAATGGGCTGGGCATGGTGGCTCACGCCTGTAATCCCAGCACTTTGGGAGACGGAGGCAGGCGGATCACCAGAGGTCAGGAGTTCAAGACCAGCCTGAACAACATGGTGAAACCCTGTCTCTACTGAAAATACAAAAGTAGCCAGGCGTGGCTGGGTGTGGCTGGGCGTGGTGGCTCACACCTGTAATACCAGCACTTTGGGAGGCTGAGGCAGGCGGATCACATGGTCAGGAGATCAAGATCATCCCAGCGAACACGGTGAAACTCTGTCTCTACTAAAAATACAAAAAAAATTAGCTGGGAGTGGCACCTCTAGTCCCAGCTACTTGGGTGACTGAGGCAGAAGAATGGCATGAACCCAGGGGGCAGAGCTTGCAGTGAGCAGAGATCACGCCACTGCACTCCAGCCTGGGAAACAGAGCGAGACTCCACCTCAAAAAAAAAAAATTAGCCAGACATGGTGGCACATGCCTGTAATCCCAGCTACTTGGGAGGCTGAGGCAGGAGAATCGCTTGAACCTGGGAGGCAGAGGTTGCAGTGAGCCGATCATGCCATTGCACTCCCACCTGGGAAACAAGAGCAAAACTCTGTCTCAAAAGAAAAAAAGAGAGAGAGAGAGAATGAATAATTTGCTCAGCCTCCTCCTTAAAAAATTTTTAAAAATTAAAAATTTTTTTCACATATAAATGGGGTCTTGCTATGTTGCCCAGCCTGGTCTCTAATTTCTGGCCTCAAGCAATCCTCCCACCTTGGCCTCCCAAAGTGCTGGGATTACAGGTGTAAGCCACTACATCCAGCACTTCCTCCACCTTGTTTTTCTATTTGGGCCCTCAAGAGATTGATTGATGCCCATCCACATTGGTGAGGGCTGATCTTCTTTACTCAGTCTCTGATTCAAATGCTAATCTCCTCTTGGAACATCCTCACAGACACACCCAGAAATAATGCTTTATCAACTATCTGGGCGTCCCTTAGCCCAGTCAAGTTAACATATAAAATTAACCATCATGGGGCATGAGCCTCAAAGGAGTGGGAGTTTTTACAAGAGAGTAGAGAAGAAGTAATGATCTAGAAATAGTGACGAGGAGAAGGGAGGACAAGAACCTGTCCTGTAGTGGATAGTTGCGAGCACAGATTTGGTATCACAGAAGGCTGCTACAGAAGAGATCAGGCTTTAAGCCTGGGCATGGTGGCTAATGCCTGTAATCGCAACACTTTGGGAGGCCAAGGTGGGCAGATCAGTTGTGTTTAGGAGTTTGAGACCAGCCTGGGAAACATAGCAAGTCCTCATCTCTACTAAAAAAGTTTTAAAAATTAACTGAGTGTGGCGGTGCATGCCTGTAGTCCCAGTTACTTAGAAGGCTGAGGTGGGAGGATTGCTTGAGCCTAGAGATTGAGGCTGCAGTGAGCCATGATCGAGCCACTGTACTCCAGCCGGAGTGATAGAGGGAGACCCTATCTAAAAAGAGAGAGAGAGAGAGATCAGGTTTTAATTAATGGAATGAATTATGGAGAACGTCCCCAGAAGAGATGTGTAACACATAGAGGAATTTGTTAATCGCAGAGCAGGTGCTTCAGAGGCTACACTGGAGAGCTGGGAGTGGGCAAGTGGAGAGCTGGGAGTAGGCAGGTACATTCCAACAGTGGGGAACTGAGGAACAAGGAAATGTGGAGTACTGTGGAGATGATGATGTAGTTGCAGTCATTCTCAAACTTTAATATGTATCAGAATGGCAAAGAGGGCTTGTGAAAACACATAGCACTAGGCCCCAGCCCCAGAATTTCTGATTGAGTAGATTTGGGGCTGGCCTGAGAATATGCATTACAGGTTCTCAAGTAATATGGATGCTGCTGGTCCAAGGACCACACTTTCATACCACTGATGTAATGGAAGACCAGTGACAAATGTGGCAATAGAAACAGGGATGAAAGTTCAGAGTGGATCACTCTAAGCCATCTCCTGAAGGATGTCAGGCTCTAGCCTAATGGACAGAGGGCTTGGCTCCATTCATTGCAGGTGGTAGCAACTTGACATCTGTGGCCTCAGTCCATTAAGTTGGGGCAATAGCGAGAGTTTGGTCTTAATTTCAATAGTGTCAGCTTAGTTCCAGATAATACACCATGGGGAACAGAAATCTGCTACTATGGAGGAACTATGACACATCTGCTTCAGGGACCTAACACAAAGCGGTGGTGTCTTGTGAACTGGAGTATATTTATACTGAGTCCAGTGGAATCAGAGACCAGATTAAAGCTGCATCCTGGTAGGATTGTTGGTGCTTGAATTTTGAAGTCTCAGCAGTGATATAATCAGATGTCTGGCTCCACTGACAAGCAGCGATGGTGCTTGAAGCAATCAAGGGCTGCCAGGCAATAGACAACTTGATCAGAACCCAGAGCTGCCAATAACTCTTAGGTCTCGGACTTCACATGCTGGATCATAAAAATGAAGTCACAACTATGCCAATACACCTTATCTTGATGCTCAAAGACCTTACTGGATTGACTAGCAGGGATTCCAATCA
>NW_012107919.1:2137227-2150183 GCF_000951045.1 Mandrillus leucophaeus
ATCCTCACAGACACACCCAGAAATAATGCTTTATCAACTATCTGGGCGTCCCTTAGCCCAGTCAAGTTAACATATAAAATTAACCATCATGGGGCATGAGCCTCAAAGGAGTGGGAGTTTTTACAAGAGAGTAGAGAAGAAGTAATGATCTAGAAATAGTGACGAGGAGAAGGGAGGACAAGAACCTGTCCTGTAGTGGATAGTTGCGAGCACAGATTTGGTATCACAGAAGGCTGCTACAGAAGAGATCAGGCTTTAAGCCTGGGCATGGTGGCTAATGCCTGTAATCGCAACACTTTGGGAGGCCAAGGTGGGCAGATCAGTTGTGTTTAGGAGTTTGAGACCAGCCTGGGAAACATAGCAAGTCCTCATCTCTACTAAAAAAGTTTTAAAAATTAACTGAGTGTGGCGGTGCATGCCTGTAGTCCCAGTTACTTAGAAGGCTGAGGTGGGAGGATTGCTTGAGCCTAGAGATTGAGGCTGCAGTGAGCCATGATCGAGCCACTGTACTCCAGCCGGAGTGATAGAGGGAGACCCTATCTAAAAAGAGAGAGAGAGAGAGATCAGGTTTTAATTAATGGAATGAATTATGGAGAACGTCCCCAGAAGAGATGTGTAACACATAGAGGAATTTGTTAATCGCAGAGCAGGTGCTTCAGAGGCTACACTGGAGAGCTGGGAGTGGGCAAGTGGAGAGCTGGGAGTAGGCAGGTACATTCCAACAGTGGGGAACTGAGGAACAAGGAAATGTGGAGTACTGTGGAGATGATGATGTAGTTGCAGTCATTCTCAAACTTTAATATGTATCAGAATGGCAAAGAGGGCTTGTGAAAACACATAGCACTAGGCCCCAGCCCCAGAATTTCTGATTGAGTAGATTTGGGGCTGGCCTGAGAATATGCATTACAGGTTCTCAAGTAATATGGATGCTGCTGGTCCAAGGACCACACTTTCATACCACTGATGTAATGGAAGACCAGTGACAAATGTGGCAATAGAAACAGGGATGAAAGTTCAGAGTGGATCACTCTAAGCCATCTCCTGAAGGATGTCAGGCTCTAGCCTAATGGACAGAGGGCTTGGCTCCATTCATTGCAGGTGGTAGCAACTTGACATCTGTGGCCTCAGTCCATTAAGTTGGGGCAATAGCGAGAGTTTGGTCTTAATTTCAATAGTGTCAGCTTAGTTCCAGATAATACACCATGGGGAACAGAAATCTGCTACTATGGAGGAACTATGACACATCTGCTTCAGGGACCTAACACAAAGCGGTGGTGTCTTGTGAACTGGAGTATATTTATACTGAGTCCAGTGGAATCAGAGACCAGATTAAAGCTGCATCCTGGTAGGATTGTTGGTGCTTGAATTTTGAAGTCTCAGCAGTGATATAATCAGATGTCTGGCTCCACTGACAAGCAGCGATGGTGCTTGAAGCAATCAAGGGCTGCCAGGCAATAGACAACTTGATCAGAACCCAGAGCTGCCAATAACTCTTAGGTCTCGGACTTCACATGCTGGATCATAAAAATGAAGTCACAACTATGCCAATACACCTTATCTTGATGCTCAAAGACCTTACTGGATTGACTAGCAGGGATTCCAATCATTTCCAGTGTTTTCTCTGAAAATATTTGGAAAGGGGTTGTAGAACTGAGATTTGGGATGCTCTTACAAGAATAATCTCACTGATACTTGGCTTGAATTCTGGGAAAGCTCCAAACCCTGACTTACTTGCTTTGAAGGTGGTATGGTATCACTCAGGTTTCCCTCTTTCCTAACATTTGTGAAATTCCCAGGAAAAATTATACATGCCCATGAATCAATTGTGGCCATCGTTTGCTGCTAGCCTGCTAGTAGAGGGACAAGTCATGTGTGCCCTTTCAAGAAGAAGCACCAGTGGGAGTCAGGATCATGCTGGAGGTTCAATCCTAACAGAATGTTAGAACTGCAGTAGGAAAGAGGTGGCATTTGGAATCAGCCAACTCTCTGAGCACTGCAGGTAGAATCTTCTTCTGGCACCAATGTCCTAGAGGGGTACAAAGAACTCTACAAGATCTTCCGAGGAGGCTAATGAGCCAAAGTCAATACTAACTTAACCTATTAGTCCCCATGAAGAGAGCAAAACTTGGGACAATTCTCCCTGCTCTCATTTTGTGTGCACATTAATTTAAAAAGAAAAAAAACAGATACATGGTCTTGCCATGTTGCCCAGGCTGGTCTTGAACTCCTGGGCTCAGGCAGTCCTCCCGCCTTGGCTTCCCAAAGTACTAGGATTACAGGCACGAGTCACTTACCCAGCCCGCATGTTAAATTTTTTTAAAAAAGAAAAGAACAGGCTGGGCGCGGTAGCTCTTGCCTGTAATCCCAGCACTTTTGGAGGCTAAGGTGGGTGGATCACCTGAGGCCAGGAGTTCAAGACCAGCCTGGCCAACATGGTGAAACCCCATCTCTACTAAAAATACAAAAAATTAGCCTGGCGTGGTGGCGGGCACCTGTAATTTCAGCTGGTCGGGAGGCTGAGGCAGGAGAATTGCTTGAACCCAGCGAGTGGAGGTTGCAGTGAGCCAAGATGGTGCCCTTGCACTCCAACCTGGGTGACAAGAGCAAGACTCTGTCCAAAAAAAAAAAAAAAAAAGAGAAAAGAACAAAACCAACTTCACTTCTGTTACTTTTCAAGATAAGACTAGATTTTTGTTGGGCCTTCCCCTTTAATTGGCTATGGAAAAAATGGTGGGGCCACCCACAAATACCTGTGTGTAACCTTGCTCGGGGCTAGTGCAGGGCAAGCCCTTACAGAGCCAGGGACCTACCAGGACATGAAATATCTGTCTCGTGAGTCGTAGAAGGTCTAAAAGTATAGTACTATGTACCCTCTGGACATGCTCAAGTTAATTGGAAATTAGGGCAAGTAAGCAGAGCTTGGCAACAGAATTTGAATATGCTCCCAGAGGTTCTCCACTGTGGAGTTTAGGGGACTGGGCATCCATTCATTTAAATAAATATTTATGGGCACAATCAGAATCACCAGGAGCACTTTTTTCCCCACGAAATACACATATCTTTATAAGTTTGCTTTGCATAGTCCTTCAGAAGCTATTTATTTCTTCCTACACGCTATGCCTGAAATTCAAGTAATATAAAAAAGATGAATGATGGCACCCATGTAGGATTACATGTCAAAATGGATTGTTATTCCCAAGTCTCAGGTAACTACTCTAATAAAACATCCTCAATAGATTCTCTGCAGAAATCACTAATAAAGCAATTGCTAATTTTAGAGAAAAAAGAAATAAACCCAGTAAGGTCAAATACCTTCTTATAATAATTATGGCCACCATTTACTGACCACCTACTCTGTGCCAAGCACATCTTATATGTTTTCTTTTCCATCCTATTCTTTTGTTTTTTGAGAAAGAGTCTCACTCTGTCACCCCGACTGGAGTACAGTGACATGATCTCGGCTCACTGCAGCCTCGACCTCCTGGACCCAAGCAGTTCTCCCACCTCAGCCACCTAACTAGCTGGGACCACAGGCCTGCCACCACACCTGGCTGATTTTTTGTGTTTTTGGTAGAGACGGGTTCTTGCCATGTTGCCTACGCTGAGCTTGAACTTCTGAACTCAAGTGATTCACCTGCCTCGGTCTCCCAAAGTGCTGGGATTACAGACGTGAGCCACCATGCCCGACTTATATGTTTTTATTTAATCTGTACAATGACCCAGTGAGTTGGGTTACTCTCTCCATTTTACCAATAAGATTGCATGGAGACTTGGAGAGTTTACATGTTCGGCTTGGTTTACATGATCTAGAGCTACAGTTTAGATCAGAGTGGACTGAGACTTTGTCTGATGTTGGGCCTAAAATTTAGAGGAACAAGAAAACAATTATTTAAAAATACTACATTTTAAAGTGGCTTCTTCCTTTAGGAAACATTTTCCACCTTTATATCCCTACCTCTGGCTTTGGTAGCAAGCTTTCATGTATACTGGGACATCGCCCCTTGGCAACCTGCTGAGATCTGACTATATGAGGACCCTCACTGCCTTTCCACTTCTGCTTTAAGATAAATGTTATGCTCTTTTTCATGGTGCTGGATTTGAGCCCAACTGAATGTTGATCTTTTTTTTTTTTTTTTTTGGGACGGAGTCTTGCTCTGTCACCCAGGCTAGAGTGCAGTGGCACGATCTCAGCTCACTGCAACCTCTGCCTCCCGGGTTCAAGCGATTCTCCTCTCAGCCTCCCAAGTAGCTGCGATTACACGCACCCACCACCACACCCAGCTAATTTTTGTGTTTTTAGTAGAGATGGGGTTTCACCGTGTTGGCGAGGCTGGTCTCGAACTCCTGACCTCATGATCTGCCCGCCTCGGCCTCCCAAGGTGCTGGGATTACAAGCGTGAGCCACTGCACCCCGGCCTGAATGTTGGTCTTTAAAGACCAAGCAAACTATCTTTTCCTCCTCTTCCTTTTCTTCCTCTTCCCCCTCCTTTTAAAAAATTAAACTGCTACTTCTTGTAGAAAACAAATCTCATCTAACATAGAAACTTCACTTAGAGCCAAAAGCCTTCTAGAACTTGGGGCCTTAACATAGCTTGGCTCTCAAAGCTTTGGAACTGGAAGCCAGAGTGAAGTGCCTGAGACTGGACATCTGCTCTTGGATGCTACCTGTTCACTCAGCTGAAACTGAGTTCTGTGAAGAGAAGTTTCTGCTCAACAATGTCACCCTGGCACTCGGCCTCTGTGCCTGCTGAAACTCTGGCGGGCTACAGTCTGGACTAGGGCTATTGGTCATTTCCTTAAGGTGTTGTAAGCCAAGATCACCCTGGATTCCCTCTGCACAGCTTCTCAGCATCAACTGTTGAAGCCTCCCTTCAAGGGCATTGAGGCAGGGCCTTCTGGTAGACCCAGAACCTTCAGTTTCCTTTGCGTGAGGCAGAAGTGAGCCCACTGGTTCAGGCTCTCCAGGCTCTTCCTATCATTATGGGGAGTGTCTTTTCTTTTCTTTTCTTTTCTTTTTTTTGTCTTTCCTATCATAAGCGCTTTGTAAGGGTCACCCAAGTCCACCCTGGCAGGTTCCATTAACTTTCAGTTTCAGACTACAAAGGTTAAAAACTTGATCTTTTCCAGAAGATTTCAACTCCGGGAAGGTATATTGAGATGACGTAAGACCAACGGTGCTGGTGAATGTTTAACAACCAGCTCTCTGGGGGAAAGGTGTGTGCACGTGTGTGATATTGTGAAATACATATTTGGTCATCATCCCTATTTTCTGGCACAGAAGTCCTAAAACCTTTGTAAATAGGGGTGCTAGGAGAATCTTCTGTTTTCCTATTTGGTCTTTGACCCCAGTTCTTGACACAGAGCTCCTAAGACATTTGCTATTTCCTGAATAATAATAGCATCTTTCATTTGAATGAGGTGACTCTTGGTGGGGCTCCTGGATAGCCTTGGGATGGGGGCTGGCTGCCAGGGGAACCAATCATGTGATTAGAGTACTGAAATCTTCAGGCTGACTCCCTGATCTCTGGGGAGAGGAGAGGAGAGGAGCTGAAGACTGAGCAGATCATCAATGGCAAGGCTTTAACCAGTCATATTGACGAAATGAAGCCTCCATAAAAACCCAAAAGGACTGGTGTTGGAGAGCTACCAGGTTGCAAACACATCTGTGTGCCAGGATAGTGGTGCACTGACCCTCCATGGGGACAGAAGCCCCTGAGCTTGGGACCCCGCCAGACCTCACTCTATGTGTCTCTCTTCTGTCTCTTCACCTGTCTCCTTTATTATATTATTTGTTAATAAACATAAGTAAAGTGTTTCCCTGAGTTCAGTGAGCGGCTCTAGCAAATTAATTGAAACTGAGGAGGGGGCTGTGGGAACCCTGATGTATAGCTGGTTAGTCAGAAGCACAGTCGCAACCTGTGATTGCGACTGGCAGCTGAAGTAGGGGGCAGTCTTGTGGGATGGAGACTTCAACCTAAGGGAGCTGATGCTAACTCCAGGTAGACGGTGTCAAAAGTGAATTGAATTAGAGGACACACAGCTAGTGTCTGTTGGAAGATCTGCCAGATAATTGCTTGGTGTGTGAGGAAAAAAATCCCACACATGTGGTGTCAGAAATGTTGAATGACTGTATGAAAGCAGAGAATAGGAAAAACTGTTTGTTTCTACATGCGTGTATGTATATGTGTATGTATGTTTAGCTTGCATTTTAATGTAATGAATAATACACAACTTACAAAAAGATATATAATACTTTTTAATTTTGTTTTTTGTTTGTTTTGCTTGTTTGTTTTTTTGAGACAGAGTCTTATTCTGTCCCCCAAACTAGAGTAGAATGGCACCATCTCGGCTCACTGCAACATCTGCCTCCTAGGTTCAAGTGATTCTCGTGCCTCAGGCTCCCAAGTAGCTGGGATTAGAGGTGCATGCCACCATGCCCAGCTAACTTTTTGTACTTTTAGCAGAGATGTGGTTTTGCCATGTTGGCCAGGCTGGTCTTGAACTCCTGGCCTCAAGTGATCCACCTGCCTTGGCATCCCAAAGTACTGGGATTATAGGCGTGAGCCACTGCACCCGGCCAATATTTTTTATTTTGAATTATATATAGCCAATTGATTGTCACAAAATGCTTTTGTTGATTTTTGCCTCTTATATCCATGGTTAACCCATGGTTGTAACTGGCAAACAAGAGTAGTTCTGACGTGAATGTTGGTTAATGTTTTCCTTACCACTAATCAGTGAGAAGAAAATGAAGCAATAATGATGTCAGAACTTCACTTGTTTATCAATACATGAGTGACTTCTTTACTGAGTGAGATAATATATTTTGAATATTGGAAGAACATTTCTTCAATTTTATGTGCTGTTCACAATGTAATTGTTAGAGACACTACACTACATTATTTACATTTTCTACGTCACTTTCTTAAGAATAGACAATAAATCAAACCATAATTGGTAGTGTTTGCTGATTTCCCTGGTGTAAATATACTCCCACCACAGCCAATTGTAAGCTAACAACGAGATGTCACTGAATGAACAGTGGGAAGAAATGTGCCATAGAACACTATTATGAAGTTTTGTACTATTACAGATAAAATAGATGTAAATAACCTTAAGAACATAGGTATTAGTAGAATGTATTTAATAGTAAGATAATTAGGAAGCAATGCATTTTGAATATATGTGACCTTTGTTTTAAGTATAACTTATTTAATGGCAAGTTTACATAATTTAATTTTTAATAACTTCTATTTAACAATTGGCTTGCAAATTTCCTAAAAATTTAACAATTGATTCTAACACGCCAGTAAAAATTGGCCTCTTCAACACCACTGGGTAAATCAAACAGCAGGCAATACCTTCAGTTTAGTGTTATTCTCAGTCATCGGGATCATATACATATTTCCTATTTCAAGTATCTGTGATGTTATTAGTGTTATTCCTATGAAGTATTTCTAGTTCTCCACCTTATGAATGGAGAAATACGATAAAATTGTACTTTCCTGACTCTTTGGAGTTAATGGTGGCCAAAAAGACTTGTTTTAGCCAAGGAAATGTGAGCAGAAATAGCATATGTCACTTTAGGGTGAGAGCTGAAGAACTAGGGTTTGCTTTGGCACTCTCTCTTTTCCTCTACCACAGTACCAGCAGTGCTGGCATTCCATTTAGTGGCTTCTCCATTGGTGTGGGCCCCAGAGAGAGCAGGACCTGAAGCAGACTCCCTCAGCTAACCCAAAGTGAATAGGTAGTATGAGTGAGAAATCAAACTATTGTTTTCAGTCACTGAGATTTTTGGAATTGGTTTTTTGGTTGTTTTTTTTTTTTGAGATGAAGTCTCTCTTGTCCCCAGGCTGGAATGTGATGGCACAATCTCGGCTCACTGCAACCTCCACCTCTCGGGTTCAAGTGATTCTCCTGCCCCAGCCTCCCGAGTAGCTGGGATTAAAGGCGCCTGCCACCACACCCAGCTAATTTTTGTGTTTTTAGTAAGATGGGGTTTCACCATGTTGGCCAGGCTGGTCTCAAACTCGTGACCTCAGGTGATCCACCCGCCTCGGCATCCCAAAGTGCTGGGATTACAGGCATAAGCCACTGCGCCCGGCTGGAATTGTTACATGACCTCAGAGCATCCTAGCTGATACGGTACCTAATATTTAAGAGAACTGGCATATTAGAGAATCTCACAAATTAGCTTATTTTACCTGAAATATGCAATTTATTTTAGACTAATTTTAAGCTGCAGGATGTAAAATAATTTTTTACAGAATTAGACTCTTTACAAGAGAAGCTGATTTACCACATTAATGGATTTGATGTGTTACATGTATAAGAACTACTTAAGTGCTTAAAAAGATTTTACAAGTATGAGTTGTAAGTCTATCCTGTAAATTACTTGAAGTGCTTGCTGATGGGAGGTATTATGCAAAGTTATTTCAAAATATGTAAATGGATTTAATTACTACATTTGTAAATGATACTAGTTATTTGGGAAAATTTCATCTGGTAAGCTTTAAATAACTAAATACCAAAAAACATTACTTGATTTATAGCTAAAAGAAGATTTATAAGCTAAACATAAACTTAAGAAAAAATATGCGTTAATTTATACGTTTTATAAATTGAATACTAATTTAGAGCCCAAGTAACTGTGAGTAGTTCTTTTCAAGCAAAATTAACCTCTTTGGTCATTTTTAAAATTTCAGTTAATGGGCTGCGCAAGGTGACTCATACCTGTAGTCTCAGCACTTTGGGAGACTGAGGCAGGAGGATCACTTGAGTTCAGAAGTTCAAGACCAGCCTGGGTAAAATGGCAAAACTCCATCTTTACAAAAAATTAGCCAGGCATGGTGGCACATGTCTGCAGTCCCAATTACTTGAGAGGCTGAAGGGGAGGATCACCTGAACCTGGGAGGTTGAGGCTGCAGTGAGCCATGATCGCATCACTGCACTCCAGCCTGGGTGACAGAGTGAGACCCTGTCTCAAAAAAACAAAACAAAACCAACCAAACAAACAAATAAACAAAAAACAACAACAAAACCCCTCAGTGAGTGGCCATTTTTCACATTTCAGGATATAGTGAAAAGACTGTTCAACTAAAACTTGAGACCAGAATTTTATTTCCGATCTATCCAACAAGTAGTTAAGGCCCTCAAAGAAGTTTTTAAATCTTTTAGAATCATGTCAAATGAGAATGTTGGCTGGATAATCTCTCTGATTAAATTTTTATGATGCCTTCTCTTTTGGTTATCTACTATTGCATAAAAAATTATCGCAAAATTTGATGGCTTAGAACAACTTTTTTTTTTTTTTTTTTTTGAGATGGAGTTTCGCTCTGTCACCCAGGCTGGAGTGTAGTGGCACCATCTCAGCTCACTGCAACCTTTGCCTCCTGGGTTCAAGCGATTTTTCTGCCTCAGCCTCCTGAGTAGCTAGGACTACAGGTGCAAGCCACCATGCCTGGCTAATTTTGTATTTTGATAGAGATGGGGTGTCACCATATTGGCCAGGCTGGTCTCAAACTCCTGGATCTCATGATCTGCCTGCCTCGGCCTCCCAAAGTGCTGGGATTACAGGCATGAGCCACTGTGCCTGGCTGGCTTAGAACAACTTTTAAAAAAGTCTCACAAAAATTAGCCAGGTGTGGTGGCACATTCTCAAAAAAACAAAACAAAACAAAACAAAAAAACCCTCACAATTCTGTGGGTTGACTGGGCTCAGCTGGATGGTTCTTCTGCCTCTTGTGATGTCATCTGGAACTGCAATCATTTGGAGGCTCAATCAGGTTAAAATGTCTGATAGGGCTCACTCACATGCTTGGCACCCTAGTAAGGATGGTTGGGATATTGGGCTCAGCTGGAATGTTGGGAGAACTGGCCCTCTTTCTCTACAGTCTCAGAGCTTCTCTCTCCCCATGTGGTCTCTCCAACAGAGCAACCAGACTTCTTTTCATGGTGACTCAAGAGTCCTCAACGTGCAGTGCAATGCAGAAACTGGCAGACTTTCTCAAGGCTTAGGCTCAGAACTGAGACAACCTCACACTATTACTGCATTCTATTGGTTAAAGCAAGTAGCAGGGTCAGCCCAGATTGATTGTGAGAGGAGACTGCACAAGGGTGTGGCTACTAGGAGGTGGAGTTTATTTCAGTCATCTTTGGAAAATGGCTACCAAACCTTCAAATATGAATAGTCTATGGATTAATTTCCATCTAATCTCTACTCTTATCAATACTCCTTTCCTACTCTAGCAGAGGAAGCATTTCACATATATAGTGTATGATTTTCACATTTTCTTTTAGTAGGATTACAGTGAAATATATCTGTGCATTTGAGTGAAATATATCTGTGCATTTGTGTATTTACATGTGCCAAAAGCAGAGTGGAAAGATATACTCTAAAATTTAATTTCATTTATTTGTGATTTTGTATTTACAGGTGATCTATTTTGTGGGGTACCAGAAGGGCTTTAAGAATAATATAAAAAGTAAAAAGATTTAAGAATAAGATATATAGGCTGGGTGTAGTGGCTCATGCCTGTAATCACAGCACTTTGGGAGGCTGAGGCAGGTGGATCACCTGAGGTCAGGAGTTTGAGACCAGCCTGGCCAACGTGGTGAATACCATCTCTACTAAAAATACAAAAAATTACCCAGGCATGGTGGTGGGTACCTGTAATTCCAGCTACTCAGGAGGCTGTGGCAGGAGAATTGCTTGAATCTAGGAGGTGGAGGTTGCTGTGAGTCATGGTTGTGCCATTGCTCTCCAGCCTGGGCAACAAGACTGAAACTCCATCTCAAAAAAATAAAAAATAAAAAAAAAAAGATACGTAAATGTGTGTGCACACATGTGTAGGTGTATATCTGCATATTGTGATAAAAAGATTGTTTCACCCAAAGGAGCTTCACTTGTTTCAGTTTCTGGAATTGCCTTTGAAGCTGACTCCTTGGTTTTGGGATGCTCACCACAATGGACACCTTATTCATTTATATACAAGGTAATAATATTCACCCGTTAATCTTGAAGAAAGCTGTACAACTCACCTTAAGTTTGCATGCTGATGCTTCGCACTGAGATTTTTGTATTCTGTTTAGTAATGCAAATTGAGCTTTCCTTTAGCCAGCCTGCATGCCTTTGAAGAGGTGAAGAAATGGCTTTCTAAAATTTTAGTGATTTAGATTAGATGATTTAGCAACTATAGGGAAGCACTGTAAACTATCGTGATTGCCTCCTTGCATAGTGAGGTCTGTCTTTAACTCTGAGAATTCAAGGGTGATAACTGTTCCTGCTTGGGGCAAAGGCTTTTATGTTGAGCAAGGGGTGAATGCTAAATGTTTTTCTGACCAGTTACTCCCACAGGTAATTGCTGAGGGACGTGGTGATGGCAGCAGTGAATCACTAGTTCCTAGGACTGACCAGGTAGCTGGGTTTCAGGGGTGATGACGTGCAACAGGCCCAACAGCCATCACAGAGAATGGGCATCCATGAGATTCTAAGAACCTCAGGACAAAAAGAGACTTCCTGGAAGTCCAAGTCCTTTATATCTGACTATAAGAGATATGACCTATGTTATACTCCAAACTAGTGAAATGGAATATTTCCATCCTTTTAAGACTTATGCTTTTTTATTATTAATTTTTTTTTCTTTTGAGACAAAATCTTGCTCTTGTCGCCCAGGCTGGAGTACAATGGTGTGATCTTGGCTCACTGCAACATCTGCCTCCCAGGTTCAAGTGATTCTCCTGCCTCAGCTTCCTGAGTAGCTGGGATTACAGGCACCTGCCACCATGGCCGGCTAATTTTTGTAGGTTTAGTAGAAACAAGGTTTCACCGTGTTGCCCAGGCTGGTCTCGAACTCCTGACCTCAGGCGATCTGCCTGCCTCGGCCTCCCAAAGTGCTGGGATTACAGGCATGAGCCACCACACCTGGCCTAAAATTGTTTTATTTCAATAAAGCACCAACAGAATTCCATTTGCAATGGTATAGTGTGTATATCTTTGTAATTAACAATACCAAGTAGATAGATAGGCTTGCTTCGCATTTTAAAACATTATTTATTTTGAAATTATTAAAGAGTCACAGGAAGTTGCAAAAATAGTACAGAGAGATCCCTTGTATTCTTTATTGTTTGTTTGTTTCCCATGTACCCTTTACTCAGTTTATCCCTTGGTAACATCTTACATGACTATATTGGTATTTTTCAAATTCTCTATAATATTTTATAATAGAAAAAGAAAGTCTTTTTCCAGTTATTGAAGGTTTTTTTTTTAACCTTTTGTTCTGAATTAGGTCTCTATCCTTGTTATACATATTTCATCTAATCTAACTCTCTATGCGTATCACCAAGGGTGATATTCAAAATATTTAAAGATATTGAAAAATTAGTTCTGCTTTGAGTATGTCCAGTCGGAATACAGCCTGGTCCCAAGAATTAAAACGGAGCCCTGTGCATTCATGCTTCAGCTCTTTCGTCTCTAGATCATGAAGATATCTGGGAAAGGGAGGTAGGGAAGGTGGCTCTTGATCAACAGTATGGACATATTTCAGTATCTGGACCATCATGCAGCTGTGCTGGACAGCACCAGCTCCTATCAGCCCATATTTTCCTGTAATACATTCATCACATTGCTTTGTATTTATTGGATAATCCTTATTTGCCTCCTAAACATATTATCAGCTCTTTGAAAGCAAAGGCATATGCTTAATTTACCTCTAGAGCTCAGCATTGTGCCTTACTGAATATGTGACAAATTATTATTATTATTATTATCATCATCATCATCATTTTGAGACGGAGTCTCGCTCTGTTGCCCAGGCTGGAGTTCAGTGGCACGATCTCGGCTCACTGCAACCTCAGTCTCCTGGGTTCAAGTGATTCTCCTGCCTCAGCCTCCTGAGTAGCTGGGATTACAGGCACGTGCCACCACACCCGGCTAATTTTTGTATTTTTAGTAGAGA
>NW_012107919.1:2151123-2152948 GCF_000951045.1 Mandrillus leucophaeus
GAGTAGCTGGGACTACAGGCGCCCGCCACCACGCTCGGAGAATTTTTTGTATTTTTAGTGGAGACGAGGTTTCACCGTGTTAGCCAGGATGGTTTCAATCTCCTGACCTCGTGATCCGCCCGCCTCGGCCTCCCAAAGTGCTGGGATTACAGGCCTGAGCCACCGCGCCCGGCCGGTAAGTTATCTTTAAATATTATTAGAGTAGCTATCATCCTTTGAGCTGCTATTATCCACTGTTTGATAATATTTATGTGCATTGGGTTAAGAAATTTAAACATATCTCAGTAAATTTTCACCACAATCCCACAAAGTAGGTATATTAATTTTACAGGTGAGGAAATCAATCAAGTAATTTACCTGAGGTCATACAGTTAGTAAGTGGTCATGCCCAGATTCAAATGAGGTTTGTCAACTCCAAAGCTCTTGCTTTTTTTTTCTTCGTACATACAGAAAGAAAGTATAAAGCATTTGCTCTTAACTGCCATTTAAAAATAATGCACATCACACCACTCTTAGTAACAAATATAAGATCATATAACTTTCACCATTATCAATAACAGAAAGGTAATATTAGTAAGTGGGATGTCCTGGTGCAAATTTTCCAGGATCATGAACCATTTGTCAGATTTTTACCCAGTATGCGATTTTATTATTTATTTTATTTTATTTTTCTCCACCTGGCACTGAATTTGCACAGATTTTATTAAATACAGCACTTCAAAAATGTGAATTTAGTTTGGGCATAATTTTCCCAAGAAATGCCAGTCAAAAATATTTTTTACCAGTTCTTGTGGGACAGTTGCAGATTTAACGCCTCACAGCTCCAAATTCAACCTTTTTGCCTGTTCTGTGAAAATAGGCCTGGGCCTTTAAATATTTGTCCTTTGCCAGTTGACACTGAAGTTTGTCAGTAGAGGGAGCTGGAGAGACATTGCAGGAAAAAAGGATTTTATTTCTTGGTTCCTGCAGCATGCTTGAGTTCCTGTGTAGCTTCCTCCAATACCAGGCCCCTTAGGCAGCACACGTCACTTCCCTGGAGGCCAGCTCCTATTGCATGAGGTGCTTCTCTAGTGTCCTGCCCTTGAAGTGCATGGCAGCTCAGCAGCCAGGTTCCCCTGGTATCCTCCTCAGTGGTTCTATAGTGGCATGCACTCCAGGGAGCAGATTTCCAGCATGCTTTACTAATATAGCACCATGATGGACTTCTAAGTCATCTAATGAGCCATGGCCAAGCCCTCCAATAAGATCTGGATCTCAACTTTGGGGGCTATGGGGAATGGCTATTAGATGTACTGTTATATGTTAGACCTGTGTGTGTGTGTGTATATGCATATATATATATATCTGTGATTTCCTATATGCTTTAGATTTCTCTTTTTACTAATGAATCCCTAGTTACTCCAATCTCCTGTATATAGTTCATCAATATTTCTTTTTCTTTCTTTTTGAAATGGAGTTTTGCTCTTTTTGCCTAGGCTGGAGTACAATGGTGTTATCTTGGCTCACTGCAACCTCTGCCTCCCAGGTTCAAGTGATTCTCCTGCCTCAGCCTCCTGAGTAGCTGGGATTACAGGCATGCACTACACCTGGCTAATTTTGTATTTTTAGTAGAGACAGGGTCTCACCATTTTGGCCAGACTGGTCTTGAACTCCTGACCTCTCAGGTGATCTGCCCACCTCGGCCTCCCAAAGTGCTGGGATTACAGGCGTAAGCCGCAGCACCTGGCCTTTTTTTTTTTTTTTTTTTTTTTTTTTGAGGCAGAGTTTCATTCTGTCTCCCCAACTGGAATGCAGTGCCACGATCCCAGCTCACTGCAACCTCTGC
>NW_012107919.1:2158133-2158881 GCF_000951045.1 Mandrillus leucophaeus
GTTTTACCATGTTGGCCAGGCTGGTCTTGAACTCCTGACCTTGTGATCCGCCTGCCTTGGCCTCCCGAAGTGCTGGGATTACAGACGTGAGCCAGGGCGCCCAGCCTTGACAAATTATTAATACATAAATGAAATGTAAGTTCTAGTCCTAAGCATGTCCTTAAACTAGCTGCGTGACCCTAGGCAGGTAGCTCCCTCTGCTCTCAGGATCCTCTTCTGTCAAACAAGATTATTAAAATTTTTGGTCCCTTTGAGCTCCAAAGCTTCATAAGGAGTTTGCAAGAGTTTCAAGAATTGCAATACTAATGGAAAAACTAGTGGTAAAATAAGAAAATTAAATCTTGGCAAATATCTGACTATTATATGCAAAATACATAATTTTTAAAAGTCTGGTGGGAAAGAAAAATGACTAAACAATCTTGCTTATGAAGAAATCAGTCTCGTGAAGACCATCTTCTATAATACTGTGATACAGGAGATAATGAAATAAGTGCTATAGGTACTATAATAGTATAATAAGGGCTACAATAGGTACACAAATAAGGCATTTCAGAAGTGCATAGAAAGGAGCAATGCACTTTAATTGCCATCTAATTGTGACATTTGTAACCAATTTCTTCCTCAAATTCCAGGATTTAACTAATAAAGATTGATAATACGGTATTGATAATATGGTATTGATAATTTAAGGCTATCGTTATTCCTGATACATGATTTCTTTTTTTTTTTTTTTTGAGACGGAGTCTCG
>NW_012107919.1:2165146-2186722 GCF_000951045.1 Mandrillus leucophaeus
ATGTTGGTCAGGCTGGTCTCAAACTCCCGACCTCAGGTGATCTGCCCACCTCAGCCTCCCAAAGTGCTGGGATTACAGGCGTGAGCCACCGTGCCTGGCCCCTGTAATGTTCTTAAAGGATGCCTACTTACCTTCAAGATCCAACTCCAGTGTTATCTTTGCGAAGCTTCTTTGGCAGAGTTTTTCACAGACCTCTGTTTTAGCAGTTAGCACATGGTATTTTATTTTCTCCAACAGACTAAAAGCTCCTTGAAGACAAGGACTGTGTCCTGTTTATTTTTATACTTCGAACTCCTAGAACAGTGCCCAACACAAGTAGGAAATCAATAAATGTTTGTCAAATAAATGTGTCTACATATGATGCAAGAGATGGAAAATTTTCAAAGCCATTATTATTCATGATAATCGGCTATGACACAACTCAGCAACTCCTTTCTGACCATGTTATGAAAGTTATGGCAACTCAGAGAATCAATTTTGCTCTTGCAATTATTAGGACCTCCAGAGTCCGACTTATTCTGATCAGCTTAAAACCAGAATAGTCTCAAGTTTCTGTCCCTGGACCAACAAGGCAAGATGCTATTCCCAGCCTCAAGGTCTTATCTCAGTTCCTTACCTAGGGAATACTATATTGAGAACCAGGTGTCTTTAGTTAACCAGCCTAGGGAGATCTTGGTGAGTTAACTACTGTCTTTTTTTTTTTTTTTTTTTTTTTTTTTTTGAGACAGGGCCTCACTTTGTCGTCCAGGTTGGAGTGTAGTGGCACGAACATGGCTCACTGCAGCCTCAAACTCCCAGGCTCAAGTGATCCTCCTGCCTCAGCCCGCCAAGTAGCTGGGACTACAGGCACGAGCCACCACATCCGGCTAATTTTTCTATGATTTGTAGAGATGGGGTTTTGCCATATTTCCCAGGCTGGTTTTGAACTCCTGACCTCAGGTGATCCACCCACCTCAGCCTCCCAAAGTGTTGGGATTACAGACGTGAGCCACCATGTCCAGCCTTAACTATCTTTTTAAACTTCACCTTTCTCACCTATACCTAACTCACGGAGGATGATTATGTGAGACAATGCAAATAAAGCTTGCGTGGTGCCTGACACCAAATGATCATTCAAATATTAGGTGCTAATAACATTCCCTTGTGCCCAGGGTTGCCAGAATTCCAACAGATCCTCCTTGCTCTTTTTCCTGGTTTGGAGATGGATCCCAGCCTGAACATTCTGATAGTGCATTCCTGGCAGCTTTGGAGATCTGGACAGCAGTCTTACCGATTCTCTGCTACATAATGCCCAATTTATGACTTGGGCATCTCCAGTTCACCTCCTTGGAGCCCCTCTCATGCCACATCTCAGATTCACCTCTGTAAACCCACAGGTTTTGTAGGTCATTCAGGATCCCTCAAGTCTCTCTCTGTCTCCTTTACCAGCTCTTGGCCTGCCCCACCCTGTCTTCTCTCCCCACAGCTGATCACAGTCCAGCACATACAATGACAATCCAAAAGGAACAAAAGCAGAAGAAATTTCAGATCTTTTCCTCCCCAAAGCAGAACTTGTTGGGAAATTTCTAATCAGAAATAAATGATCCTGGGTTTTCAATATAATTGACGCGGAAGTAAGTGTGCTGCTAACCAGTATTTGTTTTTCTATTTTCGTTGCCTGGAGAGGAGGAAACATTGGCCAGAGCTTTTCTATGCCTCGGAGACTTTGGACCAGCCTCTCTGGCTTCCTCCACTGATAACTGACTTTCAACATGGCCCTGAAAGAGTTTAAGTCCTAGCCCTGTCTCTTACCAGCTGTGTGAGCATGGGCAAGTTTCTTAACTCCTCTAATTCTTAATGTTTCCATCTATAAAATAAGATGGTCATAAGAGTAGTGGCTACTGGAAGAAAATTAGGCCGGGCGTGGTGGCTCACACCTGTAATCCCAGCACTTTGGGAGGCAGAGGTGGGTGGATCACCTGAGGTCGGGAGTTTGAGACCAGCCTGACCAACATGGAGAAACCCCATCTCTATTAAAAATACACAAAAATTAGCCGGGTGTGGTGGTGCATGCCTGTAATCCCAGCTACTCGGGAGGCTGAGGTAGGAGAATCGCTTGAACCTGGGAGGTGGAGGTTGTGGTGAGGTGAGATCGCACCATTGCACTCCAGCCTGGACAACAAGAGCAAAACTCCGTCTCATAAATAAATAGATAGATAGATAGATAGATAGATAGATAGAAAATAAAATTAGATGATACACAGAAATTACTCAGTAAAGTACCTGGTACAGAATAAGCACCCAATTGAGAGTTAGATCTCTCTCTTTTTTTTTTAAATTGAGCCCAAATGGTCCAGAAATAATAATAAAAAAAAGGAAGACACTGCCATCACGGTGGGATGCTTATATAGACCTGCAGGAAAATGTCTTTCTGGAGGCCTGTGGCAAAGGTGGGTTTTGAATAACCGTGTGACCTTTTTAGGTACCTTATGGATACTCAGAAGCTCCAGACTCATAAACTCAGGCATCTTTTTTTTCTTTACTGACAGACATTACTGAGTGTTTCCAAATTGTGGTGAAATTTACCACTTTAACTATTTTTATCTTGGGCCATATTTAGCACTGTCCACAACTCTTGTAAAATGATCATGGATTAGTTAGGACTCCTTATATTTCAAAATATAGAAAATTCATTTAAAAAAAGAGGGGAATAATGGGTTTATTTAACTGAAAGTGACTTTACATATCATTTGATCCAACAGCTCAAGTGATTTCAACTAAGGACTTGTTTCACTCCATATTTTTTCTCTGCTCCCTGCTCAACTGGTTTTATTCTCCACAAAGTGGATTCCTGGCAGCCCCAGGCACCCCACTCTTGGTAATAAAATGGCTACCAACCAGGTCATACCTCTAGTCCTTATGGCCACTCTTTAGGGAACAGAATGAGTGTCTTGTGGAACTCTCACCCCCTCAGAGGTCCCAATATCTCCTTCCATTGAGTTGTCTTAGATTGCATTGTTTGCTTATTTTGGAAAGACCATGGTGACCAAGGGGGCTAGTGTATAGTGACTGGCTTAAGCCAACTACAGCCCATCCTAGGATTAGAGCAGGGGCCAATTGCACTTAAACCACATGGTTGACCATGGGGGTAGGGTGCTTCCCTCGAAACGAAACTGGGGCTATTACCAGGAGAGGAAATGCCCACCAAAAACACTTTATCCTCGTCCCCAGCCCAGGAGCTCCCATCCACCATCCCAAATAGCATAATTTCATGTTTTCTCCTCCTTAGCCATATTCTAACACACTTTTTTTCCCTCGCTGGTGTTCTGATCTCATTCTCCACTGCTATTCATATAATGACAAGAAGATGAGACAGGGATGGTCACTGATCCTCAGAGTTTAAGTTTTCAAAGTACTCCAGAATGAAGGGGCTCTTTAATGAATTTGAATATAGCTGGAATTGTCAATGCTTCCCCACAAAAGTTGAGTCACCATGTGCATGAAACTCAACTTTGAAAACTCACTGCCTGAGGCTGGGCATGGTGGCTCACACCTGTAATCCCAGCACTTTGGGAGGCCAAGGCAGGCGGATCACTTGAGGGCAGGAATTTGAGTCCAGCCTGGCCAACATGGCAAAACCCTATCTCTACTAAAAATACAAAAATTAGCTGGGCATGGTGGTACATGTCTATAATCCCAGTTACTTGGGAGTCTGAGGCACGAGAATCTCTTGAACCCTGGAAGGTTGAGGTGAGCCAAGATCCACCACTGTACTCCTGCCTGGGTGATAGAGTGAGACTTGGTCTCCAAAACAACAAAAACAAAAAACAAAAAACCTCACTGCCTGTCTGCCTGTAAAACGAGAAAAGTCAACTTTAGAATTTAAAGTCAACTTCAGATGTTAGACAAGCAAAGCCTGATGACATATGGCCTTAACCTTGTTACACACCAGTTTCAGTGTCCTGAAAACAGAAAACATTTTGAATTTTTAATTAAGAATGTGTATATGCTATTACATAAATTAAGCTCATCATCTGCTAATTATTTCAAATCCACAAATTTCTCCAGAACAAGGGACTTTTGTTTTTAGCTTCTCTGACACACTTTTCTCATGCCGTCTATTTGAGTTGTGGTGCTTGCTTCTTAAAAACAGATAACTAAAATATATAACAATTAGGCATTTGCAAGAAAAGAATATGTCTATATTGATTTCTAGAATTATCACATTTAAAATGGAAACAAATTGACATAATCAATATTGATAAACATCATTGCAAAAAGTTACTTACTTAGTCTTTTAAAAAGTTGAGTGCTTGGCCAGGCGTGGTGGCTCACGCCTGTAATCCTAGCACTTTGGGAGGCCGAGGCGGGTGGATCATGAGGTCAGGAGATCAAGACCGTCCTGGCTAACACAGTGAAACCCCATCTCTACTAAAAAACAAACAACAAAAAAAAATTAGCCGGGTGTGGTGGCGGGCGCCTGTAGTCCCAGCTACTTGGGAGGCTGAGGCAGGAGAATGGTGTGAACCCAGGAAGCAGAGCTTGTAGTGAGCCAAGTTCACGCCACTGCACTCCAGCATGGGTGGCAGAGTGAGACTCCGTCTCCAAAAAAAAAAAAAAGAGTTCAGTGCTCATGGCCAGGCGCAGTGGCTCACGCCCGTAATCCCAGCACTTTGGGAGGCCAACGTGGGCAAATCACCTGAGGTCAGGAGTTCGAGACCAGCCTGGCCAACATGGCAAAATCTCTTCTCTACTAAAAAAACAAAAATTAGCTGGGCATGGTGGCAGGCGCCTGTAATCCCAGCCACTCGGGAGGCTGAAGCAAGAGAATTGCTTGAACCCAGGAGGTTGCAGTGAGCCGAGATCGCGCCATTGCACTCCAACCTGGGCAACAAGAGTGAAAAAAAAAAAAAAAAAGTTGAGTGCCCATTTCTGCTGCTTTTTCTGTTAACCACACTTGAGGTGGAAGATCTGCCATTTATACTGTGTGGCTATAACTGAGGCATAATTACATAATTGCCCACTGGTGACGGCATACTTTAGTTGTAGGCAAAGCATCCAAAGGAAACTAAAAACATCTCAAGTACTAGTTGCACAAAACCTAAACAAATGACAGTATTACTACTTAAATTGCTGAAGTTTAAGTATCTCAAATAATGTACGAATCAGAAATACATGGCATCTTACACTTTAACGTTTTGTTACTTTGTGGGATGTTTTAAATCTAGCCTATCTGATTTCTGTCTTTCAATAATTAAAGGGTAAGGCCTTCTTAAAAGACACATAATTGTATGTGTATACAGACACACAGACACACGCACATGATACATATACATACATATGTCATATATTTATACATTCTCTTTTATTGTTTTTTTTCCCTCTCATATATAACAACTAGAAGTTAACATTTTTTGAAATTTCTTTCTTTTCTCTTTTTTTTTTTTTTTTTTTGAGACAGGGTCTCTCTGTCATCCAGGGTGGAGTACAGCAGCGTGATCATAGCTCACTGCAGCCCCCAACTCCTGGGCTCAGGTGAACCTCCTGCCTCAGCCTCTCGTGTAGTCAAGACCTCAGGTGAGTGCCACCATGCTTGACTAATTTTTAAAAAATGTTTTTTGTAGAGATGAGGTCTTCCTATGTTACCCAGGCTGGTCTTGAACTCCCAGCCTCAAGCGATCCTCTCGCCTCAGCCTCCCAAAGCACTGGGATTACAGGTCTGAGCCATTGTACCCAACTAAGATGTTTATTTTGGCTAAAGCTGACAAATGAAGAAATGCATAAAGTTTCTTTTACTTTTAAAAATTTGATTCTTAAAAAATAGACTTATTGACATATAAGGGATGTATAGTAGGCTGCACATATTTAAAATGTTCCATTTGTAAGTTTTGACATATGTATGCACCCATGAAACCATCACCAACAATCAAGATAGTGAATAGATGCATTGCTCTCAAAAGTTTCCTCATGCTCCTTTTGTAAGTGCCCCCATGGCCCCCACCCTCTTCACAAGCATCCGTGATCTGCCTGCCACTATAGACAGAAAGTTTTGCATATAAATGGAATCATACAGTGTGTACTTTTTTATGTCTGGCTTCATTCACTCAGCATAATTATTTTGAGATTTATCCATGTTGTTGCACATATTAGTAGTTTTATTACTGAGTAATAAGGAATATAGAGTTTTAATAGCTGATCTTAAAATTCATAAAATAGAAGTTTGTTAATTCTGTTAATCTTTTTTTTTTTTTTGAGACAGAGTCTCACTCTGTTGCTCAGGCTGGAGTGCAGTGGCGCGATCTTGGCTCACTGCAACCTCCCCATCCCAGATTCAAGAGATTTTTCCTGCCTCAGCCTCCTGAGTATCTGGGATTACAGGTGAGCTACCACGCCCAGCTAATCTTTGTATTTTTAGTAGAGACAGGGTTTTCACCATGTTGGCCAGGCTGGTCTTGAACTCCTGACCTCGTGATTTGCCCGCCTCAGCCTCCCAAAGTGCTAGGATTACAGGCATGAGCCACCGCGCCTGGCTCTATTTAATCTTTTACTCGAACATGATAATAGGGGGGATTTTTGTCAGAAGTGGTAGGTCTGAAATTCACTAGACATGAGGCCTTATAATTCTGCTGCTCCTCGGGGGGTTACCAGGTTTCCCCATGACCTGAAGTCTCTAGCACAAGATTGTCCAACTTGAAGCCCATGGGCAGCACGTGTCCCAGGACAACTTTGAATGAGGCCCAACACAAATTCGTAAACTTTCTTAAAACATTATGAGATTTTTTTGGTATTTTTTTTTTTTATAGCTCATCAGTTATCATTAGTGTTAGTATATTTTATGTGTGGCCCAAGACAATGCTGCTTCTTCCAGTGTGGCCCAGCGAAGCTAAAACATTGGACACCTCTACTCTAGCAGTTCAATTAGGGTATATTCATATTACAAATTGCATGTGTTAGGAGAAAGTTTAGCATTGATTTGAAGTGTGGAAACATAGGATTTCTTTCCTTTTTTTTTGAGACGGAGTCTCGCTCTGTTGCCCAGGCTGGAGTGCAGTGGTGTCATCTTGGCTCACTGCGACCTCTGCCTCTCAGGTTCAAGTGATTCTCCTGCCTCGGCCTCCCGAGTAGCTGGGATTATAGGCATGCACCACCATGCCTGGCTAATTTTTTTGTATTTTTAGTAGACATGGGGGTTCATCAGGTTGGCCAGGCTGGTCTCGAACTCCTGACCTCAGGTGATCCACCTGCCTCGACCTCCCAAAGTGCTGGGATTACGGGTGTGAACCACCACACCTGGCTGGGCAGAAGCATTCTTGAAGTTTAGGTTTCTGAGCTGCTCTCAAGCATCAAAGGGCTGCAATCAGCTTGCTATGGTGGAGGAAGGTCATCTACCTCATCACAGAAGCTGATGGGACACTGGTGGGGTTGAACTGCTGGTAACCCCACCTCTACTCTACTAAAAATACAAAAATTAGCCAGTGTGGTGGCACGTGCCTGTAATGCCAGCTACTATGGAGGCCGAGGCAGGAGAATTGCTTGACCCCAGGTGGTGGAGTTTGCAGTGAGCCGAGATCATGCCATTGCACCCAGCCTGGTTGATGGAGTGAGACTTTGTCTCAAAAACAACAACAACAACAACAAAAAAGGCCACGTGCGGTGGCTCATGCCTGTAATCCCAGCACTTTGGGAGGCTGAGGTGGCTGGATCACGAAGTGAGGAGTTTCAGACCAGCCTGACCAACATGGTGAAACTATCTCCACTAAAAATACAAAAATTAGCTGGGTGTGGTGGCACACACCTGTAATCCCAGCTACTCAGGAGGCCGAGGCAGGAGAATCGATTGAACCTGGGAGGCGGAGGTTGCAGTGAGCCAAGATTGTGCCACTGCACTCCAGCCTGGGTGACAGAGCGAGACTCCATCTCAAAAAAAAAAAAAAAAAAGAATGTCTTTGCCCAGCCCAGCTGAGCTACCAAATTTAATGGATGTTCCTGCTCTGCTAATTACCTGTGAGCAGCCTTCAAGGTGTCTCTTTCCTAAACAGAAACCCAAATGGACAATAGGGCAAAAGATTCTTGCTGAAACCTAGGGAGGAAACACTGGGACCCATATTTAAACGTTTGGTTTATCCCCCTCTCTTTATCCTTCCTCCCACAATACCTCTGAGGCCAGGAAGGGGTAGCACTGTCCTCCTTCTTCTTCCTATATGGAACTCTACAGTTCACTAGTCTGGACCTTGATAAATAAAGATAGAGGTAAAGAAAGATCTGCAGTCCTGTCTTGCTAGAGTAGTGCCTGAAAATCCTATTTTTGAGTGTCAGAAGCTGGATTTCCTCTTTGCATTCCTCTGTAACACTTTTAATCTCCCCAGGAAAAAGGATGCTTCAGGAAGACAAGGGTGGAAGTCATGTGTTCTGACAAGCTAAATATAAAAGCACATGAGTAATTTTCAAACAACCAGTATTACCTCCATTTCACTTGTCATCAGCATTTCCTAATTAATACCCACTTACTCAGACTTGCAATAAAATTACAGCTGCCCCAAAGCCAGGCACCTCCATAATTGATCCTCTCTCCACTACAATGGTGATAATAGCTAACATTTATGAACATTTACAATGTACTATGCAGGTTATCTCATTTAATTCTCATAATGACCCTGTGTTGTAAATACTACTATTACACCCATTGTATTGATGAGGGAACAGTCTTTGTGAGGTGACCTGCTTAAGGTTACATACATAGTGAGTGATAGAGGAGGAATCTGATGTTTCGTTTTTAGCTTCCAGCTGCTTCCTTCCTAGTTTTTACCTACTAGTGTCCACTGCTTCCCATTTGACCACCGTATACACAATGGTTAGATCTTTAGACTGAACCTACCAATTTAACCCAAATGGAGTATAAGCAGTTTTTCCAAGACCTTTTCTACCAATTGAACTTAATTGAGATGTACAATAAAATCTGAGAGGATATATTTATGGCAAAACTACAGTTGGCTAACTGAGAAGTTATTGCTTCTAGAAATCTTGGCAGTAGTGATAGCTTAATTACCTTAAGTGAAGACAGTAGCTTAAAAACAGGCCGGGTGCGTTGGCTCATGCCTATAATCGCAGCACTTTGGGAGGCCGAGGGGGATGGATCACCTGAGGGCAAGAGTTTGAGACCAACCTGACCAACATGGCAAAACTCCATCTCTACTAAAAATACAAAAATTAGCTGGGCGTGGTGGCGGGCACCTGTAATCCCAACTACTCGGGAGGCTGAGGCAGGAGAATCACTTAAACCTGGGAGGCGGAGGTTGCAGAGAGCTGAGATCACGCCATTGCACTCCAGCTTGAGCAACAGAGCAAGACTCCGTCTCAAAAATGAAAAACAAAAACAACAGTCAATGCTGCAATAAGAACGATGCAATGTACCTTGGCTTTAAAGCCAAAGCATGTTGCAATTAAGTTATAGATTAATAAATCATTGTTCTAACCTTTATTTTCCCTTTGCCCTAATTCCTCATCTGTATTTTATCCTTTTATATTTAATGATTTTTTAAAGCTTCTGCAAGTACTGTTGGGAATGAGGTAGGAAGAGTTGGTAAATGAATGAATGAATGAGTGAATTAGTCACTGCATTTAAAAAGTTAAATAATAATAAATTTTGTATGCCGCTTTGTAGTCTTGTATACATTTTTACCATTAACTGTGAACTTTTCAGAGACCAATTCTGCACTTACCTTTGTGTCACCAGGATCTGACACAATTCATTCATTCGATAAATGTGTTTGGAACTTCAGAAAAAGTGGTAGTACAAAGAGCTTGTCTTCAAAATGCTTATAATGCACTGGATAATGCCAGGTCTATTGGAAGAACTCAGTGAATATTTGCAAAATAAATCTCTCTTCATCTCCACAAAAGAACCTTGTGTGAAAAATTATTTCTAGTTTTCAGAAAGATGTAGAGAAACCATATGTCCTGTTTGTGGTGGCATACTGGAAAGAGAGATGGCCAGATATTCGAATCCAGGTATTTGAACCCCAAAGTCCTTGCTCTTTCTACCACATTAACAAAAACCACACAAGACAGGTGGACACAGGTTTTTTCCATCTGTCTGGCATTTCTGTGGGTACCTACCGAGGTGCCGAGGGAGGATGCAGGTGAAGCACACCTTCCCAATCAGAGGCCTGCATGCTCCTGGGCATGAAATATCCAGAAATGGGCACATTACTCATGTCAAGCCAATAGCAATAACTGTCTGCCCCCAAACTTGGCAAGGATGTATTATTTCTTGTGACTCTGTGGGTCAACAGGGTGTTCTTCTGCCCTGTGTGGTGTTGGCTGGATTTACTCACAGCTGCATTCAGCTGGCAGCTGGGCTGAGATGGAAGGTCCGGGACTCTGGTGCTGAGGTGCCTCGATTTTCCTTCATGGGCCTCCTTCCACGTGGCATCTCATCCTGCAAGGCCTCTCTGTGGGGCCTCTCTCCAGTGACATAGCCTGGACTTCTTTACAGCATGGCAGTTAGGTTCCTAGACAGCAAAGCAAAGGCCGCTTGTCTTTCAAAGGCCTGGGTTCAGAAGTTCTAGAATGCGCGTTAGTCAAATAAACCGTCTCTGATTCAGGAGAAAAGGAAATAAACGCCACCTCTGGATGGGAGGAGTAGCATGCTCACACAACAAAGGGAAGAACTGTTCGCAGGGAATCTACCCCGGAGCCCTCTCCAGGGCAATTGTAACACGCATTTTCCTGGGAATCACAGAGGCTAAGAATCACACACACCCAGAACCGCTAGGGCCATCTTTGCAGCCACATGAACAAAGCCTGCTTGAGGATGAAGCCATTCCAGAGGAAAACAGAGCCAAGAGGTGGAGAAAAAAATGGTGAAACTCAGTTTTCCTCTCAGGTGGAACAGAGAGGTGGCATAGCTAGTAATTAAGAGTATAAGATTTGGAGTGATATGGCCCTTAGTTCTCATCCTGGCTAATTATTAGTCATATGACTTTGGGTAAGTTATATAATATCTCCAAGCCTCAGACCTATCATCTGTACACTATGGATGAAAATAGTACCTGCCTCCATAGGATTGTTGTGAGGATTAAGTGTGATAACTTTTGTAATGAGCTTAGCAAAGTGCTGGACATAGCCTAAGCTCTCAGTAAATGACTGTTGCATATACTGAGATAAATTTAGAACCTCTTTCCCACAGACATTCTCCTTCCTGTTCTGGACCTCAGAGGTCCCAATCCAAGTAGAAACTTGGAAAATCTTTAACATATAGCAGAATATATTATACACCAGAAGTCTTCTAATTAACACATTCCTTTTTTTTTTTTTTAACTTTTTAATGTTTAAAAATTTTTATAGAGACAGGGTCTTGTTATGTTGCTCAGGCTGGTCTTGAACTCCTGGCCTCAAGCAATCCTCCCACCTTGGCCTCCCAAAGTGTTGGGATTACAGATGTGAGCCACTACACTGAACCAGTTAACACATTCTTTTTCTTTTTTTTCTTTTCAAGACAGGGTCTCACTCTATCACCCAGGGTAGTGTGCAGTGGCACAATCTTGGCTCACTGCAACCTCTACATCCTGGGTACAAGTGATCCTCCCACCTCAGTCTCCCAAGTGGCTGAGACCACAGGCACAGACCACCATGCCTAGCTAATTTTTTTTTTTTTTTGTATTTTTTTTGTAGAGATGGAGTCTCACCATGTTGCCCAGGCTGGAACACATTCTTATTTCTACTTTAAATATATGAAGCCAAAAATAACCAATGCCTGACTTTAATTGCAGGAAAAGAACAGTCAGTAGATTTTATGCTATTCTTAGGAAATGTAAGCTCGACACTAGGCAACTTTGATAGACTGAAGAACAATGCTCCATTTCCACGGGCAAGAAAGTGGCACCATTTGCACCTGTTACATTTCATTTATTCCCGTAAAACTGAGTCCGAATTGTACATAGTTGCTCCTTAGAGGTCATACAGATCCAAGTTTCAGGTCTCCTTGATAAGCTAAAGGTCACTTTTACTTTATCATGAATGTATGACATTATTAGTCCATTTTCACATTGCTATAAAGAAATACCCAAGACTGGATAATTTATAAAGGAAAGAGGTTTAATTGACTTGCCGTTCCACATGTCTGGGGAGGCCTCAGGAAACTTACAGTCATGGCAGAAGGTGGAGGGGTTGCAAGCACCTCCTTCACAAGGAGTCAGGAAAGAGAAGAGCCAAGGAGCGACTTCCAAACATTTATAAAACATCAGATCTTGTGAGAACTCACTCACTATCATGAGAACAGCATGGGAGAAACCACCCCCATGATCCAGTCACCACCCTCCCTCGACATGTGGGGGTTACAAATCGAGATGAGATTTGGGTGGGCGCACAGAGCCAAACCATATCAGACACGGAATACTTTCATCTTTTATGCATGACACGTTTATGCATCTCTGTTAATTTGTAAAGTGACTATATGTTTCTTTTGTTATTTACTGGAATCATAGCCCAATTCTGTGTTTGTACATAGCAGATTATTCTGTGACTCTCAGGGGTCAACCTTGCATCATTCTCTCTCTCTCTTTTATTTTGGTAAAATATACATAACGTAACTTACCATCAGTAACATCTAGTATATTCATGTTGTGTAACCCTCACCTCTATCTAGTTCCAGAATACATTTTCTCTTGTTTATCCTTCTGCCCGCGCCCCCACCCCATTCTCCTTCTTTATCAAGTGTTAGAACCAAGTTCCTTGGTTACCTCAGTTTATAGACTGGCCAGAGAGGGAACTAAAAGAGATTACTTGAAGCCATGTGACCTAATCAGACTGGTTTGACAAGGCTGATGGCATCTGTTGTGACTGCCAGCAGAGGACAGGGCTCTGCTGCCTGGAAATGCCACATGGCAGCACCTATTTGCAAAGGGACTGGCCCACAAAAGCACCAATTTTGTCTTTGGTTAATTGGGTAATGCGTATAATCTTTCCTGACATTACTCTAGAATTTTTAAAAAGTCAATATTTGGTAAAATACATTGTTGTTTTTAGATGACTGACAATCTTTGTAGAACCATGCTATAATTGTTAGCAGTATTAGCAGAAAACAACACTCATTAAGCGTTTCATCTGGTGGGCACTGTGCTGCTAACTGTTTCTGTCTTTTGAGATGGGGTCTTTCTGTCTTACCCAGGCTGGTCTTGAACTTCTGGACTCAAGCTATCCTCCTGCCCCAGCCTCCCCCACAGCTGGGATTACAGGCACATGCCACTGAGCCCGGCTTGATTTCTTTTTAAAATTAATTTAATTTTTCTTTTTTTGAGACAGAGTCTTGCTCTGTCACGTAGGCTGGAGTACAATGGCACGATCTCGGCTCATTGCAACCTCCGCCTCCAGGATCAAGCGATTCTCCTGCCTCAGCCTCCCAAGTAGCTGGGATTATAGGCACATGCTGCCACGCCTGGCTAATTTTTTTTGTATTTTAGTAGAGACAAGGTTTCACTGTGTTGCCTAGGCTGGTCTCGAACTCCTGAACTTAGGCAATCCACCTTCCTCAGCCTCCCAAAGTGCTGGGATTATAGATATGAGCCAATGCGCCCGGCCCTTGATTTCTTTTTTTTTTTTTCCCCACATAGACTTCTGTGTGCAAGGAGAACCCAGCTTGATTTATTACCATCCCAGCAGGGAAGGCTGCTTCATTAGCCTCATCTTACAGATGAAAAAAATGAAGGCTCAATTTTTCTAAGAACATCTTAGCTGCTATGTTTTACAGTCAGGATTCGAAATCTGGTTTGTTTGACCCTAGAGCCCAGGCTCCTAACTAATGGTAAATGCAACCATTTTTATTCCACAACAGAAAGTCCAATGTAACAGATATGTGAGAAATGCAGTCTGAGACTCAAGAGCAAAAGGCATCGTCAAAGAAGCTGCCCGAACAAGTGAAACAGACCCTACAGAATGGCAAACTAACATTTCTTTTTGTTTTGTTTTGAGACAGAGTCTCACTCTGTTGCCCAGTCTGGAGTGCAGTGGCATGATCTTGGTTCACTGCAACCTCCACCTCCCAGGTTCAAGCAATTCTCCTGCCTCAGCCACCCAAGTAGCTGGGATTACAGGCACCTGCCACCATGCCTGGCTAATTTTTGAATTTTTAGTAGAGACAGAGTTTCACCATGTTTGGCCAGGCTGGTCTCAAACTCTACTGAAACTCAAACTCAAACTCAAACTCAAACTCTACTCTCAAACTGTACTCAAACTCAAACTCACATCATCTGCCTGCCTGGGCCTCCCAAAGTGCTGTGATTACAGGTGTGAGCCACTGTGCTGGCCACAAAGGAATTTTTCTTCTTCTTCTTCTTTTTTTTTTTTTTGAGACAGAGTCTCGCTCTGTCACCCAGGCTTGAGTACAGTGGTGTGATCTCGGCTCACTGCAACCTCCATCTCCTGGATTTGAATGATTCTCCTGCCTCAGCCTCCTGAGGAGCTGGGATTACAGGCATTCACCATCCACACCCAGCTAATTTTTGTATTTTTAGTAGAGGCGGGGTTTCTCCACGTTGCTCAGGCTGGTCTCAAACTCCTGAGCTCAAGTGATCCACCTGCCTTGGCCTTTCAAAATGCTGGGATTACAAGTGAGAGCCACTGCACCTGGCCCCTTTTTCATTCCTGATATTGTTAATATCTTTTTGATATATCTCACTAGAAGATTATCTAGTATATTAATCTTTTCAAATAAACAAGCTTTTGGTGTTGTTGTTGGTACTCTTTCTTATTTGTTTGTGTTCTATTTTGTTAATTTCTTTGCCTATCTTTAGTCTTTGTTTCCTTTTCTTTTTTGGTATACACACTGTGGTTTTTTCCAACATCTTTAATTGCATGTTAAATTAATTTTAATCCTTTTTTCCCCAAATATATGCATTTAAGGTTATACATTTCTCTTCAAAAACTACTTTAGGCCGGGTGTGGTGGCTCACTCCTGTAATCTCAGCACTTTGGGAGGCTGAGGTGGGCGGATTACGAGGTCAAGAGATCGAGACCATCCTGGGCAACATGGTGAAACCCCGTCTCTACTAAAAATACAAAAATTACCCAGGCGTGGTGCTGTGCACCTGTGGTCTCAGCTACTCTGGAGGCTGAGGCAGGATAATCATTTGAACCCAGGAGGCAGAGGTTGCAGTGAGCCGAGATCGCACCACTGCACTCCAGCCTGGGCGACAGAACGAGATTCCATCTCAAAACAAAAAACAAAAAACAAAAAACAAAAAACTACTTTAGTTGTTTTGATATATAGTGCTTTGGTTGTCACTTAGTCATAAATATTTAATAAGTTTCCTAATAATTTCTTAATTGGTGTATTTACTTAGAAAAGTGTTTTAAATTTTCAAACTATATTGGGAGTATAGTACGATAGGTTGATTGGTTATGTTTCTGCTAAAGGATTTTTAATTTCATTGTATTTTAGACAGATAATGTAGTTTGAATCATATAAATTATTTTGTGTTTATTGAAATGTCTCTATTACTTATGTTGGTGTCAGTTTTTATAAATGTTCCATGTGTGCTTGAAAAGAATATATAATACCGAAACACTGAGTACAGAGTTCTGTATAAGTTATTTGATTACATTTGTTTAAATTTTAAGCATTCTTATTTTTCTTTTGTCTTCTTTAGCAACTTCTGAATGAAGTATATTAATATTTCCCAGCTATGATTGGGAATTACTTATTTTTGTAATTATGTCCATTTTTGCTATAAATGTCTTGAGGCCATGTTGATAGTTACTTACAAGTTTGAGAATGCTTATAAATAACTGTCTAGTAAATTACTCATCTTATAATTCCATAACCATCCTCTCTCTAGTGATGCTTTATTTTTTAAAGTCTATTTTGTGTGACAATAATGTAGCTACGTTAAATTTCTTTTAGTTAGTTTTGGTTCAAGAATTAGTTTTAGTTAGTTTACCTAGGTGGTTTTCATCTTTTTAAAATGATATCTCTTGTAAGCAGCAAATATCTTTTTCTTCTTTTAAAAAAGCAATTTCAGAATCTCTGCAACACAGCTGGTGAATTTAGTCCTTTTACATTTATTATTATTTTTGATGTGTATTGGCTTATTTCTACCATCTTTTTTTTTTTTTTTTTTTGAGACGGAGTCTCGCTCTGCCGCCCGGGCTGGAGTGCAGTGGCTGGATCTTAGCTCACTGCAAGCTCCGCCTCCCGGGTTTACGCCATTCTCCTGCCTCAACCTCCCGAGTAGCTGGGACTACAGGCGCCCGCCACCTCGCCCAGCTAGTTTTTTGTAATTTTTAGTAGAGACGGGGTTTCACCGGGTTAGCCAGGATGGTCTCGATCTCCTGACCTCGTGATCCGCCCGTCTCGGCCTCCCACTTACTTTTTTTCTTACTAATGTTTGGTTACTTCTTTTCACTCAGTTCCTGTCTTCTATTGAGTTTACTGAGTTTTCTGTATTTTCTTCTGCTTATTTGAAAGTTACATATTCTATTTCCATTCTTATATTGATTATTCAGTGAAGGGTGTAACTACCCTAACAAAGTTTCAAGTTAATCAATGGCTTTCTCTTCATCCTAGACAATATAAGGACTGCAAAATGCCTTATCTGCAATCAACTTTCTTTCTTCCAAGTATTTGTTGTTTAGTATTATAGCTCCACTTTTTTTCATAAACTGTCCTCTTTCTACAATTGTTATTGTTTTTCCTAATTTATAAGAAAATTGAGAATCTGAAAGGTTAAATGACTTGTCTGAGCTCACACATCTAACAAGTGGCAAAATCCATCTAGAACTCACCTGTATTTGGGGATGAAGCATCTGTAGACTTGAATTCACTGGGATATGCTGACCATTTCACCATATGGATAATTTTTCTATTATCAGATTTATTACTATTGGGAATCCCCAAATATCTCAGTGGTAAACCATATATAATGGGAGTTTTGCTCTTAGTTTTGGCCGTATATTGATAATTGACTGTTTAGCTGGGCATAGTAGTGTATGCCTTTAGTCCCAGCCACTTGGGAGGCTGATGCAGGGGGACTACTTGAGCCCAGGAGTGTGAGAACAGCCTGGGCAAGATAGTGAGACCTTGTTTCTAAAAAAAAAAGAAAAAAAATTGACTCCTTGTGGACCTTACGTTCCCCAGTGTGCTTACACAATCTCATTATTACTCTAAAGAAGTGACAAATGACAGGCAATATGCTGAGAGTAGATTAATGATACAACATATAGGAGATCACTCCCTCTTTCCCTATGTAAGATGGTTATTATACAAAGAGAACCATCCTTCAGATTTCTTATTTGAAATTTCAGTCTATAGGTTCACCCATCTATCCTTTGATATGGGACAGTTTTATAGCTAATGCAGGAATTGTAATTACACAAATTTCTAGTCTACTGCTTCAGCCTTCCAATCATGTTTCTTACTTAATAAGGTTGAGATCCCAAGTGAAGCAGTTTGTGGACAGCTCACCACCACCTATTGTTATTCTAAGAAAGCTAACAAAGCCCATTGAAGATGAAGAGTATCACATTATCATCTCTGTTCATGAAAGACAGCCCAATTTTCACATGGGAAACAAACAATGTATTTGAGGACAAAATGTTGGTGAAATAGTTTGGCTGAGTAAATGTTCCTGCAGCGATTATTGCCTCATCACTCAAAGGTGAAAGAACAGGGGAAAAATGGCACAGATTGCATCCACCAGGTAACAGATGAGAGAAAGAAGAATATAGTTCAAAAGTTAGGAAGTACCAATATAGTCTTCTGTAGACCCTGAAAAATGATTATTGCAATCATATCGAGCACTCAACCCCCAGCCTCCATTTGTAAAACAAATCATGATATGATTTAGTACAATTTAGATGGATTCAGGAAGAACTATTTGGACAACACATTCTTGGCTGGCACTGGAAGGAAAGAACCAGCCAGGCATTGTGGCTCATACTTGTAATCCCAGCACTTTGGGAGGCTGAGGCAGGCAGATCACTTGAGGTCAGGAGTTTGAGACCAGCCTGGCCAACATGGTGAAACCCTGTCTCTACTGAAAATAGAAAAATTAGCCAGGCGTGGTGGCTGACGCCTGTAATCACAGCTACTCAGGAGGCTGAGGCTGGAGAATCGCTTGAACTCGGGAGGCAGAGCTTGCAATGAGCCAAGATTGCACCACTGTACTCCAGCCTGGGCGACAGAGCAAGACTCTGTCTCAAAAAAAAACCCAAAAAACAAAAAACAAAAAAACCAGACCAAGGATGGAATAAGTGCTAAGTGTCTCCCTGTGTCAGGCCGTGTGCTAAGCACTTTACATGCATTATGTTAAATTTTCTCATAGTCTTTTGAGGAAGGTTTTAATATCCTTTATTTATAGGATATATTGAAGCTCAGAGACTTGAGGTGACATCTAAATTCACATAGCTAATAAGTGGAAGAGCTGGGATTTGAACCAAGTTCAGCTGGGCTAGCAGTCCATATTGCTTTGTTTTGTTTGTTTTTTTTTTTGAGACGGAGTCTTGCTCTGTCGCCCAGGCTGGAGTGCAGTGGCTGGATGGATCTCAGCTCACTGCAAGCTCCGCCTCCCAGGTTCACGCCATTCTCCTGCCTCAGCCTCCCGAGTAGCTGGGACTACAGGCGCCCACCACCTCGCCCGGCTAGTTTTTTTTGTATTTTTTTAGTAGAGACGGGGTTTCACCGTGTTAGCCAGGATGGTCTCGATCTCCTGACCTCGTGATCTGCCCATCTCGGCCTCCCAAAGTGCTGGGATTACAGGCTTGAGCCACCGCGCCCGGCCTCCATATTGCTTTTAAATAAAATGATGTGTGTCATTTAGCAGTTTAAAAGGTTAAGGGTGTGATTACAAGGTATTCATACTGGATCTGTTTCTTTCCCACCTCCCTGAGCCACTAGAAGAGGAATTAAGGACAGGTATTTTTTCCCCTGATATCACTGTGCAGTTCTGCTAGACTCCATCTCCCTCTCCACTATACAGTTAACACCATTTTAAAAAGTTCTGTAGCCCCCTTTCACCAGGTCTCAGTCTTTTTTGTTTTGTTTTGTTTGCTCGCTCTGTCACCCAGGCTGGAGTGCAGTGGCACGATCTCAGCTCACTGCAACCTCCGCCTCCCAGATTCAAGTGATTTTCTTGCCTCAGCCTCCCAAGTAGCTGGGATTACAGGCGTGTGCCACTATTCCTGGCTAATTTTTGTATTTTTACTAGCGATGGGGTTTCACTATGTTGGCTAGGCTGGTCTCGAACTCCTGACCTTAAGTGATCCGCCCGCCTTGGCTTCCCAAAGAGCTAGGATTACAGGCATGAGTCACCACACCCGGCCTCACCAGGTCACAGTCTTGAACCTCTTGCCCAACCCATTTCAAAGGCTGTGGACTGATCTGAACTTCAACTTCTCCCTGCCCCACCACCCCCATACTCTCAGGTTGCTATGTTCACTGCTGTTCTCCAGTTTCTTATCCCCCTCTGCTCCCCTGGACAGCCTGTGTGCCAGACACAGCTTTCCTGGTTAAGGGCATGATTCCTATCTCCTCCCTGGCTGTCTTGCCCCTTAGGCCACTCCGACTCCACTTCATTCCCAGGATAACACCCCCTTCCCCTCCCATCCCAATGCCATACAGTCTCCACCCCTCCTTCTTTTAGTTTCTGACGTTCACGAGTGAGAAATGCACCAAGCAGCTTCTATGTGCCAGGCACTAATCCACACATTTGCACCAGGGATGCAAATGTGAACAAGTAGATCATTCTGCAATGAAGGAGGCCAACAGAGTTCTGAAACAATGAGACAAGTGTTCGAATACAGGCATGCACGGCATGTCCGTGTCATGATAACAGTGAGACAGTCTCTTCTGATGCCAAAGTGGAGACTGGTGGAGGCTTCCCAGATAAGGTGAAAACTTACCTGAATCTAGGAGAATGAGTAGGAGTTTCCATAATTTCCCACCAGCTGGGTTGCTATGGTTATAGCTATAGTAGGCAACTGAAATTTAAGGAGTAGGGGTAGCAGGAGAGGTGAGAAGGTAAAAGGGAGGGTACTTTAGGACTTTTCATATCCTCTATACAATCCTTTAAGGTTAAGGAAAAAATTATATTCTGGACTAGAGTTTCATTCTTCTGCTAACAGGGAGAAATTCCTTCTCTTCTTTCCATTTTGCAAAAATAAAATAGTGAGGGGGAGAAGAAGTTATTACGTTAATAATTACCTTTCCCGTAATAACTACTCATTTTAAAAGGTGGTTACCGCGTGTTAGAGACTGCGCTGTGTGCTCTCTTACTGGATACAATGTTCTTAGTCTGTTCTGGAATTGCATTGTTTGGGGTTCCACCTGCTGGTAAGAGCTGGAAGTTCAGAAGTTCAATCACCTTGTCCGTGGGGTTCCATCCTCCTTGCCTTTTGTTGTCCTAGGGCTCAAGAGCCCTAGGTGAAGCCCGAGGTGAAGCTCAGGCTGGTTTGGACCTATTTCAGTGGGCTGACTGCAGCGAAGGGCCTGAGTGCTGCAGAAACTGGCCGTGGCGTGTCGGGCAGTGGTCAAATCCAGGCCCCGCTTCTCTGCTTCCGTAGCAACCACAGTTGCTAGAGTGGAATCTGCCGCAGATGGGGGTACGGGGCTCCGAGGATGGGTTGCACTTCCCTTGGGGTTACACTCACGGAGGCAGCTCACAGCTCAAACGTCCAAGGTTTATATTTAATTCCTTCATGCAGCTCCAGGTGGGGAGAAACAGCAGATCCGGTGCGGATGTACACCCCAACCCTTCCATTGAGAAGGGAGCCAGAGCAAAGTGCAGAGGTGGGGCCTCAGCTCCCCAGTTCAGGGAAAGGGGATGCCTGTTTTCTGCTCAATTAAGAGGCCTCTTGTCATTGCTAAGCCGAGCCTCTAGGATTAGATTACTAAGGTAATCAGCTTATTTTGCAAATTCATGGTGTTAAGGGATAGACTAGAGCCAGTTCCAGCATTCAGGACTTAAAGAACAGAGAATCACCGTCTACACTCTTCCCCTGGTGTATTGCCAAGGATGGCCACAAGGTCTGTATATCTTTACCCACCTGGACTTGTTGCCTTCTCCTGTCTCTGGATTCTTTCTGGGTTGCCCACGTTCACCCCCATATATCTAACTCCAAATCCCAGTGAGAAGGTTTGGGACTAGGAAAAGGCGTTAGTCGTCCCCACCAGAAGATCTCTGGGCTCACTCCGCAAACTTGCCCTTAACTCCCTTCTCAGAGCCCTGCATACTGAAGGGAACCTCCTTCACTCAAGCCTCAGGCCCCTAGATGTTTCCTTAGTGTTCCTTGGTGGACAGGTCTATGCGGCCTCATCCCCCAAAGTCCAAAGAAACTTGGAGAGGCTGAAGAAAGAGGCTGACAAATCCAGTTCCTTAGAAAGAAACATAGGGCTGGTGGCTCTAAATGGTGGCTCACGCCTGTAATCCCAGCACTTTGGGAGGCTGAGGCAGGCAGATCACCTGATATCAGGAGTTCAAGACCAGCTTGACCAACATGTCGAAACCCCCATCTCTACTAAACATACAAAAATTAGTGGGGCATGGTGGTGTGCACCTGTAATCCCACCTACTTGAAAGGCTGAGGCAGGAGAATCTCTTGAACCCG
>NW_012107919.1:2188402-2192836 GCF_000951045.1 Mandrillus leucophaeus
GATCACTTGATCTTGGGAATTCTAGACCAGCCTGGGCAACATGGCAAGACCCCTGTCTCTACAAAAAATACAAAAATTAGCTGGATATGGTGGCATGCACCTGTAATCCCAGCTACTCAGGAGGCTGAAGCAAGAAGAGTACCTGAGCCTGGCAGGTGAAGGTTGCAGTGAGCCAAGATAGAGCCACTGCACTCCAGCCTGAGTGACACAGTAAGACCCTGTCTCAGAACAAGAACAAAGGTAACCCATATTAAACTGCTGGCAGCTTCCTTTGCTGAATAAGAAAGAAAAAAAAAAATCTGTTACACACAGATTATCTCATATGATCTTCACAATAATTCTGTGAAGTAGGCATTATTGTTATTCTCATTTTATAGTTAAGAATACTAAGGCTTAGTGGCATAAAGTAATTGCCCACGTTTTCAGTGGTCAGTAGCAGACTGGCAAATCAAAATCAGTTCTATCGGACTGAAAGCTCTCACACATGCTGCCTCACTTCCATGGAAAGAGCCCCCTGTCCTCAATGAGTAATATTCACTTAAGAATAAAGGATATATTACAAAGAATGCCAAAATCAAGGATGGGTTTCATATTAACTCACTGATATTATTTATGTTTGGATTTGTCCTCTGTGTTTGTGATGGGCTGAATTGTGTGCTTCTCCCTCCCAATTGCTTTGTTGAAGTCCTAAACCCCAGTACTGAACAATGTGACTGTATTTGGAGACAGGGTCTTTAAAGAGGTAATTAAGGTAAAATGAGGCCATATGTATGGGCCCTAATCCAATCCAATGGCTGGTGTCTTTATAAGAAGAGATTAGGTTCGGCTGGGCGTGGTGGCTCACGCCTATAATCCCAGCAATTGGGGAGGTGGAGGCAGGTGGATCACCTGAGGTCAGGAGCTTGAGACCAGCTTGACCAACATGGTGAAACCCTGTCTGTACTAAAAATACAAAAATTAGCTGGGCGTGGCTGCGGGCACCTGTAGTCCCAGCTACTCAGGAGGCTGAGGCACGAGAATTGCTTGAACCTGAAGGTGGTGGTTGCAGTGAGCCAAGATTGCATCACTGAACTCCAGCCTGGGTGACAGAGTAAGATTCCATCTCAAAAAAACAAAAGAAGAGGAGATCAGGACACAGATGTGCACAGAGGGAAGACCATGTGAAGTTGTAGGGAGAAAACGACTGTTATAAACTGCATGTTTGCATTCCCTCCCAAGTTCGTTCCCTCCCTTCCTTCCTTCCTTCCTTCTTTCCTTCCTTCTTTCCTTCCTTTCTTTCTTTCTTTCTTTCTCTTTCTTTCTTTCTTTCTTTTCTTTCTTTCTTTCTTTCTCTTTCTTTTCCTTCCTTCCTTCCTTCCTTTCTTTCTTTCTCTCTCTCTCTCTCTCTCTTTCTTTCTTTCTTTCTTTTCTTTCTTTCTTTCTTTCTCTTTCTTTCTTTCTTTCTTTTCTTTCTTTCTTTCTTTCTCTTTTCCCTTCCTTCCCTCCCTCCCTCCTTTCTTTCTTTCTTTCTTTCCCTTCCTTCCTTCCTTCCTTCCTTCCTTCCTTCCTTCCTTCTTTCCTTCCTTCTTTCCTTCCTTTCTTTCTTTCTCTCTCTCTCTCTCTCTCTTTCTTTCTTTCTTTCTTTCTTTTTTGATATAGGGTCTCACTCTGTTTCCCAGGCTGGAGTACAGTGGCATGGTCACAGTTCACTGCAGCCCCAACTTCCTAGGCTCAAGTGATGCTCCTACCTCAGCCTCCCAAGTAGATGGGTCTACAGGCATGCACTACTATGCCCAGCTATTTAAACATTTTTTTTTGGTAGGGATGGGGTCTCGCTATGTTGCCCAGGTTGGTTTTGAACTCCTGGGCTTAAGCAATCCCCTGGCCTTGGCCTCTCAAAGTTCTGGGATTACAGGTATGAGGCACTGCACCTGGCCTCCCCTCAGATTCTTATATTGGACCCTAATCCCTACTGGGATGGCATTAGGAAGGGAACTTTGGCAGGTAATTCAATCATAAGCGTGGAGCTCTCATGCTGGGACTGGTGCTCCTATGAGAAGAGAGAGCTGGCTTCCCCTCTGTCTGCTTTCTGCCATGTGAAGATATAATGAGAAGATGACCACCTGTAAACCAGGAAGCAGGTCCTCACCAGACACTGGGTTTGGTAGTGTCATGATCTTGGACTTGCCAGCCTCCAGAATTGTGAGAAATAAATGTTTGTTGTTCACGCCAACCAGTTATGGTAATTTGTGGTAGCAGCTTGAACTAAGAAAATAACCATTTACGAGCCAAGGAAATAGGCCTTAGCATGAAACCAAACCTGCCAATGACTTGAGTTTGGCCATCTAGCCTCTAGAACTGCAAGGAAACAGATTTCTATTGTTTAAACCACTTAGTCTGTGCTACTTTGTTATGACAACCCTAGTAAACTAATCTTGTACTTGTAGCTCTTGCTACTAATAATATTTCCCATGAAATCAACAAAATAGTTTTGCATGAAGAATAAGCAGGGCCTGGCTGCTGACGCCTGTAATCCCAGCACTTCGGGAGGCTGAGGCAGGTGGATCAGTTGAGGTCAGGGGTTCGAGACCAACTTTGCCAACATGGTGAAATCCTGCCTCTACTAAAAAAATAAGAAAATCACCTGGGTATGGTGGCCTGCACTTGTAATTCCAGTTACTTCGGAGGCTGAGACAGGAGAATCGCTTGAAACCTTGAGGCAGAGGTTGCAGTGAGCCAAGATTGCACTACAGCCTGGGCAACAGAGCAAGACTCTGTCTCAAAAAACAAAAAAACAAACAAAAAAAAAGAATAAGCAGGTCCTGTGATATTTCCTTTACAGAATTGCTGTCTCCAAGAGTATTTTTTCCTAGGTGCAAGGAGGAGAGACTGGAAAATAGGAAGTGTGATTAACGTAAAGAAAGAAGCATCCTGAATGTTTTCTTTTCCACTATGATCTCATGTTTAGCTACCATTTAAAGCCTGAAAGTAGCTGTCTTTACTGAACACTGTGAATGTGAGATGCTTTACACACATTTAACTGCCACAGCTATTCTGTGAGGTGACTGCTACTCTCATTTTGCAGATGAGGAAACTGAGCCATCAGGCAGGAGAAAAGCAATCTGTGGTATTTTACAGAGTAAGTGGCGGTAAAGACCCATGCTTTTCACTATATGATTTTGACTGCTGTGATTCACTGCCCTCTTTCTCTACTGCTTCTTAAACTTTCCAAGTTAAGTCTTACAAATAGAGGAATAGAGAGAAAGGCTGGGTCTTGCCACTCAACATGTGGTCTTTGGACCAACAACAGATATTACGTGGGACTCATTAGAACTGCAAAGTCGCAGCCTTAGCCCAGCCATCCTGAATCAGGATCTGCAAGTGTAGGTGCGACTCCACAGGCCTCACATCTGTGGAGCTGGCCCTGCCCACAGGAGAGACATCTGCACGTGAAAGCATGAGAAGCATTGTCCTAAAGGATTTTGTGATGCAACCTTTCACCAACGGGATGGCTTTAGTTTTATCTTTTTGCTTTTTTGTCTCAAAATCTTTTACAATGTTTTATTTATACTCCTTAATATAGCCATTGGTCTTACTACAAAATAACATTTCCCCCAAAAAACCTTGAAGGAAAACTGATATGGTTTGGCTCTGTGTTCCCTCCCAAATCTCATCTCGAACTGTAATCCCCATATGTCAAGGCAGGGACCTGGTGGAAGGTGATTGGATCATGGGGGCGGTTTCTCCCAAGATGTTCCTGTGACAGTATGTGTGAGTTTTCACGAGATCTGAAGCTGTAAAAGTGTTTGGCAGTTTCCCCGTCTTCTCTTTCTCACTTGCTGCCATGTAAGACGTGCCTTGCTTCCCCTTCGCCTTCTGCCATGATTGTAAGTTTCCTGAGGCCTCCCCATCTATACAGAATTGTGAGTCAATTAAACCTCTTTTCTTTATAAATTACCCAGTCTTGGATATGTCTTTATAGTAAGGTGAAAATGGACTAATACATACTCCTAGATGATGCACTGTGTTTACCTGCAGTATCAGTACCTACTGGATTCTGCTTATTCCAGGAAGTCCACACATCCTAGGGTGGAAAACCTGGGCTTAGCCCATCCTAAGTGTAGACTGAAGACCCCTTGAGTAGATGCTTTTGACAGAATCACCTCCATATGGGTTTCGTGTCCTATTTATCCAAGAAGTTGAGCATTCATGCAATGTCTCCTTAAACTCCTTTATTTATGTTCTCCAAATCTCAGTCTTCTCATCTATAAAATGGGAAGAATAGCACCTATCATAGAGGTATGTTGTGAAGTTTAAACAAATAATACATAAGGCCGGGCATGATGGCTCACGCTTGTAATCCCAGCACTTTGGGAAGCTGAGGCAGGTGGATTGCTTGAGTCTAAGAGTTCAAGACCAGCCTGGGTGATGTGGTGAAACCCTGTCTCTATTAAA
>NW_012107919.1:2197256-2197835 GCF_000951045.1 Mandrillus leucophaeus
ACACACACACACACACACACACACACACACACTATAGAAATAGCCCAAATGACCAACAGCAGGGAATAGGAAAGCCAACAGTGGTGTTATGGCAATGGATATTTATATTGATCTATTAATAATACTATGTATACATCATAACACTGATGCAATAGCAGCTACACAGGAGGCTGAGGTGGGAGGATCTCTTGAGGCCAGGAGTTCGAGACTGCAGTGAGCTATGATGGTGCCACTGCACTCCAGCCTGGGTGACAGAGCAAGACCTCGTCTCTAAAAAATAAATAAATAAAAAAGTTAATTAATAGTACAATTGCAGCTGGGCGCAGTGGCTCACACCTGTAATCCCAGCACTTTGGAAAGCTGAGGCTGGCGGATCACTTGAGGTCAGAAGCCCACGATGAGCCTGGCCAACATGGTAAAACCCCGTCTCTACTAAAAATACAAAAGTTAGTCTGGGCGTAGTGGCGGGCACCTGTAATCCCAGCTACTTGGGAGCCTGAGGCAGGAGAATTGCTTGAGCCTGGGAAGCAGAGGTTGCAGTGAGCTGAGATCATGCCACTGCACTCCAGCCTGGGCAAC
>NW_012107919.1:2202520-2204853 GCF_000951045.1 Mandrillus leucophaeus
TCTTGTGCCTCAGCCTCCCGAGTAGCTGGGACTACAGGCATGTGCCACCACGCCTGGCTAATTTTTGAATTTTTGGTAGAGACAGAGTTTCGCCATGTTGGCCAGGCTGGTCTCGAACTCCTGACCTCAAGTGGTCCTCCTGCCTCGGTCTCCCAAAGTGCTAGAATTACAGGTGTGAGCCACCATGCCTGACCATGAATGCTGACATTTAACTTCACAAGGCTAACTTGAGCTGTGAAGCAAACTGGAAAATTTGTGTTGTGTGGCCCAGGACATGCTCTTCCCATGAGCCAGTAGCATGAAAAGCAAATTGTCAGAAACTTACAATCTGAGTGTGGAAACAAAACAAAGGGAGGAAATTAATCTTCTGAAATGTCTCTCAACTAAGAGTACCCTTCTCTTACTCCCCCTCCAGCACATCAGGGAACTAGTTTCTTACAGCACACATTTGGGAAAATGTGGACTTTTTGTTTCCCATTTTTAGGTTTTCTTAAAGCAGAAATTATAGTTAGGTTATGTAGTCTTTTAAATTATTTACATTTGAGTGAAAGTTAATATTTTTCTTTAACCTACCTATGGGTCCTTTGAAAAGATGTTTAATGACTATTTAAGGTGACTAAAACCATCATATTAATTTTTTACTCCAAAGATAGTAGTAAGAGGGAAATTTCCAGTGGCAGTTATTTAAAATAAATTGACAAGTCAAAAATATAATGTATTAATACTATTATCTAATAATTAATTATTAATTATCTAATATATTTTGGCTTGTCAATTAATTTTAACAATTAATATTAATAAATATAAAAGTAAACTCTAGCCAGCCATGGCGGTGCACACCTACAGTCCCAGCTACTCAGGAGGCTGATGCAGGAGCCCAGGAGTCCAAGGCTATTGTGAGCTATGATCACCCTTATGAATAGCCACTGCACTCCAGCCTGGGCAACATAGGGGGATCCCACCTCAGAAAATAAATGTAAATCCTCGCCATTAGCTATGACTATAAATATCTAAAGCACTTCTTTAAAAATAATCATTATTCCTGTATCTTTTATATATGTAAACCTAACAATATGGGTTATGATTACTTTTAGGCACATAATACATGAATAGGTGACAGACGGCACATCTGGTACCAAAGTATTCTTAATCTCATCCACCAGAGGGTACTTGAGAGTTATTCAATAAAAGAACTTGGGAGAGCAAATTTAAAAATTTAAACTGGAAACCACAGTCCTAGAGTGATATACACACACACACTTCTGGTACATTATTAACCAAATTCATTTTGCTAAAAGATAGCCACATTTTTTTCCCACTAAATTATAGAATTCGGATACTCTTCCATTTGCTTTTTATTTATTTGTTTTTAATTTTTTTTTCTTTTTTTCAGAGACAGGGTCTCACTGTGTGTTGCCCAGGCAGGTCTCGAACTTCTGGACTCAAGTGATCCTCCTGCCTTGGCCTTCCAAAGTGTAATCCCAAAATGCCAGGATTACAGGTATGAACTGCCATGCCTGGCCAAGTTAGAATCTCATTTGTATTCTTATACTCACTTTTGAAAATTTTTTGAATCTAACCTAGGTTGGGGGTGGGAGTACTGTGTATTTCACACACTATATTAAATGTGTTTTTCTAGTGAAAATTGTGGTACTTACATTTACTAGAAAAGGCTAGTAATTTTATTATTGTAATTCCATAATTGTTTCTCCATTGTATAATTAGCATATCATTTAATTGGATTCACCTGAATAGTCTCATGAACGATGCAGCATGTTATTTTTCTTTCATTAGGTTCATCTTCCACTTTTCTTTCCCATTCCATGTTCCAGTAAGAGCAAATTACTGTACTGTACATTAAAACTAAAAATTAGGCCAGGTGTGGTGGCTCACGCCTATAATCCCAGCACTTTGGGAGGCTGTGGTGGGCAGATCACAAAGTCAGGAGTTTGAGACCAGCCTGACTAACATGGTGAAATCCTGTTTTTACTAAAAATACAAAAGTTAACCAGGCATGGTAGTGTGCACCTGTAATCCCAGCTACTCAGGAGGCTGAGACAGGAGAATCACTTGGACCCGGGAGGCGGAGGTTGCAGTGAGCTGAGATCACACCACTGCATTCCAGCCTGGGCGACAGAACAAGACTCCGTCTTAAAAACAAAACAAAACACACACACACACACACACACACACACACACACACACACACACACTATAGAAATAGCCCAAATGACCAACAGCAGGGAATAGGAAAGCCAACAGTGGTGTTATGGCAATGGATATTTATATTGATCTATTAATAATACTATGTATACATCATAACACTGATGCAA
>NW_012107919.1:2206858-2208210 GCF_000951045.1 Mandrillus leucophaeus
GGAACCTGCTGAGCCAACAGTCAAATGGGGAGCGGGCGTCAAAAACCAGACAATGCAATCCACATGGGTCACCAAGTCAGGGTAGGCAGAAGCTGTGCTGAAATCCGACGTGTAGAGCAGCGGTTGAATCCAGGGAGGTGCATGCAAGCCACAGTGTGTGCCTCTGCTGTCCAGCTATTATTCTCGATCCCAGGAGTTTACATGCCAATGAGACTAGGTGAGTAAATAAGTTAATTTCACATGCTGCTGAGTCCTATAAAGAAAGATAGCATAGGATAAAAAGTGGAGAGTTCCTAGGAAGGCTGTTTTAGTCAAGGTGGTATTCTAGGCAGGAAGAACAGCAAGGGTAGAGGCCCTTAGCCAGGAATGACAGAAGGCAGCTGTTGTAGCTGGAGTGTAGTGAACAAAGAGGAAGAAGGAAATGACTGGAAAGGTAGGCAAGACCATATCACATAGGATTTTGTAAGCCACGACAAAGAGGCTGGGTTTATCAACATAATGAGAAGCTACCGGAGGTTTTAAATAGGGAAGCGGGCTTGGCATGATCCCAGTTACACCTTGGAAAATCACTCTGGCTGCTGTGTGGAGGATGTATTATAGTTAAGACAAGAGTTATGGTCATGAGACTAGTTAGGAGGTAGTTGAAACAGTTCAGGCAACAAATGGTGGTTGTTTGGGATAAGATGGGAGCAGTTGTCACAGAAGGAAGTTGGATTCAAGATCTCTTATGGAGAGTGATCTGATAGCGTTTACTGACGCATTGGAATTGGAACACAAGGGGAAGAAAAATAAGGGGACTCTTGGGTTTGGGGCCTGGGCAAATGTGTGGGCAGTGGTGCCATCTACTCGGGTGACACAGGATTGAAGGGGAGTGGATTTGGGGGAAAGACCATAGCTTTATTTTGACACTGTTGAGTTTGAAGCACATGCTAGGCATCCTTCTAAGTGCAGATGTGAAGTGGACAATGGTAGTAGTATCTGTATCTGGGTTTAGGGATGAGTTCTGGACTACAGAGAAGTGTTTGAGAGGCACTGGTGTTCGCAAGGCATCTGTGAAAGGTATTTAAAGCAGGCATTGAGGTTAGGTGAAATTAACTTGGGAGTAGTGCCCATAGAGAAGAGCTTCGAGGTGGCTTGTACCTGTAATCCCAGCACTTTGGGAGGCTGAGGCGGACGGATCCCTTGAGCTCAGGAGTTTGAGACTAGCCTGGCCAATGTGGTGGAACCCCATCTCTATTAAAAATACAAAAATACTTTTGTATTTTTTTTGCAGCCATAAAAAAGAATGAGTTCATGTCCTTTTCAGGGACATAGATGAAACTGGAAGCCATCATTCTCAGCAAACTAACACA
>NW_012107919.1:2209291-2219414 GCF_000951045.1 Mandrillus leucophaeus
AGGCAGGAGAATGGCGTAAACCCGGGGGGCGGAGCTTGCAGTGAGCTGAGATCCGGCCACTGCACTCCAGCCCGGGCGACAGAGCCAGACTCCGTCTCAAAAAAAAAATAAAATAAAATAAAAATAAAGTAAGGTAGGAAAAGGCCAAGCAAGCAGGAGTTCATGGAGTCCTCAGGAGGAATACATTTCAGGAATAAGATCAAGCAAGGGGCTGCTAGTAAGGCAATTAAGATGAAGACAGAGGCGTGGCCTTTGGCACCTTGATTAGAGCTGTTTTAGTGGAATAGTGGGTAGCTGGGGCACAGAAGCCTCATCTGAGTAGGCTGAGAAAAGGAAAAGAATGGGAGGTGAGATATAAGCAACTGTTTCAGAGCTTTTTTGTGTAAAGGAGCAGTGTAGGGAACAGATAGATGGTCCAGATAATTTTTTTCTTTTTTCTTTTTTTAAACAAGATCTCTCTCTGTCACCCAGGCTAGAGTATAGTTGTGTGATCACAGCTCACTGCAACCTCTGCCTCCCAGGCTCAAATCATCCTCCCACCTCAGCCTCCCAAGAAGCTGGGACCACAGGTGCCTGCCACCATGCCCGGCTAGTATTTTGTATTTTTGGTAGAGATGGGGTTTTGTCATGTTGCCCAGGCTGGTCTTGAATTCCAGAGCTCAAGTGATCCTCCCACCTTGGCCTCCCGAAGTGCTGGGATTATAGAGGTCAGCCATCATGCCTGGTCCTAGATAACTTTTAAGAGATGTTTGTATACAGATAGTAATGATACAGAGGAGAAGGAGGACTTGAACCCTGCAGGAGATAAAAAGATAACCTGTAGAAATAAAATCCTTGAGAAAGTGATGACAGATGGGGTCCTGGGCACAGGACCTGGTTGCTTTTTTCCCCATCCTAACAGGAGGGAAGGCAGAGTGTGTGCTGCAGATCCAGGTGCTTCTCTCCTGATGGCATTGGTCTTGTGGGTCCCTAGCTAGACCACCCTCAGCTTTCGTAACAGAAGGAAACTACTGGTGATATTTATGCATGCAGGAAAAGTCTTGGATCAAGGAAGAAGTACAGATTGCTGTCTCAAATTAGACACAAATTCTCAAGTGCTGGGCCCACAGAAAATCTATGTGTCAAATACCTATCTCTCCTCTCCAACCCTGAAGCTGTATTTGTACTTAAACCAAGCTGGTGGGTGGGTCTCACCTCTTTGGACCAAGCTTTCTTACAGGTGAGAGCCACTGCACCTAGCCCATGGGCTAGAGGTTTTATAAATAAAATTTCTTTGCCTGGAGAGCTTTGAGGGGTTCCTTTATTCAGATTTCCAAATTGGTACAGATTAGTCTGAAATTTTGTTTTAGTTTTTACTTTACAGAGACAGACTGTTACGATGCTGCCCAGATTGGTCTTGAACTCCTGGGCTCAAGCAATCCTCCCACCTCAGCCTCCTGAAGTGCTGGGATTACAAGCATGAGCCACCGTCCCCAGCCCAATCTAAAATTTTGAGGGAACATAGCTTGGTGCTGCTACGATGGAGCTTCTGCTACTCATCCTGTTCTGTTTTAGTGCAAATTAGTAGAAACAGTTTAGAGGTTCTAAGAAAAGTAGTGGTGGGGGAAAAGTAGGATGATTGAAATAGCATTTCAATTAGATGAATTGGGCTAGTTATTTAAAGATATAACTTGTAAAAAAAAATAGTTATAATAGCTACAACTTACTGGATGCCTACCATGGGCTAGAGGGTTTTGTTTGTTTGTTCTTTTTTTAAAAATAATTTTTGGCCAGGTGTGGTGAGTCATGCCTGTAATCCCAGCAGTCTGGGAGGCCTAAGCAGGCAGATCGCCTGAGGTCAGGAGTTTGAGACCAGCTTGGCCAACATGGTGAAACCCTGTATCTACCAAAAATGCAAAAATTAGCCAGTCATGGTGGCGGGCACATGTAATTCCAGTACTTGGGAGGTTGAGGCAGAAGAATTGCTTGAACCTGGGAGCTGGAGGTTGCAGTGAGTCAATATTGCGCCACTGCATTCCAGTCTGGGCAACAGACTGAGACTCCATCTCAAAAAAAAAAAAGAAAAATTAAAATTTTTTTTTAATTAAAAAAAAAGTAGAGATAGGGTCTTGCTGTGTTGCCCAGGCTGGTCTTGAACTCCTGGCCTCAAGATCCTCCTACCTCAGCCTCCCAAAATGCTAGGATTACAGGGGTGAGCCACTATGCCCAGCCCATGGGCTAGAGGTTTTAGAAATGAAACAAAACAACTACTATTGACATTGGAGTCTTTTTCCTCCTGCTGTGCATTGAAAAAAGGATTTGGGTTCTGGGACCCATCCATGTGGGCCTTTGGATGCAATACAGTTACACAAATATTTCTTTCTTTACTTCCCTGAAAGCTAGGTATTAGTGTCACCACTAATTTTTGCAGATGGGGTGACTAAAGTTTACAGAGATTGTATACCTGATCCAATTGAGTAATGCAACCAGAATTTGAATCTAGGGCTATCCAACTCTAAAATTCATGCTGGAGCTACTCTGCATAGATCATACAGGTAGGGTGCCGTGATCAAGCGTGCGGACTGTGGTGGAAGAGGGATTGGGACTTGAGTTATACTCCACCATTTACTAGCTCTATTGTCTTGGGCCAGTTACTCAACATCTAGCAGTCTGTGTTTCTTTATCTGTAAAACGGGGGTAGTAATAGCCCCTCCCTCGTGGGTTGCTCTGAGGATTATGTGAGACAGTGTATGTGAGACATATAGCTCAGACCTGACAAAGGGAAGAGGTCCAATAAATGTTGGTTATTATTATAAGATACCACGCTGGCCTCTGTCTCAACCAGTCTCACTGCTTGCACCAGAAACTTACATCCTGTCTTGGAAATGTCTCACATAATAGATTGTATCCGCTTAACTTACTCTGTCCTGTGCTTCCAACACCAGGCATCTAAGAAATGCTTCGGATGACGATATTACCCAACTGCATGAGTGGGTTTGATAGCTTTTCCAAAGGGCTGGTATTTCAGTTGTGCAACTGTAACTGCTCCATGGCAATAGAAAAGATTTATTTTTTGGACCAGAACCAACCCTCAGCTCCATTTCTCAAACTCCAGCTACATCACAGGATGTCAGCGTCATGCAATATTAACGGTTGGTCAAAGGTGCTAGTGCCATTTTGCAGACGTAATGAAGAACCCATATTGTCTAAGATAGTTTTGCTATGCCTTCTGCCCTGAGCCCTGCTCAACCTTTGAGACCAGGCTGGTGGGAAAATTTAGCTACAAACTCACCTAGAAGGCAGTGGAAGGGCAAAAAACTTGTTTATTCAGCTTTGCAGGAGTCTGGTTAAAAGATGCCACATAGTCAAGGAAAGGGCCAAGTCACCACCTTTCCTTAGACCTAAAGAGGCAAAGAAAAAGATCTCTCAGAATTTTTTTTTTTTTTTTTTTTGAGGCAGAGTTTTGCTCTTGTTGCCCAGGCTGGAGTATAATGGCACCATCTCGACTCACCGTAACCTCTGTCTCCTGGGTTCAAATGATTCTCCTGCCTCAGCCTCCCGAGTAGCTGGGATTACAGGTGTGCGCCATCACACCTGGCTAATTTTTTGTATTTTTAGTAGAGACAGGGTTTCTCCATGTTGGCCAGGCTGGTCTCGATCTCCCAACCTTAGGTGATCCTCCTGCCTTGGCCTCCCAAACTGCTGGGATTACAGGCGTGAGCCACCGAGCCTGGCTGTTTTTTTTTTTTTTTAAGACTAAGCACAACAATGCTGGGTGTGGTGGCTCACACCTGTAATTCCAGCACTTTGGGGGGCCAAAGCCCGCAGATCGCTTGAGGTCAGGAGTTTGAGACCAGCCTGGGCAACATGGTGAAACCCTGTCTCTATCAAAAATACAAAAAAAAAAAAAAAAGCACAATGAAGTAGTTTTCAAATGTGGATGATGGCCTGGCTCCTAAAGAGGAATCCAGAGTGGGGCAGGGGAAGAGAAAAAGGAGGAATTTTCTCTTAGAAGGCCACGGCTATCAGTGAGGTAAGCAGTCAGGTTAATCATTTTAAACTGGTTTGTGGGACCAGATTTCTGACCTGAAGGGTGAAGAATTGTGTGCTTGCTTTAGTTGGGGTCTCTTCTAACCAGTTTGTCCTTGCTAACATTGAAGAAACTGAGTCAGCCTTTTCATGCTTTAAGAACCACTTCTTCAGGGGACTTTCTCATGTCCTGAAGCTCAGAGTGTACTCATTCTTCTTTACATCTTAGTGACATCAAGATGTGAAGTCAGACAGGCCTGGTTTAAACAAAGGTCCCTCTGCCTTGGTGCTTCAGACAAGTTATCTGACCTCAGTTTCCTCATCTGTAAAATCCAATTAATAAAATAACCTACTTGGATAATGTATGTGTAATGGAAAATAAAAATAGTATATTAAACCAAACTGACTACAGCCATTTCTGCCTTTTAAGGGAGGTAGACACACTTCATATCAGTGAGGAAATTCATTTTTCGTTTGTGCCCTTCCCCAGAAGTGATAGAGAGTACACATGACACAGAAGCACTCAGGGAGGGAGAGAGGGAGAGAGAAAGAGAAAGCGAGAGGATGTGTGCATGCATTAGCATGAGATCAGGTAGATCTGCTACTTAACAGAGCACAGCCATGGTGTTTGGATGTATTGAGGAGGGGCGGCAGTACAATATATGCATAGAAGCTGGAAAGAGCTGAATTGCTCCACCCAGCAAAATAAAAGGCACCAGTGAGCCCTTAATAAATGGCAGCCAGTAGCCAATGAGATACCAAAGCTATCTTGTTGGCCAAGTGTAGTATCTCTCCATGGAGGAACAGTGTCCTCTCTCTCTCTCTCTCTCTCTCTCTCTCTCTCTCTCAATCTCTGTGTGTGTGTGTGTGTGTATGTGTGTGTGTTGGGGAATGGAGGTAGATGGCACACAGGGATGTAATGGGTCCAAATTCTGGCTCCATCAGGTTTATTTCTCTGTTTCTTCAAGTTATTTACTTATTTATTTAGATGGAGTCTCGATCTGTTGCCCAGGCTGGAGAGCAATGGTGCAATTTCAGCTCATTGCAACCTCCGGCTCCCAGGTTCAAACAATTCTCCTGCCTCAGCCTCCCGAGTAGCTGGGACTACAGGTGCCCACCACCATGCCTGGCTAATTTTTTTTGTATTTTTAGTAGAGACGGGGTTTCACCATGTTAGCCAGGATGGTCTCGATCGTCTGACCTCGTGATCTGCCCGCCTCAGCCTCACAAAGTGCTGGGATTAAAGGCCTGAGCCACCGTGCCCGGCCTTAAATGCATTTTTGACTTAGGATATTTTCAACTTAGTTTATCAAGATGTAACCCCATTGTAAGTAAGAAACATTTGCATTCCACAATAATAGTCATATGAAGATGGTATACTGTCCTAAAACAAGGGCTTTGTGGTTTTATTTTTAAAGTTTTTAAATTTTTAATTTTTTTTGAGATGGAGTCTTGCTGTGTCACCCAGGCTGGAGTGCAGTGGCATGATCTTGGCTCACTGCAACCTCCGCCTCCAGGGTTCAAGCGATTCTTCTGTTTCAGCCTCCCGAGTAGCTGGGATTACAGGTGCATGCCACCATACCTGGCTAATTTTTGTATTTTTGGTAGAAATGGGGTTTTGCCATTTTGGTGAGGCTGGTCTCGAACTCCTGACCTCAGGTGATCTGCCCATCTCGGCCTCCTAAAGTGCTGGGATTACAGGCATGAGCCACCATGCCCGGCCGGTGGTTTTATATTAAAATTGACATGTGCTGTATGTTTACGGCAGAAAACTTGAAAAGCAGAGCACAGAGAACCACCACTCCAACAAAAAGATCGCGGCTGCTAACATTTTGGTTTGTGTCTTTTTGTTTTTTATTCTCCCAAGTATATGTACATCTTTTTCTATCTTTTCAAAATGTGATACTGTTCTACAGTATGCTTCCCCCTCCCTGCTTTGTTAAACTTAGTAATAGACTGTGAACCTTTCCCATGGATGAATTGCTTCTTAAAATAGATGTTCCATTGAAAGTAGCCATATCCTAGGCTAGTGATTTAGTTACTATTCTTTTATTTTTTTTTTTTAAGGTGCTGATGCCCATGGCCGCCCAAATCTGCAAAATTCTGCACATTGCATTTCCTTCTTGGAAAATTAGCATGTGCACGTTAGCAAGTAGCAAGCTCTGCGAAGCCCTTTTAAATAAGCCCCTCGACTTTGATTAGATCATTATTTTCCAAACTGATTTAACACTGGAGCCACTTATTCTCATAACTCCTGTTAATGTCTCGGGACTCATTTGGGGAAACACTGTTGCAGGCTGAAGCTTCTTTAAGAGGAAGAAGAAGGTCTTGTGCGTTTTTGTTGTTTCCACACTGCCTTACGACTGGGTTTTAAAGAAATTATGGAAAATGGGATTGGATTGATGAATCACTTCTAACCAACAGCCTCACACGTGTGACTTGAGGGCCAAGGTTAGAGGCTGGGGCTGCACTCCAGAGTGCCTCTTGGTGTAAAGCTAATTGGTCCCTTTGGGGATGAACCTGTGAACTTGGCCTCGTTAGTGCCGGCACGGAACAGCTGAGTTGGTTGATCTGGTGCCATGAAATTGTTCTCTCACCCAGATTCTCATGCTGTCCTCCAGGTGGCAATGCTGGTTTGTCAACCTTCTGAGATAGCACCTGATACTTGGGCCGAGCAAAGATGGAAACAGAAGGGAAGCAGATGAGGATGAGGAATGGAGTTGGGAGTGGAGTGATTATTGAAAATTAGAAGACACACTGTCAGGTTTGCAGTTGATATGAAGCTGGCGCGCAGTCTCATACATTGGGTGTCCAGACTCAGATTTTAAAGAATCTCAATGAATATTACTAGCATTTATTGAGCACCAACTATGGGGCTTACAACATGCCAGATCATTTCATTCACTGTTTCTTTTAATGCCCTCAACAGACCTATGAGGTAGGTCCTGGAGGTTGAAATAATGGAGCTGGAAATTGGACCTTGATTCCTAAGGCCTGGTATTGTATATGAGAGCTTTGCTAGATTGAAATAAGTGGATATTTACCAGGGATGAAACATGCAAAATGTTTATCTATCTATCTATCTATCTATCTATCTATCTATCTATCTATCTAATCTATCTCTCATCTATCTCTCATTTCATTAGTGTAGGATGGGCCTGATTATTAATTAATTATTAATTTCATGAAATTAATACTGGGTTTTTTTTTAAAGTTAGCCACCTGCTAAATAAATCAGTTACAGTTCTGGACTGCATCCTTTAAACGACAACACTCATGTCAGAATAGTGGAGATGTTTATTTCCTAGCTCTTCTTTTTATTCTGGTGGCCACTATGCAAGATAAACATGGCCACACTGAATGATCCCGGCGTGGCCGGCTTAAAGTCTAATTGTAGCACTGAGTGGTTCTACTCAGTATAACTGTATCTGTATTACACTTGTCACCTAGGAAATGTTGAAATTATTTCCCTAAATGCCTCATTCTCCCAGTGGACCCTGCATTTCTTGAGGGAAGAAACCATGCCCTTCATTTCTGCATTCATAGGGCCTAGCAAAGTACCCAGTACATATTATTGGTAAGTCATTAGTAAAGCTTTTTTTTTTTTTTTTTTGAGAGAGAGTCTGGCTCTGTGGCCCAGGCTGGAATGCAGTGGCACGATCTTGGCTCACTGCAACCCCTGCCAGGCTTAAGAGATCCTCCTGCCTCAGCCTCCCGAGTAGCTGGGACTACAGGCACACGCCACCACACCCGGCTAATTTTTGTATTTTTAGTAGAGACGGGGTTTTTGCCATGTTGCCCAGGTCAGTCTCAAACTCCTGAGCTCAAGCGATCTGCCTACCTTGGCCTCCCAAAGTGCTGGGACTACAGGCCGAGCCACCACACCCAGTCAGTAAAGTTTAAATGAATGAGTGAGTGAGTAAATGAAGGCTGTCTCCTGCAGAAATGTAATCAGAATATGAACTGAGGAAGGAACTGAGGAAGCTTAGTCCAGCCTAGAAGAAAGAAGACCTGAAGGAGCTACAACTATCTTGCAAGATGTAAAAGGCTGTTGTAGGCATGAGGTTATGGTGCAAGTTTGCGCGTCTTCAAGTGGAAGGCCAAGGAAGGCCAGTCTCTTAAACAAAAAATAATCTAACAGCAATGGCCTTTCCATCTCCTGAACCAGAGGTGGGATGGCCATCAGGTGGGAATGTGGGAGAAGGGGTTTCTGCATCGTGTGTCAGGCTGAACAAGAGGCCACTCAGGCATGCAGCCGTCTTGTCACCACTTTGTGCCAGTGCCCAGAATAATGCTGGCCACCTAGAAGGCACTTGATAAATATTTACTGAAGAAGTGAATAAACAGTCTTCTACTAATTGAAGATTCATTCAACTAACATTTATTAAATTTTCCTGTGTGTTAGGTCTGTGCTCGGCTGCAGAGGCTGTTTCAGGTGAAAGGAGGACTCAGTCCCATCCTAAAGGGGAGTGTGTCATCCTGGTCGGAGCACCAGGTGGGGCCAGACTGTCTGGGTTTGAAATCCAGCCTTGCCAATTACTTTACTTTGTTATGCCTCCGTTTCCTCAACTATAAAATGGGGGTGAAATAGCATTCACCCGAAGGAATTATTTTGATAACTAAGTGAATTAACACTTGGCATTAACCACTCAAATGTTCATCATGATTATCATGGTACAGCCTTTCCAGCAGGGCCACAAGTAAGTTACTATTATGTGATGGATGCTTTGATGGGCGCATCCAGACTGGCATATGTGAGCACCTGGACAGGTTAATAAATAGAAACTTTATCGAATCAATGTGCTGTAAATCTTTATTCAGTTTTGGGTTTTTTGTAACAGCGTCTCGCTCTGTCATCTAGGCTGGAGTGCAGTGGTGCCATCATGGCTCACTGCAGACTCGACCTCCTAGACTCAAGCGATCCTTCCCCTTCAGCTTCACAAGTAACTGGGACCACAGGCATGTGCCACCACATCTGGCTAATTTTTAAAATTTTTGCATAGACAAGGTCTCGTTATGTTGCCCAGGCTGGTCTTGAACTCCCAGCTCAAGCAGTCCTTCCACTTTAGCCTTCCAAAATGTTGAGATTACAGGCATGAGCCACCACACTTGGCCATTTATTCAGTTTTTGTTACAGAAGAGGCTGAGCACTTGGGGAGGTAGGACTGCTGCTCACCCACCAGAGTTTTTTGGTGGTACTTTCCCTTCCTCTAGAGCTTTCTAGCATGTACGCTAGACATATATATTATAACATATGTTGGGACCCTGTCAGGAGGGAAGGATGAAGAAAGGAGGCCTGTTGATGTCAACACTCAGCCTGACATCCAAAGGTCTGAGGAATTCCACTCTGGCCCCAAACTCACATTCCCCACTGGACCAAACAACCACTCTATAGTAAAACAGGGGTGACACCCTTGGAGGGCATGCCTCTTGGGGCACATTACCCCCAACCTTGAGGGACTTATCAGCATATTATTTCTAACCACATAGTGTATTATCCTGAGTGGTTCTAGGAGATAAAATTTTTCTAATCTTGTTACACCTCCTATGATTTTTATTCCCACTTGTAGATTTCTGCCCCAGGTGGTTGATCAGCTCATCACCCCTTAACCCCTCTCTGCTCATGGGGGCTGTACAGAGTGCCCTGAGGCTGGCTTAAAGGGTACCTGCTCCTGAACTGGAGGGTCAGGAAGACTAAAGGATATGTAGGAGTTAGCTATGCAAGCAGTTGGCAGGAATGCAATAGCGTGTGCAAAGACCTGAGGTCAGTGGAGCATGGCACATTCAGGGGAATGGAAGTAGTTTAGTGTGGCTGGCACATAGGGCATAGGGTGTGCACATGGGGAGGGAGAATGAGGAAGAGGCTGGAGAGGTGTGCAGGGTCAAGCTTGGGAAGGGCCGTGGGAGAGCTGTGTTAAGGACTTTAAGCTTGATCCTGAGCCACAGTAGGTATCTCTGAAGGGTTTTAAGGAAGGTGGTGAATGGAACAGGTTTGCATTTTAGAAAGAGCATCCCAGCTGGAGAAGGGATCAAGAAGGATGGGTGTGTGTATGTGTGTGTGGGTGCGTGTGCATGTGCGTGTGTGCACATTCCACCACCAATGTGCTGGGGAAGG
>NW_012107919.1:2219464-2221609 GCF_000951045.1 Mandrillus leucophaeus
ATTATTTTGATAACTAAGTGAATTAACACTTGGCATTAACCACTCAAATGTTCATCATGATTATCATGGTACAGCCTTTCCAGCAGGGCCACAAGTAAGTTACTATTATGTGACGGATGCTTTGATGGGCGCATCCAGACTGGCATATGTGAGCACCTGGACAGGTTAATAAATAGAAACTTTATCGAATCAATGTGCTGTAAATCTTTATTCAGTTTTGGGTTTTTTGTAACAGCGTCTCGCTCTGTCATCTAGGCTGGAGTGCAGTGGTGCCATCATGGCTCACTGCAGACTCGACCTCCTAGACTCAAGCGATCCTTCCCCTTCAGCTTCACAAGTAACTGGGACCACAGGCATGTGCCACCACATCTGGCTAATTTTTAAAATTTTTGCATAGACAAGGTCTCGTTATGTTGCCCAGGCTGGTCTTGAACTCCCAGCTCAAGCAGTCCTTCCACTTTAGCCTTCCAAAATGTTGAGATTACAGGCATGAGCCACCACACTTGGCCATTTATTCAGTTTTTGTTACAGAAGAGGCTGAGCACTTGGGGAGGTAGGACTGCTGCTCACCCACCAGAGTTTTTTGGTGGTACTTTCCCTTCCTCTAGAGCTTTCTAGCATGTACGCTAGACATATATATTATAACATATGTTGGGACCCTGTCAGGAGGGAAGGATGAAGAAAGGAGGCCTGTTGATGTCAACACTCAGCCTGACATCCAAAGGTCTGAGCAATTCCACTCTGGCCCCAAAGTCACATTCCCCACTGGACCAAACAGCCACTCTATAGTAAAACAGGGGTGACACCCTTGGAGGGCATGCCCCTTGGGGCTCATTACCCCCAACCTTGAGGGACTTATCAGCATATTATTTCTAACCACATAGTGTATTATCCTGAGTGGTTCTAGGAGATAAAATTTTTCTAATCTTGTTACACCTCCTATGATTTTTATTCCCACTTGTAGATTTCTGCCCCAGGTGGTTGATCAGCTCATCACCCCTTAACCCCTCTCTGCTCATGGGGGCTGTACAGAGTGCCCTGAGGCTGGCTTAAAGGGTACCTGCTCCTGAACTGGAGGGTCAGGAAGACTAAAGGATATGTAGGAGTTAGCTATGCAAGCAGTTGGCAGGAATGCAATAGCGTGTGCAAAGACCTGAGGTCAGTGGAGCATGGCACATTCAGGGGAATGGAAGTAGTTTAGTGTGGCTGGCACATAGGGCATAGGGTGTGCACATGGGGAGGGAGAATGAGGAAGAGGCTGGAGAGGTGTGCAGGGTCAAGCTTGGGAAGGGCCGTGGGAGAGCTGTGTTAAGGACTTTAAGCTTGATCCTGAGCCACAGTAGGTATCTCTGAAGGGTTTTAAGGAAGGTGGTGAATGGAACAGGTTTGCATTTTAGAAAGAGCATCCCAGCTGGAGAAGGGATCAAGAAGGATGGGTGTGTGTATGTGTGTGTGGGTGCGTGTGCATGTGCGTGTGTGCACATTCCACCACCAATGTGCTGGGGAAGGGATGGTGTGGTAGCTAGGGTTGGATGCAGGGAGAATCCAACTCCCTGGATGTTAGGAGGGTGTTGCAATACCTCCTGGAAGAGATGAGGGGACACTGAACTAAGAAAGCCACAGCATCGTGAATGGAGAGAGCTGTAAACACATTTGGGAAGAATTAACAACCTCTGGCTACAGGCTGGAAGCTGAGGATAATATTTGGGGAGTTCTCTGGTTCTTAATGACAGTATGTGCAAGATACTAGGCCAAAACCAAAGGGACAAAAATGTTCCATGTGAATGCCTGACCCCTCCTTCTTGACTAGAAGTATTGTACCTACAATTTCTTTCTCTCTTCCTCCTTTTTAATTTTCTTTCTAAAATGTCTCCTTATATAGACTACAGTAAAGAGCTTGGGTGTGAGTCAGGCTGTCATTAATCACAGCAGTAAGTTTTATTAGGGTGTGTATTTTAACTTATTTGAACCACATTTATTTATTCAATTGTAAATAGGGAAACTGGGTGTGGTTGTGTTCACCTGTAGTCCAGGCTAATCGAGAGGCTAAGGTGGGAGAATTGCTTGAGCCCAGAAGTTAAAGGCTGTAGTGCTTTATAGTTGTGCCTGTGAGTAGTCATTGTACTCCAGCCTGGACAACATAGC
>NW_012107919.1:2227139-2230185 GCF_000951045.1 Mandrillus leucophaeus
CTTTTTCATTTTTTAAAATTTCTACCCCAGAAAATCCTTAATGCACCAGCCTCTTCTGTGCTACTCTGCTTCCACTTTCCTCCTTCTATGACCCTTTTTCCCTTTCCCCCATAGAGCAGTAAGGTGACCTATTTTGTCATTTCAGTTCGTTGTTTTTGTTTGTTTGTTTGTTTTTGAGATGGAGTTTCACTCATCACCCAGGTTGGAGTTCAATGGCACGATCTTGGCTCACTGCAACCTCCGTCTCCCGGGTTCAGGCAATTCTCTTGCCTCAGCCTCCCGAATAGCTGGGATTATAGGCATGCATCACCACGCCCGAATAAGTTTGTGTTTTTGGTAAGACAGGGTTTACCATGTTGACCAAGCTGGTCTCGAACCCCTGACCTCAGGTGATCTGCCTGTCTTGGCCTCCCAAAGTGCTGGCACTATAGGCGTGAGCCATCGTGCCCTGCCTGGTTGGTTGTTTCTGTAACAACTTTATTGAGATATAATTCACATATTATAAAATGCACCCATTTAAAGCATCCTTGAGTATACTCACGGAGTTGTGCAACCATTACTACTATCTAATTTTACATTTCAATAGCCCCAAAAAGGAACCCCATACTCATTAGCTCCTTATTCCTCCTTCTCCCCAGAAGGAGTGCAACAGCTAATCTATTTTCTCTTAGTTCTGGCAACAACTAATCTATTTTCTTTCTCTATGGATTTGCCTATTCTGGATATTTCATGTAAATGCAATCATACAAAACTGACTTCTTTCAATTAGCATAATATTTTTAAGGTTCGTGTATGTTGTAGCATGTATCAGGATTCTATTCATTTTCAGAGCCAAATAATATTACATTGCATGCATATAATGCATTTTGTTTACCATTCATCAGCTGATGAATCCTTGAGTTTTTTTCTGCTTTTTGGCTCTTATGAATGATGCTGCTATGAACATTTGTGTACAATATTTTATATGGACTTAGGTTTTCAGTTCTTTCAGGTACATACTTAGAAGTGGAATTGCTGGGTCATGTAATAACTCCATGTTTAACATTTTTTATGGGCTGTCAAATTGTTTTCCAAAGTGGCTGCATCATTTTACAACCCACCAGCAACCCACCAATTTCCCCACATCCTTGCCAACACTTGTTATGGTCTGTCTTTTTGAACATAGTCATCCTAGTGGATATGAAGGGGTATCATTGTGGTTTTGATTTGCATTTCTTTAATGATTAGTGATGTTGAGCATCTTTTCATGTGCTTATTGGTCATTTTTATATTTTCTTTGGAGAAATGTCTCTTCATGTTCTTTGCCCATTTGAAAAGTTGGGTTGCCTTTTTATTATTGAGGGTAGGCGTTCTTTATATATTCTGCATACAGGTCCCTTATCAGATATATGATTTGCAGATATTATCTCCCATTCTTATGGGTATGTTTTTACTTTCTTGGTAGTGTGCACTGACGCACAAACATTTTTAATTTTTTGAGAACTCCAATATATCTTTTTCTTCTTTTGTTGCCTGTGCTTTGGTGTTGTATCTAAGAAACCATCACCTGAACCAAGGCCACAAAGATTTATTTCTACGTTTTCTTCTAAATATTTTATAGTTTTAGGTCTATGTATTTGTTTACTTGGTTATTGCCTCTTCCACTCATTTAAGCCCCATGAAGACCAGGGCCATGTCTATCTTACACCTACTATAGTGTCTGGCACATAATAGGTGCTCAGTAAATTTTTTTTAAAAGAGCATCGTAAATGTTTCTTCTGTTCCCAGCATCCTTTTCGCTTTTTGCTGATTCTGGTACCCCCACTTGATATCACCTTTTGCCTGGATTTTCTTCCATTTCCGTTTTTCATGAAATATGAAACCATGGAGTAGAACATCCATTTTTGCTCTTTTTGGTTTTCTTTTCTTTCCCCTTCTTATTGCTTTTAGCATGTGAAAAGCAGTGTTAGGATTCAGTTCTCCAGCCCACAACAATTTTATTTTTCTTTTCTGAAACCTCAATGGCAGCTCAACACGGTGTTTTCTTGGTCTTGTGTTTTCCTATGAGTAAGACTTTTCTCGTCAATGAAAATATAGGCTCTCTAAGAACAGAAGTTCTTAGAGAGTGGTTGGTTGAGTTCCGGACAAGTAAATCTCAATAAACACTAGGGGGTTGGTCAGCAGCCCTTTTAAAAATCCAATAAGACTCAGGCATGCTATGCTTAAAATGTCATAAATTCCGAATCAGTGGATTCTGAAATTGTTAGTACCCTACAGCATACAAAATTTAATTAACCAAGCACTTTTTGTGAGGAAATTTTATTAGAAGTAATCACATAATATTACTGGCCTTTATCACATAATATTATTGGCCATTACTTTCAATGGCAAAAACCGCAATTACTTTTGCACCGACCTAAGAATAATATGTGTTCTCAAAAATCCTGCAGAATAATTTCTTCCGGGTGCCTCTGTTTAAACAGAGAAACGGGGTCCTTTGTTTGGTGTCATATCTCTGCACACATTTCTGCCTCATATCAATTCAGCAGGATTATGATCATAAAAAAGAAACGCACCTTCATCTTAATGTTAAACTCTGCTCCCCCTGCTGTTAGAAATTCTTTTGATGAAGACCACAGCCAGAAACATGGCTAAAGACCATTTTACCTGAAAGCCTCTCATTCTGGATTAAATTTTTTTTTTTCAGTTTGCCATCTTGCTTAGCATTTATAGATATCCCAATACCTGAGAAGTAAGCTCAAAAGATGATTGAAACTTTTGATCCAAGAAATAACTCACACATTTGTTTTGCTTTGCTCTAATCTTCAGAGCTGTGCATCATGCTGACAAGTCCTCGATTTTTAAAAAACACATTTTCCTTTGGGCTTTCCCCCGCTTTCATCGTGGCAATATTTTCTCCTATCTTCCATCTGCTAAAAAAGTAGGTGTAACAGTCTAATCAGCTTTTACCAACTTTTCTGCAAGAACAAGGCAGAAAATATGAAGATACACATCAAGAATTGTTATTATTGTTTATGTAGTGGTGATATATAGTTCCACCGGGCTT
>NW_012107919.1:2232265-2237258 GCF_000951045.1 Mandrillus leucophaeus
GGTCTATGTATTTGTTTACTTGGTTATTGCCTCTTCCACTCATTTAAGCCCCATGAAGACCAGGGCCATGTCTATCTTACACCTACTATAGTGTCTGGCACATAATAGGTGCTCAGTAAATTTTTTTTAAAAGAGCATCGTAAATGTTTCTTCTGTTCCCAGCATCCTTTTCGCTTTTTGCTGATTCTGGTACCCCCACTTGATATCACCTTTTGCCTGGATTTTCTTCCATTTCCGTTTTTCATGAAATATGAAACCATGGAGTAGAACATCCATTTTTGCTCTTTTTGGTTTTCTTTTCTTTCCCCTTCTTATTGCTTTTAGCATGTGAAAAGCAGTGTTAGGATTCAGTTCTCCAGCCCACAACAATTTTATTTTTCTTTTCTGAAACCTCAATGGCAGCTCAACACGGTGTTTTCTTGGTCTTGTGTTTTCCTATGAGTAAGACTTTTCTCGTCAATGAAAATATAGGCTCTCTAAGAACAGAAGTTCTTAGAGAGTGGTTGGTTGAGTTCCGGACAAGTAAATCTCAATAAACACTAGGGGGTTGGTCAGCAGCCCTTTTAAAAATCCAATAAGACTCAGGCATGCTATGCTTAAAATGTCATAAATTCCGAATCAGTGGATTCTGAAATTGTTAGTACCCTACAGCATACAAAATTTAATTAACCAAGCACTTTTTGTGAGGAAATTTTATTAGAAGTAATCACATAATATTACTGGCCTTTATCACATAATATTATTGGCCATTACTTTCAATGGCAAAAACCGCAATTACTTTTGCACCGACCTAAGAATAATATGTGTTCTCAAAAATCCTGCAGAATAATTTCTTCCGGGTGCCTCTGTTTAAACAGAGAAACGGGGTCCTTTGTTTGGTGTCATATCTCTGCACACATTTCTGCCTCATATCAATTCAGCAGGATTATGATCATAAAAAAGAAACGCACCTTCATCTTAATGTTAAACTCTGCTCCCCCTGCTGTTAGAAATTCTTTTGATGAAGACCACAGCCAGAAACATGGCTAAAGACCATTTTACCTGAAAGCCTCTCATTCTGGATTAAATTTTTTTTTTCAGTTTGCCATCTTGCTTAGCATTTATAGATATCCCAATACCTGAGAAGTAAGCTCAAAAGATGATTGAAACTTTTGATCCAAGAAATAACTCACACATTTGTTTTGCTTTGCTCTAATCTTCAGAGCTGTGCATCATGCTGACAAGTCCTCGATTTTTAAAAAACACATTTTCCTTTGGGCTTTCCCCCGCTTTCATCGTGGCAATATTTTCTCCTATCTTCCATCTGCTAAAAAAGTAGGTGTAACAGTCTAATCAGCTTTTACCAACTTTTCTGCAAGAACAAGGCAGAAAATATGAAGATACACATCAAGAATTGTTATTATTGTTTATGTAGTGGTGATATATAGTTCCACCGGGCTTCGTGTTTTACATGGCCACTTTGAAAACACAGAATGCTGCTCAGGCACCAGCGATTTGTTTCTGAGCCCTGTGCTTGGATATTTCTAACAAATATTATTCTGTCTCTGATTTTATGATATCAACAAGATACCAAAGCAATACAATATTTCCAGACTCCTCATGTTAAGTCTATATTGTCAAACAAAGATAATGGCCCTGAACTTCAAGAATGGTAGGTAGACAAAACATTAGGCATAAAATAGCTAAATTTTTGTAAATCATAATAATGATGATGATAGTTTTATGCATGGGACAATGTCAGGAAAGATGTATATAAACATATTAAGCCATATTATTTCTTAATAAAGAAATCATAGGTTATTTTAATTTTCTTTGTCTTTTTTTTTTTTTTTTGCTTATCTGTATTAATTTTTCTCCATGAGTGAATATTACTTTTGAATTTAAGAAGATATTTTTCTTTTTTTTTTTTTCAGACAGGGTCTCACTCTGGTCCACTAGGATGGAGTGCAGTGACGTGATCACAGATTATTGCAGCCTCAACCTCCTGGGCTCAGGTAATCCTCCCACCTCAGCCCCCTAAGTAGCTGGGACTGCAGGCATGTGCCACCACTCCTGGCTAATTTTTTGTATTTTTGGTAGAGACGGGGTTTCATATTGTGGGCCAGGCTGGTCTTGAACTCTTGGGCTCAAGTGATCCACTTGCCTTGGCTTCCCCAAATGCTGGGATTACAGGTGTGAGCCACCATGCCTGACCAAAAAAGATCTTTTTCAAAGAAGAGTACATAGGAAGAGTTGACAAAACTAAAGAAAAATAGAAAAATTAGCATTCTTTAATGGAAAATAGAGTGGCTTCTGAGAAAGTGAAAAATCTGGTGAACTTCTATTAATTTCTGAGTTCCTATTGCGTACATTTTCTGTTAGCTTTAATGAAAGCACTGACTACCTGTTATCTATCCCCATCCTGTATCTAAGCCAACATATCTACTTGCCAGATATGTTACCAAGAGAAGCAAGTAGCAGACTCTTTTCCAGTGGGAAAATAGGTTTCTCATTTGATTCGCAATTGGCTCCCACTCCAATCCTATTTCCACCTGGCTCCTGATTCCTGGCTTTTTCTCCTGTCTTTGATTACAGGCTCATGTCTGTAATCCCAGCACTTTGGGAGGCCAAGGCAGGAGGACCACTTGAGGTGAGGAGTTTGAGAACAGCCTGGTCAATATGGTGAAACCCTGGCTCTACTAAAAATACAACAATTAGCTGGGGGTGGTAGTGGGTGCCTGGAATCCCAGCTACTTGGGAGGCTGAGGCAGGAGAATTTCTTGGATTTGGGAGGTTTAGGTTGCAGTAAGCCGAGATGACACCACTGCACTCCAGCCTGGGCAACAGAGAGAGACTCTATCTCAAACAAACAAACAAACAAACAAACACCTGTGATTCCCTCATGACACTCTAAAGACTTGGTCTGAAGTCAACCTTCCAGCTCTCAAGAGTGGTGACTTCTTTCAGCCCACAATCCCATGTCCTAGCTGTCATGTCCTCTAGAACCCCTCTAAGCCATTTTCCCCTCTTCCTTGTCTCAAGATCATTAAGGAAGACAAGATTGAGAGCCCCCTCTTTATTATAATAACTCACCATCTCACCTCTTAGGGCTTCATCTTGCAGTGTTATTTGGGAACAGAAGAGCTTATGTGAAGTGGCAGAGAAGGACCCAAAGATACACAGTTGTGGTGTTGAGAGTAGTGGCTTTGGGTCAAATATCTGGAAGAGATTCGAATACATGAATCAGAATGGCCACATCCACTGTTTATGGCTGGTGTTTGTCCTGACTGGTTAGTACCCATACCTTATCAGTTGTTAAGTATTTTGATATTCTCAAGGTAAAGTTTTAGTGTTGTAAATTGACAGTACTTACATGAGACTTGAACTTGAGTGTGACTTAGGGCCCACCATTTACCTTCTCTAAGCCTTGGTTTACACTTTGGAAAAATGGAGATACTAATCCTGCTGTGTCCACGTCAAAGAGTTAGTGTGATGAGCCAATTGTCATAGCGGGTGCAGAAGTTCTCTGTAAACTGTGAGAGACTGTGCACAGGCCAGGGATGATGATAAAAATGATCGATAATGATGATAGCAATGTTGATGGGGAAGGTCAAGGTAATGGTGATAATAAAGAATATAAAGAAGACAAACTTGGGAACACCATGGACGATTCTTTTTCAGTTCAAGATGCTACAGACATTGCTCCCTGGCTCCCAATTCACAGTAACAGTTAGACAGAAGCATATAAACTGGCAGCGTCAACCCTCTCTGGTTTACGCTCCTGTGGCTCCCAGGTTGTTCACTGGCCTAGTGCTGATAGGCACTTCCCTTTGTCTGTGGGCATTCATTCCATGATTTATTTCACTTCCTAGCTGGGAAACCCTTCTATCGTATAATTCCCAACACCTGGGACAGCTCTTGATGTCCATTTAATGATCTGCTAGGAACTAGAGCCAGCAAAATGAAAGTGTGGAATTATTCCACTGGGCTTCTGCACCCCACCGCGGCAGAGCCGGAGCTGGATTTTCATGTGCCTCTTTCTGAGATGTGTTCTGTGATCCCAAAACCACTCTGCAAATGTCTTGGGTGAGCTGTTGGTTGTGGCCAGATGGAATTAATAAGTGGCTCCAGGCCGGGCGTGGTGGCTTACGCCTATAATCCCAGCACTTTGGGAGGCTGAAGCAGGTGGATCACTTGAGCTCAGGAGTTTGAGACCGGCCTGGCCAACATGGCAAAACTCTGAATCTACCAAAAATACAAAAATTAGCTCGGTGTGGTAGCGGGTGCCTGTAATCCCAGCTCGTTGGGAGGCTGAGGCAGGAGAACCTGGGAGGTGGAGGTTGCAGTGAACCAAGATTGTGCCACTACACTTCTGCCTGGGCAACAGAGGAGTCTCAATCTCCAAAAAAAAAAAAAAAAAAAAATAAAAGAGGGGGGTGGCTCCATTCCTCTCTCCTGCACTTCCTTTCTTGTCCTTGCCTGCCACCCCTCTCCCCTCTCTTTACGAAGACTTTGGGTCTTCATGCAGTCATATAGGATGCTTCTGGCTCACCTTGGCAAGATCCCCCCGCCCTGACCGTGTAGAAAGGTACAGAAAGCACCATGGAGTCTGTTACAATAGAGGAAACACATGCTCACAGGATAATTGGCCCCCATAATTCATTCAAAGCAATGGCGGTGGGGCAGAGAAGTTTAAATCCTGTGGCCTTGGAGGGCAAAGCACACTCCAGAAAGGTTTCCCTTTCCCTTTGTAAATTGCGAAATAAACGCACTTCCTGCAGCGGAGTTCCCCTCTTTGTGAGGCCTTTGCTGTTCCTACACATGCCGTAAATGGACTCTGGGATTTGCTTCTCTCTTTCCCCATGCTTTGGGCTCAGGTCCTAAAAAGTTACACAGCGACAAGGTAGTGGGGAGAAGATAAGGTGAGCCAAACCTTAAACACTCCTGAAGCCTTCTCATATACAAGGAGAGATCAGGGCCTCAGGGCAGGGTCAGGGGTGGGGTGGAGGGGTCA
>NW_012107919.1:2238384-2246965 GCF_000951045.1 Mandrillus leucophaeus
AAGTTTATAAAGTAAAAGAGGTATAGTAAGCTAAGGTTAATTTATTATTGAAGATAGAAAAGTATTATTATTATTTATTTTATTTTATTTTTCAGAGACGAGATTTCATTATGTTGCCCAGGCTGGTCTCAAATTCCTGAGCTCAAGTGATCCGCCCGCCTTGGTCCCCCACAAGTGCTGGGATTACAGGCATGAGCCACCGCGCCCGGCCTGCTATCTTCACAGGCCTATAAAGTTGGTACTGTTATCAGCCCCATTGCACAGATGAGGAAACTGAGGTCTTCCTCAAGGTCACATAGCTAGAAAGTAGTGAAGCGGAGGTGCAAATCCAGGTTGTTCTAAGCATCTTTCCATCCTTCCATTATTGACAACACAGTCCATCATTGTATAGCTATCCCTACTTGTTATGGTGCACTGGGCACCTCAGACCATCTTCCCAGGGGCCCCACCTCCTCCCTGGACCCCTCCCTGGGATGTAACCACAGGAACGCTCAGGAGATTAGGCTTACGTCTGAGATAGGATCCTCTGAAATATGCTCCTGAGGAAGTCCAAGGCATCTGATGCCTTGATTGCCCCGGTCACATCAAGTTTCAGTTAGTCTGACCAGCCTGAGCAAATTTCTTTGTTCTAGTCACCTCTGCTTCCATCAAAAATAACAAGTTGCTGAGAAGCTGGACTTCAGCCCTCCTGCTCAGATGAGTGAACTCTGAATCTGCACTCAGAGCAGGCCCCCAAGTTTAAAGAAGCCCTTGTGTTCTGTATTTTGACAGGTCAAGAAATCTAATCCATTTATTTTGAAAACCCAGTAAGCCCAGCCAATATGGGATATTCAGAGAGGCCAGAATTTTGCTTTTGGTCAGAAGGTCAGTGCTGTCATAAAATAGCGGCTAAAGGAAGTGAAACAAAACATAGTTTATCGTAGGGCTATAATTCCCAAACATTCTTTAAAAATACATTTTCAGTTAAAATAAAACAAAACAGAAACACAGCATATTGAATTGGCGGAAATTGCCACCACTCTACACTCTCTTTGTTCCGAGGACTTATTCAATTTTGTATCCCTAGTTCTCAGAGCAGTGACAGGCACATAGTAAATGCTCAATAAATGTTAGATACGTGAGACTCAAAATAGTTTACTTTGCTATTTAATATTTTTTCCCAGGTAGTAGTTTCTCTTGTTCCCAGTGGTGGTTAAATCGTCCTTAAGAAAATAACATCTGAATTTAGTGCTCTGGGGTTTTGGAAATGAGTGTCAGGATAAGTAAGTTTGATTCTTCTTGGCACCTTGAATTATGTTATTGATGATACAGATAACAGGGTCATACGATCAGATTCTCTAAAGATAACACATTTGACCCTTTCAACCTTGTGAAAGGGGCATGAGAGATGTTACTATTTTTATGTTACCTCCAGGAAGGGTGCATAGGTAGAGATCATTATTTAATGGAAAATAACACGCCTGATGTTCAGAAGACGGTGCAAGGCCTTCTTTTGTTTTCCCTCCAAGTCGCTTTTCAGTCCCCGTAATGTCCCCTTTGGATGAGTATCCAGGTGTCTCTCTTTTTGGGTCTTCCCTCCCTCTTTTCTTTTTTTTTTTTAAACAGAGTCTCACTCTGTCGCCCAGGCTGGAGTGCTGTGGTGTGATCTCAACTCACTGCAACCTCTGCCTCTCAGGTTCGGGCGATTCTCCTGGTCAGCCTCCTGAGTAGCTGGGACTACAGGCACCCACCACCATGCCGGGCTAATTTTTGTATTTTTTGTAGAGACATGGTTTCACCATGTCACTCAGGCTGGTCTTAAACTCTGGAACTCCAAGAGATCTACCCACCTTGGCCTCCCAAAGTGCTGGGATTACAGGTGTGAGGCACCACGCCCGGCCTCCTGTCCCTCTTCTCCTACCTCCCACAATCTCCTCAATTCTTTCTACCCCCTCCCTCTGAGCTCCATCCTGTAGAATCACTAGAAGACCCTCAGGGTTCTAAGCATGGCTCCCAGCTTCACCATGGGGGGATGATGGCAGGCCCTCATCCTGCATCCAAAGATTTGATTCATATTCAGAGGGAGCAAGCTGATACCTGAGACAAGAGCTGACTCTTGGAGACTTGAGGGAGGCCCAGTTATTAGAGGTTCTTTTCTCTGCCTGAATTGTGAACCAACTGATAAATAAGATGAAGAGCCAGCTGATGGAGGCTGGGTTTCACCTGAGTAAGAGAGTGGATTTTTGGAGAATACCTTATAGGCAAATAGGGCCCCTAATACAGAATCCTAGAATTAGGCAGACTTACTCATACTGAACTGCAGGAGGCTGCCTTTCATCAGGGCAGAGCTTGTGCCCCGTGTGGACAGGTAGCACCCAAAGGGAAAGGGAGGAAAAGGCACTCTCTTATGAATGCCCAGTTTCTCCCTCCAAACCCATCAGTCATAAGGTACTTTTCCCATCAAGGGAGGAATGAGTAAGGAGTAGGGAGAGGCTAGGAGTGTTACTCTTAGAGATGTCTCTTTCCATGAGGAATCTTCAAGAAGAGGAGTATTTCCCTTTGACACATCATGTGACTTAGTAAGTAATGCTTAAAAATAAACAATTTTTTACATAAAATCAGAATTTCTGACTTTTTTTCACAAAGCCGGGAGGATCTGTCAGCACTGAGCCTGTGCTCCCACGTGGCACCAATCTTGCGCCCACCCCTCTCAGCAGGCGTGTGTGATCTCGCTCATCAAGGCCCTATTGTATAGATCTGGCTCTCTGATTGCGCTTATTTCTATTACCTGTCTGTTCCGTCAGGGCGTTTCAGTTTGCTACCTCTGCTTTAAGTCTAGAGTGGAGTAGCTACAGGACCAACAGACCTGTCTCTTGTTGCTATTGCCCACTCCTCCTCATCATTGTCTCCTTTGGATGTGTTATTAGCTTAACAAAGTTTCAGTGTTTTTATTCTGTCTTACTAGAGTTCTCTTCTATACCAGAGACTTTGTGTTGGGAGAAGATTAAGGAGGTGAAGGAAAAAGAAAATCCTGTTCTACTCGCCTATTAAATAAAGGAAAAAATGGAAGCCAGGAGATTAGGGAACTGACCAAGGAGTACCGCAGAAGGAAGACACCCGTGCGGTCCTTTGCCGTCCTCTCTCCTACGCTGCAGCAGTGGCCATTTTTGCTTCGCTGGACTCCACGGATCCAGAGGAACAACAGATCTGCACATCTGAATGTGAGTTTCTGAAGCATACTTTGCCTCCTTAGGGTGAAAAATTCAGCAGAAGCTCTGGGCTGATTGGACTCAGAGCTGAAAAGGAGTGGTAATAACAAGAGGAGATGTCAAGAACCTGTTTCTATAGCCTTACTGACACCACTCCTCTGTTTCTTCTAGATGGGCGAAGGGGTTAATTCAGGGAAGGAGCAGGGCAGTATGAAGCAAGCCAGACCTCCTTGACACATTTCCCCTGTCACCCCACCCATTATCTGTAGACATACTTGGACCTTCCTCAGAGACTTGGCATAAATTAGAGGGGAAGGTGGTTGCTAGGATAAATGGATGAATGGATAGACGTGTAGACCAATGGACTGATGGTTAATCCCAGAAAGTTTTGCAATGATATTCTATGTGTTTGCAGCAGAAAACATTTTTTTTTTCCTTTTTTGAGACAGAGTCTTGCTTTGTCACCCAGACTGAAATGCAGTGACGCAATTTTGGCTCACTGCAACCTCCGCCTCCTGGGTTCGAGCGATTCTCCTGTCTCAGTCTCCTAAGTAGCTGGGACCACAGGCGTGCACTGCCACTCCCTGCTAATTTCTGTGTTTTCAGTAGAGACAGGGTTCTACCATGTTGGCCAGGCTGGTCTCAAACTCCTGATCTCAGGTGATCCACCTGCCCTGCCTCCCACAGTGCTGGGATTACAGGCGTGAGCCATGGCGCCCAGCCCAGAAAACATTTTGATTTGTTCTTAGAGTCCTGTTTTTAACACCTAAAGTTCTTATATCAAGGCTGGAAAAAACTTTCTGTCTTCAAAAAGAAGGAAGTATTAATACAATGGAGATTAACAGTATGGGTTTAAGGAGTTATTTGCTTCTTTTTAAAAATATGTATAGAACAGTTGAAATGTGTCATTTGCTTCTTTTTAATATCTCTGAGCTTTCATTTCTTCATGTATAAAATAATAACAGTAACTTTCTCAAAGACGATTGCTATTAGAATTGACTAAAATACTTTTTGGAAAATACCAATAACTCAGTGCCTGGCAGACAGGAAGCACTCAGGAAATGATAACTCTAATTCAATAGAAAGAATTTTGTTTTGGCTGGGTGTGGTGGCTCATGCCTGGAGGCCCAGGCGTGCTGATCGCTTGAGCTCAGGAGTTTGAGACCAGCCTGGGCAACATGGCAAAAACCTGTCTCTACAAAAAATTAGCCAGGCATGGTGGCTCACATCTGTAATCCCAGCTTCTTGGGGGGCTGAGGCGGAAGGATCACCTGAGCCCCAGAGGTCAAGGCTGCAGTGAGCCAAGATCGCGTCACTGCACTCCAGCCTGGGTGACAGAGTGGGACCTTGTCTCAAAAAATATATAAAAAATAAAAATAAAAGAATTCTGTTTCACATTAAGCACTTATTACATGCTTAGCTCTATCACGAGAATTAGCGTGTGGTGGTGGGTATGAACAAAATCTGGGGGGAATGGGCATCTGCAGGGTATGGTGATGAGACAAAATACAAGGACATACTGATGTAATAATAATTAAGCACCCTGATGTGCACTCTGGTGGGTGGCTGGAAGAGGAAAGCGCTCTTGTGGCAGCAGCTGTTGAGAAAGGGATTGAGTAGGAGGAAGAAAAGGGGGTGGGGGTGAGGGGATTCCAGGTAAGGAATGACACACGCAAAGGGAGGAAAGCAGGCATGACTGTGCTGTTTGCTGGCCACAGCAAGGGAGGAGATGGATAGAGTTATAGCTGCTTGTCCATTTTTAAAAAAAAATTTTGGCCGGGCGCTGTGGCTCACGCCTGTAATCCCAGCACTTTGGGAGGCTGAGGCGGGCGGATCACGAGGTCAGGAGATCGAGACTATCCTGGCTAACATGGTGAAACCCTGTCTCTACTAAAAATACAAAAAAATTAGCTGGGCGTGGTGGCAGGTGCCTGTAGTCCCAGCTACACAGGAGGCTGAGGTGGGAGAATGGCATGAACCTGGGGAGGCGGAGCTTGCAGTGAGTTGGGATCCTGCCACTGCACTCCAGCCTGGGCGACAGAGCGAGACTCCACCTCAAAAAAAAAAAAAAAAAAAAATTTAAAAAAAATTTTTAGTTTTTGTGGGTATATTGTAGGTATATATGTTTATGGGGCACATGAGATGTTTTGATTCAGGCATGCAGTGCACAATAATCACATCATGGAGAATGGGGTATCCATCCCCTTAAGCATTTATCCTTTGTGATACAAACAATTTAATTAGGTATTTGTTTGTTTGAGATGGAGTCTTGCTAAGTCACTCGCCACTATGCCTGGCTAATTTCTTGTATTTTTAGTAGAGACAGGGTTTTGCCATGTTGGCCAGATTGGTCTCAAACTCCTGGCCTCAAGTGATCCACTCATCTTGGCCTCCCAAAGTTCTGGGATTGCAGGTGTGAGCCACTTCGCTGGGCCAGATCTCATGCTTTTTTATGGATGAATAATACTCCATTGTGTGTAAGTACCACATTTTCTTTATCCATTTATCTGTTGATGGACAGTTAGGTTGTTTCCAAATCTAGGCTATTGTGAACAGTGCTGCAACAAACATGAGAATGCAGTATATCTCTCTGATATACTGATTTCCTTTCTTTGGGGTATATACCCTGCAGTGGTATTACTGAATCATATCGTATCTCTATTTTCAGTTTTTTGAGGAACCTCCAAACGGTTCTCCATAGTAACTGAACTATTTACATTTCTACCAACGGTGTACAAGGGTTCCCTTTTCTCCATATCCTCGCCAGCATTTGTTATTGCCTGACTTTAGTATAAAAGTCATTTTAACTGGGGTGAGATAATACTTCATTGTAGTCTTGGTTTGCATTTCTCTGATGATCAATGATGTTGAGCACCTTTTCTTATGCCTGTTTGCCATTTGTATGTCTTTTTTTTTTTTTTTTTTGAGAACTGTATTCAAATCTTTTGCCTCTTTTTTGATCAGATTATTACATTGTTTCCTATAGAGTTGTTTGAGCTCCTTTTATATTCTGGCTAGCAATCCCTTGTCAGATAGGTAGCTTGCAAATATTTTCTCCCAATCTGTGGGTTGTCTCTTCACTTTGTTGATTGTATCCTTTGCTGTGCAGAAGCTTTTTAACTTGATGTGATTTCATTTGTCCATTTTTGCTTTGGTTGCCTGTGCTTGTGGGATATTGCTCAAGAAATTTTTGCCCAGACCTATGTCCCAGAGATTTTCTCCAATGTTTTCTTGTATTAGTTTTATGATTTGAGGTCTTAGATTTAAGTCTTTAATCCATTTTGATGTGGTTTTTTGGTACGGTAAGAGATAGGGGTGTAGTTTCATTCTTTTACATACGGAGATCCAGTTTTCCCAGCAGCGTTTATTGAAGAGACTGCCTTTTCCCCAGTGTATGTTGTTGGCGCCTTTGTTGAAAATGATTTCACTGTAGGTGTGTGGGCTTGTTTCTGGGTTCTTTGCTCTGTTCTGTTGGTCTGTGTGTCTGTTTTTATGCCAGTACCATGCTGTTTTGGTTACTGAAGCTCTGTAGTATAATATGAAGTCAGGTAATGTGATTCCTCCAGATTTGTTCTTTTGGCTTGGGATAGTTTTGTCTATTCTGGGTGTTTTGTGGTTCCATATACATTTAGGATGCTTTTTCCTATTTCTGTGAAGAATGCCATCGGTATTTTGATAGAGATTGCATTGAATCTGTAGATTGCTTTTGGAAGTATGGACATTTTAACAATTTTGATTCTTCCAATCCATGAACATGGAATATTTTTCCATGTTGGGGAGTCCTCTTCAATTTCTTTCATCAGTCTTTTATAGTTTTCATTACATTTTTTTATCTTTATTTTTATTTATTTATTTATTTGAGACAGGATCTCGCTTTGTCATCCAGGCTGGAGTACAGTGGCACGATCTCAGCTCACTGCAACTTTGGCCTCCCAGGTTCAAACAATTCTCCTGTCTCAGCCTCCTGAGTAGCTGGGACTACAGGCACACGCCACCATGCCCGGCTAATTTTTGTATTTTTAGTAGAGATGGGGTTTCACCATATTGGTCTGGCTGGTATCAAACTCCTGACCTCAGGTGATCCACCCACCGTGCCCTCCCAAAGTGCTGGGATTACAGGCGTGAGCCACCATGCCCGGCCTATAGTTTTCATTATGGAGATCTTTCACATCTTTGGTGAATTCCTAGGTACTTAATTTCATATGTGGCTACTGTAAATGGGTTACTTTTAAAATTTCTTTTTCAGATTGTTCATTGTTGGCATACAGAAATGCTACTGATTTTTGTATGTGGCTTTTGTATCCTGCAACTGTACTGAATTTGTTTATCAGTTCTAATAGATTTTTAGTGGAGTCTTCAGGTTTTTAGACTAAAGACTCCACCAAAAATCATATATCATTCTGTTGATATGATGTATCACTAATTGATTTGTGTATGTTGAACCATCCTTGCATCCCAGGGATAAATCCCACTTGGTCATGATGAATGATATTTCTAATGTATTGCTGAATTTAGTATCCTTGAATTTTGTTGAGGATTTTTGCATGAAGATTCATCAGAGATATTGGATTATCATTTTCTTTTTTTGACATGTCTTTGATTTTGATATCAGAGTAATACTGGCCTTGTAGAATGAGTTTAGAAGTAGTCCCTCCTCTATTTTTCAGAGTAGTTGGGTAGAACTGGTATCAGTTCTTCTTTAAATGGTAGAATTCAGCAGTGAAGTCATCGTAGGCTTTTTTATGGCTTTGATCTTGTTACAGTTGCATGGAGGTTGCAGTGGGTGATCTTGGCTCACTGGAACCTCCACATCTCGGGTTCAAGTGATTCTCCTGCCTCAGCCTTCCAGGAAGCTGGTATTACAGGCTCACACCACCACGCCTGGCTAATTTTTGTATTTTTAGTAGAGACGGGGTTTCACTATGTTGGGCAGGCTGGTCTCGAACTCCTGAGCTCAAGTAACCTGCCCACCTCAGCCTCCCAAAGGGCTGGGATTATAGGCATGAGTCACTGTGCCTGGTCTGTTCAGGCTTTTTATTTCTTCCTGGTTTAAATCTTGATAGATTGTATGTGTCTACGAAGTTGTCCATGTCTTCTAGATTTTTCTGTTCATTTCTCTTTAACCCACATGCGGGAAACTTTTCCTAAGAAGCAGCCTCCTCACTAGGTGCTTCTCACTGAGTCCTGCCACCTGCTGACATTTTATCTGGCTTAATCGCTTAAACCTTTCTGAGCCTCAGTTTCTCCTCTGTAAAACAGGAAGAATTCTATCCATTTCGTTTGATATTGTGATGCTAATGTAATTGCAAACATGGAGGTCTGTGTAAATCGTAAAGCACTGTACAAATGCAGGTTCCAGTTGTTGATGGCTTCTCACCTAGCAGTGGCAGGGA
>NW_012107919.1:2247110-2248637 GCF_000951045.1 Mandrillus leucophaeus
CGTTGGCATTTAAGAGGAAAATGGTGAGCGGCAAGTGGGACTCTTAGGGCAACAAAGCCAAGGGGGTCCAAGGAGGCCTTTGCTGGAATTGGCAGGCAGTGGCTGTTTAGTGAGGTAATTTGTGCCTGGCTGGCTCTGCCCACAGAGATGTCTGTCGGAGGGAGGTGTTGGCAGATCCACGATGTCCCATGGCTTGGCAAACTGCTGCCACTGCTTAATGAGCCAGTCAGCCATTAAAGTGCCTCCCGTACAATGGCAGCATTTGTAAAGTGAGCAGCTGAAGGAACATTCTGGAGAGCAGGGGAGTTGAGTGTTGACCAAAATCCTCCATGTCCTGCCCACTCCCCTCAGCTCTTTGCCCTTAACTCCTAACTCTCTCCTCTTGTTCAGTCTTGCTCCAGCAGGGCTGGTGTCCTTACCTTCCCTCCAACCCACCAAGCCCATACCTATCTCATGGCCTCTGTACTGGCTATTCCCTCTGCCTGGAACTCTTCCCCTCAGACGCTTGCCTGGCTGACTTCTTGACTTAATTTATGTTTTTGCTTCAATGTGACCTCCACAGAGAGGCCTTTTTAGCCTCTCTAAAAACAGCCTGTCTAAAAAGAGTACCTTCCTTCCAGCCACACTCAAGTTTCTTTCCCTCATTTATTTCTCTTCAAATAAACCTGACAGTTGATTGTAATCTATTTGCTTAGTTGCTTATAGGTGATCTCCAATCCACCTGCCACTCTGCTACTCTCCACAGTCTAGTGTAAGCTTCTGGAGGGTGTGGACCAGGTTTGTCCTGCTTAGTGCTGTATGCCTGTGTAAATCGTAAAGCACTATACAAATGCTGGTTCCAGTTGTTGATGGCTTCTCACCTAGCAGTGGCAGGGAATTGTTTAAAACATGAAGCAAATCATTCCCCTGCTTAAAATCCAGGCCTCTTACTGTGGCCTACTAGACCTTATACAACCTGACCCCAGGTGCCTACTCCAGCCTCCTACTTCTCTCTCCTTTGTTCACCATCTTCCAGTCACACTGGCCTTTCTGTTCTACCAAGGGCTAAGCCATTCCTACTTCAGTGCCTTTGCACTGTCTGTTACCTCTCCCAGGAGTCCATGACTGGCTCCCTGTTTTAATTTAGGCCTCATCTGTGATGCCATCTTCTCAAAGAGCAAGTCCTGGGCCATCTGATCCAAGGTTCTGTCTACCCCATTCCAGCCCCCACTCAACTTGTTTCATTTTCCCCGCGGAGTTGATCACTGTCTGAATGTGCCTTGATCATTTGTCATTTACTTGCTCTTTGGCCATTTCCCTCTCCCCTCAACATAAGTTCCTTCCAAAAGGATTTGGTGAGTTTTGGTCACTGCTCTACCAGTGTATCGAATAGTGCCTGTCACTAAGAGGTGATCCAGAAATATTTACTGGGCAAGTTTAACTACAGCCCCCGTCACCTCCCAAAACTTTTCAACAAAAGCTAACAAAGTTTCATTCATGTGAAAAATGTTTATAAGTCACCACAGACTTCTAAAATGGGAGAGTTTT